>NC_084707.1:3496315-3813097 GCF_033807575.1 Cydia pomonella | reverse complement strand
TGAAACCTATATTATTAACAAATAAAACATTTTTCAACTTATTATTATTATTTACAAATAGCATATTATGTGAACAAATTCTCGTACTTAATTTGATTTCAGACCACCAAAGAATGATCTGTGTTTAACAGAGGGCTCACGCAACATTGTAGTTTTTATATTAAATAATAAATAAATAAATATTATACGACATGGTTACACAAATTGACTAAGTCCCACAGTAAGCTCAATAAGGCTTGTGTTGAGGGTACTTAGACAACGATATATAATATATAAATATTTATAAATACTTAAATACATAGAAAACAGCCATGACTCAGGAACAAATATCCGTGCTCATCACACGAATAAATGCCCTTACCAGGATTTGAACCCGGGACCATCGGCTTTATAGGTAGGGTCACTACCCACTAGGCCAGACCGATCGTCAATTATTAAATTGTTACAAGTTTTTACAAGTACAATAACATGGAAAAAATCACAAGGAAACAATATTATATTTTTAAGGGCAGACTCAAAACCATACCAAGTTAAAGTTGGGCGACAGAAAAAATCACGAAAACATGTAAATTTTTTATTAATTAGGTACCAGTAAGTAAATAGTAGTAGTATTAGCTGATGACAGTTCCTAGTTGACTACGGAACCCTTAAAAAAGCACTTGTGTGTTTTTTCTCTCTTCAAGGTTTCGCCGACAATGGGTCGTGTATAAATTAACATTAGATTGTAACTAGTTTATTCAATAAATTAAAAAACAATCCAATTTCCGCCTTTTTAATGATAATATTGGTTACATTGGTTACGTCCCAAGAGATTCACTGTCCTTGCGCAGACGCCGGCAGCCCTGCGCCGGCGCCACGCCGCATCCCGACCAGATAAAGCTTATATAAATCAAACGGCCGATAGCCGCAGATACTGTATTAATCAGTTTCGTCACATTATCTACCCGCCACCTAATGGATTCTTAATGCGACTCTGTAAAAATATGTCCAGTGTTAATGCTTTACAGCGATACTGACGAGATATGTGGGAGATGGAGAAATTAGTTTTCGGTGGGCTAGCTCGGCTATTTCGTCATTGCTTGCCTTCATGTTTGCAATCTCGAGGTTGCATATGTCGCATGTGTATGTGTTTCACAGCCGCTTATATTACATATCACAGTGTGCATATTTATTAAGATTCTGTTTCAATTAACATTTTTATAATCATAACTTAATATAATTGCACATATTATGTAGGTACCTAATAATAAGTAATATTTTTTCTTTGTGTAAAAATATGTGCACTAAGCTGTTAATGATTTACAGCGATACTGATGAGATATGCAGAAATTAGTCTTCGATGAGCTTGACTATTTTATCGTAGGCGTGTTTGCAATGTCGAGATTACATGTGTTGCATGTGTATGGCTTCTCTTACTTTTTTTATTTTGTAGAATAGACTAGACGACGTATATGAACCTACTTAATTATATTTTCTTTAAGTAAAAATGTGTTCACTGTTAATGCCTTACGGTGATCCTGACGAAGTGACGAGATATGTGGATGGAGAAATTAGTTTTGGTGAGATATTATCTTCAACATTGGCTTTGTGTTTGCAATCTCGAGTTTGCATATGTTGCATGTGTATGGGTTTCATAGAATCCATGTTGGTATCGTATGACCAATCGTAATAAAAAAATATTGTACCAGGCAGTTTTTGTAATCATTATTTTAATAAAATGAAACTTAACTGGTTATAATACATATAATACACCTATGTAAGGACCGAATTAAGTATATTTACTTACTTTATAGTGGCACTCTCGAAATACGGAAATTAATTGTCAGTGGGCTAATATTTCATCGTTGGCGTCGTGGTAGCAAGCTTGTTACATATATCGCATGTGTATGGTTTCACTTCCCATATTGTGTGGCCTATTATTTTATTGTGAAAGCCCATTTTTGTTACCATTATTTTAATTAAACGTAACTTCATTACGCATAGGTGTATGTATTTTTATACGAATGAAATATGACGAATGTAAATGAACTAATTAATTCTGGTTGTTAGTTATTCGATCTTTTGTTATAAAGAATCTAAAGTAGTACAGTCAGCGTCAAATACTTTGTAGCAGTCAAAGTGGTTAAATAGTTCGGTACACCATACTAAATATATGGTGTACCGAACTATTTGGCTACTTTGGTTGCTACAAAGTATTAGACGCTGACTGTACCTACAAGTACAAACTTGCATATGTTGCAGGTGTATGGGTTTCTGAGACTCCTATATACTTGTTTTCTGCGCCTCATAAATCCTTTAAATATAATTTTCAGACTTTCTAATAAACTTTATCTACCTTCTTATCATAATAATGAAGTCCAGCAAAAACTAGTGTAAAAATAAACCTTTGCACATGGCCTTTAAAACCAGTAACTCATAACCCATTATTATTTTAACTAACCGCTGATAAAATCACAAAAAGTTAATCGATGATAAAAGATAGCTGGAAACATACGCGCAATGTAAATGAGTTTACACGCAGGCTTTATACCGGATAATTTCAAGCAGTGAACGAAAATCATGTTTCTATTACCCTATTAAGGTCTAGAAGGTGATTTATACACTATTCAGGATCACGCGACTTGACACCTAGTTAATGACAAAATAAATTCAGTCCGTGAAATTACAGAGGAATGGTCTTCCGTAACTTTCTGACCGATTCGAACTTAAAGATATGTCAAATATTAAGTCTAGAGATACGATATGAATCAGATATGTTAGTGTTAAAAGTGAAACAAAACGTCACTTTTGACACTGACTTATCCGATCCATATCGTAGATATCTAGACTTTATATTTGACGTATTTCAAAGTTCGAATGGGGTCGTTTATGAGAAATGAGAAGCGATATTTAGGCTGACCAAGGACAAAAATAAGCTAATCAAAATTTTATGTTAATAAAACTTTGTGAATTAAGATATCTGTTGACCGCAACCAGGTTTAATAAAATATAAGTCAAACATGTGATTTAAGATATCTGTTGACGGCAACCAGGTTTAATAAAATATAAGTCAAACATAAATTTAAAACATATCTTCATTCGCAATTCAAATTTCACCCTGTAACTATTTTAGTTACGCAAGCGCGGATGCTGGAACCACCAGTGTACCGAGGCCCCGAGTGTTGTAGTAACTATAGTGTTCAGAAATCTTACTTTTACTGGATATACTTACTGTCAATTGGCCAGTGACCGGTAGGCAATTGAAACCACACCACTGAACCAGCTGGTGGACGCATAAATGCATACTTAGTTAAATTAAATGATACATCGTTAATTCTTTATTTTAATCCAACTAATAGTACCTTAATCTAGCAAATATATAATTAGTACCTATGTGCCGTTTTTACACCACAAAACTGAATCGATTGGCAACTTATTTTTGGTTAGATTTGACAAACCTGTGAGTCGTTGTGGTTGACTAGAACTACGAGTATAGCCTGTGGGGCAGTATAGTTCGTGTCATACACGATGACGCGCAGATTTGTCAAATTTAACCTTTAATAACATGAAAATACAAGTCAAGGCACGCGTCTTCGTAAATGACACGATCTATACGTGTTACTAGTTACAGAGTGTTTTTACACATAACGTCATTTGAAACTAAAAACGTTCGAATTGCAGACAGTTTTATTAACTCTCGGACATCTCAGAAAAAAATCACAGGAAACAAAGAATACTTTCATTTTGGAAATGGAAAATTTTCTATAAAACAATATAAAAAGTTTCTTTCCGAAAATTTTCCAAGTGGAAACGCTATTTTTGAAACTATCCCATGGCATTCAGTACTTAAGACAGTTTAGCTTAGTGAAGTTGAGTATCGCGCATCTTTCTCTGATGAAAGATGAAATTTCACGGCACGAACTCCGCAGCTAATCTGATATAAGTTTTATAGTTAGTTATTATCACACTGATGCGATCCGCATGCCGCTCCGGTGTGCGAGCGAGCACTATGCACGTATATAGCGATGTACTGCTCGCACAGTGTTACAACAAGGCTTGAAAAAGTACATTGTTACTGCTTATGAAGGGCAAGTGGAATCCGTGGTCTCTGCCTTCCCCTCCGGGAAATTGGCGTGACTATATGTATGTATGTACATATATATATGATTTATGAAAGGCAATAGTATCTGGAATATAAAAACACAGCTGGAAGGTCTAGAATATATACTTAAGTTTTCCGTTACCTACACGATTTAATGGTCTTACCAAATAAAAAAAACCTTTTACAATTCAGTCTTTATTAGAGCATAAAGCATATTAATACACAAAATAACAATACAATTATAACTTAAGAGTAGCTTAAGCCTAGGCAAAAAGTCCCCCTCTCCCATGTCCCCATCACACTTACCGCGTTACCACGTGGAACGGCGAAGGACAAACTTTGCCCGGGTTCGTACCTGGGTACGAACCCGGGCATCAGATCGTCTCTCCCTAATACATTTCTTAAAAATACATATACGGAAGGTGGAGGTAAGGAAATAAATCTCCATGTACCAAAGTGTCATCAAAAAACCATAAATAGGTAGCGCTACAATACCTAGAATACTTGAACAAAAAAATCAAATCATAGACAGCGCACTTCACTCCGTCAATAGCGCCTAGGTTCTTAGCTACTCCAGCGCTACTCTGGAGAGATTTGGAACTATAATTTATAGCTGACAGCTGGACACTTTTGCAACAGTTCTACCATAAGAGATGTCACTCCTCTTAATTCCACACTCCATAAATACATATTTATAACATGATATAATAGGTTTTTTTCATGTCATATTGTCATTGTGGTTTAATTTTAGGCTACCTATGTTATTGGATTTTCCTTGTGGCAAAACCACAGATTATAAACATTCCAAGTATATTAGACTCCATGATTCCGTAATTTATTGCTTTCATAGGTACCTATATGCATACATAAGGTGGTATATCATGTTTTTTTTTTTTAATTAATCTTTGACTACTTTGCTTAGTACTTTTTGTTTTTTCCTGAGCCTACCCACTATTGGTTATGGAGTGTGGAATTAAGAGGAGTGGCATCTCTTATCGTAGAACTGTTGCAAAAGTGTCCAGCTGTCAGCTATAAATAATAGTTTCAAACCCCCCCAGAGTAGCGCTAGAGTAGCTAAGAACCTAGGCGTTATCGACGGAGTGAATTGCGCTGTCTATGATTTGATTTTTTTTGTTCAAGTACTCTAGGTATTGTAGCGCCACCTATTTAAAGTTTTTTGATGACACTTTTTGGTACATGGAGATTTCGTTCCTTATCTCCACCTTCCGTACTATTGGTACTCAATGTTGGTTATATGGATGTATAACATCATCATCATCATTTCATAAGCTTTTTTTAAAAAAATGCTTTCATTAATTTTGTATGGCTTCATAAATTATGTGTTATTTCTGCGCAGAATCATGAGCTCTTTCGATCCTAATGTGATAAAAAAATGTCCCAGAGTTTTTTCCTATTGTGTTCTCATTTTCTCATATACTTTGTATGGCGGTAATATAAAGGAAATTTTGAAAAAATGTATGGAAATTTTGACACAATTGTTTTCTCCTATACGAATGAAAAGGGCTCGCGATCCTGGCTAGAAAAACACAAAAGTGGCAAAAAGTCACATAAAAAAGTGGCAAAAATGAAGAAACGCTCCCATGATGTAATGTTAATGTTTTTTTCTGTTTTTGTTGTCTGTAGGCACTTCTGTATGTACATATTCGTAATCTATCTTTATCTTTAACCTCCTTATTCATAAACGTGTACTAAAGTTACGATGCCGCTGATCATCCTTTGTCCCTTTCCGACGCATTGGTATGATGGAAAGGGACAAACGATGATCAGCGGCATCGTAACATTAGTACACGTTTATGAAAAAGGGGGTAAATGTTTTGTGACAATCCCGAATAAATATGATCTTTTTTATCTGATAATTGTTCTTTTTTTTTCAGGTAAGTTCCAGGTTAATCAAATCATACGCACCAAAATAATGACCACATGTGGAATAGAAAAGTTATTACTCACCAGAGCAAAAATAATCGTAAGTGCTTACACCTAAAAGTATTCCCAACATGCTTATTCGTCTCATTTTCTTTCTATTGCAATATTATCTCATATCTCAGAAACGCAGTAAAAATACACATTTCACAACCAGCTATCTTCACTTTTACATCTATCATTATCACAAATATCATCAGTTTATTTTAGCTTTTAAAACCACAGCCAAGCCACCTGTCTGATATCGTGTCTAGCACTAATCAATTCGATCATAGATAATAGATGGATCACAGATAAAAACTGAAATAGATACAGTCTCGCGGTGAAACGGGACCGATCACGATTTTACCTCAGTATTCATTGTTCTAAAAAAAAGTAAAGTAACGTTTTTACAACTACAAATTAATGGAGCCGTATGTGCATGTTTTCTGCAAAGATATGGAAAGCTTTGTAGAGTAGGTAAGGTAGACGTCTGAGTGGATGTCACCCAGTACATGTCATATTTACGTTGAAATAATTTAATTTTTTTTTAATTTGAAATTTGAAATAATTTATTAATGCATGTGGAGAATGGGCTACATACATTTTAGACGATACACACACACACACACACACACATAATCACATTATACAATAACATCGATTTGAAATAATTTAACTTAATTCTATAACTAACATAAATAAATTAAATTGTATTAAAATTAAATTAACATGTCATACATTTTGAAATTATTAAACATTAAGTATCATTTAGAAAGTCTTTTATACTATAATAACATTTTTGTATTAGCCATTGTTTAATTAAATTCTTAAATTTATTAAAATCACATTCCTTAAACATGTCCGGTAACTTATTATAAATGGCAATACACATACAGTACGCATTTTTAGAGGAAAGTGCTAGCTTGACCGCGGGCTTAAACTCGTCAAAAATTCAGGCGACAATGGCAATAGGGTCTCAATGTATTTGGCATTAGCATATCGAGCACGCACTGGGACGTTTACCTCATTGCCAAAAAAGTAATAAGTTATTAATAAAAAAATCATTTTTGATATAAGCTTTTATCGCTGACTGTACTTTTCTTTCCACAAGCAAATCATCGAGACAATTCTGACAACCTCAAACACAATTAGGTTGCGTTGTTGTATCACAGAGTTCCAATGGCCACCTCCTGTCTCCATCATCAGATCAGCTCGATGGTACCATAATATTGCATTGTCACCGACTTACATAATGTGACCAAATGTTCAGCTTCCTCGGAAACCGGAAAGTGGGTCAAATTGAACTTTCAAGATTTGACTCGTACAAACATACATACATACATACTTATATTGCAAGTTAAATAAAAGTTTGTAAAAAAAAAAAATTATTTGAACATTTCGTTTATGGTGTTATATATAATATGTATGTAATGTATATGCCTATAGTACAGAGTAAATTTGTTTATGAAGTCATGTATAATAAATAAATATATCTGTCATTTTTGTGGTTTGAAAGCTGGGTCAGCTGAGTGACTCGGATGTGACCTAACTGGTGACCATATTTTTTTTAGATAAATTTTATACCTACCTAATTTTGGTCTCAATGAGTTCATTTTAAAACGAAAGAGAACGAAATACAATTATTACAAAGCTTGAGAATTTTACTTAACCAACCATTCCTAATAGAGTTAGCATAACAATGTTCGACCCACTCTATAAAACCCCCATTGTCTCTGCCCTATCTTTCAAAAATCACCCATAGAGACGACATTTATGGCGCGCAGCTTTTTTTATTTGACATTTTATACAAGTTTATTCAAACATAATGATAGCATCACAGACGTTATCTTTCTATGCAGCGTTACCGCGAGCTCGGGTCTGATAGCATCTGGGGCCAGCCAATGCTAGTTAAACCGACCTGATAAGGAATCGGGCGGGCTAGTGTGGGTCGCCGTGCACACACGCCCGCGCGGCGCTGTGTGCGTGGAGGGGAGTCCGCGCGGCAGCCAGTCACTCAGTTTACGCGGGAAAAGCATGACGGTGCGAACGAATATTCGGTCTGTTAAAGACAATTGTAGTGTTTAAAAGTGTTTCTGTAGCTTCTGTGATGTTATTGTGGCTGAGGTACCTGAAACAGCTGGAGCTGGCGTGCGCCGGTGCCCCGCCAGGCGGCGCTGTCGACGTCAAAACAATGTGTACGTGAACAAACCTTGTTTACATTTTTATTTAATCTGTATCTTTATTATCTATGGTCAATATTTTAAATTTCGAACCCTTAAAGTAGCTCTTCGATTGTCAAAACGTGTATTCGTTTAAGTAATAGTCTGTTCGAAAATCGAACTTTTATTCGAAATGCCTAAAATCCGATCATATTTTTTGTTTTAAAAATGTGTTCCGATATAAAAACAACATTTATTTTGATTGCATATTTTGAAGTTGGGCCTTAAAGAGATTTCTCCGGAATCGCGATAAAGAATGTCGTTAAGAATGTTTGTTTTTTTATCTTGTTTGGATGTCTGATAGCCGTAACAGTGGTACTGTAAATACTGGGATTTTTATTACGAGCCAAATTATCTTTGAGTTGGCAATAAATAATTTGTTATCTGTTTTAAAGTAACTCGATGAAAACAAGTGTACACACATGGGTTTTTTAGAGTTACTAGTAAACATGTAAACAATTTGTTAACATTTTTAACAAATACTTGAACACGAGCTGATTTATAAAATCAATTTTGGTAAGTGTACCTAATAAAATTTATATGACAGGGCTTATAAAATTTGGCTTAACACAATACTTAGCTGTCGAACGTTTTTACGTTTTTAGTAGGTTAGGTAGGCCTATAGGTATTTCTACTTTAAACTTTACTCGCTTCCTGTATCTTTACACCTATATTAATGATTTAAATATACAAGTTTTCTTTACAGTACATATTTCATATCATACATATTTCATATTTATTTAAATCTTGTAGGAAATCTTCGTAAGTCAACGTTCAAAACTGTGTAAGTTACAATCTCAGATATAAAATTTAAAAATGCGCCACTGAATTCGAGAAATCGTGACCATACTGACTTCGCCAGTGACATATCTCGTCAAACATCTAAATAACTCATATGTCCATACGCTTAAGGATGGATATCGCATGTCACGTATGATACGGATATGTTCACGTCCATGTCCTGCGCGCCGTGTCTAATATTTTGACAGGCGTCTTAACTGTCAAAGTCAAACATGTGAAGAGTATGATTTTTGTTTCATTTGCTTGGTAATTGTTTCGTCCGCCTTGATTACTTTTGATAGCAAATAAATCTTGGTTGAGAGTAAATATTTTGTAATTAATATTGATACTCTCGAGAGATAGGGCGGTCCATTGTTCATAGCCTGCCTCTACATCTAATCTATTTTGTTATTAAGTATAATACGGAAGAAAACTTAGATAGGTTTATTAATATAATAAATAAGTACTTACGTCCCATAAAGTAATAAATAACTATTATGATTCTAATTAGAATTAGAACACAACAATTTTAAAATACACAGATTGTTGTCATTTTTTGTAATTTTTACACAAATTCTCAATTAATCTTGGATATATAGTTTGTCATTCGACAAGCCGTTTCTGTCACTAGAAAATGGCGGCAAATTTGAAAAATGTAAGCGCGAAGGCTTCCACACAAGAAAGTAATTTCATGTTTTTTTCAACTGACAACGTCGGTTTGCCAGAGTATAGGTTGGTGTTAACTTCACAAAAAACTCCAACTGCCCTCTCTGAGTATGACAGTACTTGATGACAACACGGTCAAAAGATTATCACATTATTTTTACCGAGAAACAAAACAAACAAGAGCAGTAGCAAATTTCCATATAAAATTGATAACCTCGCATCCTACCAGATTCTTATCAAATGCAGATGGGATCGTAGTCATCATATTTAAAAAAAGTTATTATTAAAAAAAAACAGACCACCTGCTTCTCTTAACGCGCAGGCGCGATAAAATCTCCAGCGGCCATCTTAAGTGTGAAAGGGACGGAGGATAGCCATGTGGTTATCGAGAAGGGATATTGAGAAGTTTTGTCTATGGTGTAAGTTATAAACATGATATTTTTAATATACGACGCTTGAGTCGTGTTTTTATTGTTAGGGTTCCGTAGCCAAATTGGCAAAAGTGGAAGCAAAAATGAATGTCACAGCCATTTTACTTGAAAACTACATGGTATATTATAATACCATTTGGAACATATATGTGTGATAAACATATTGAACATATTTGGTGATTTGCCAGGTACTTAGTATTTTAAAAATTATGTTTTACTGAAGTTTTTTCTTCTCTTTTACTCCATATTATGTAGCTAAAAATTGTTATAAAAATAATAATCAATATGTAGTACCTACATTATTTGACAGATCTTTGTTTTTTGATACAATTAATACTTTTGAAAATGCCTACTCCCTTCGCAAGTCACAATAAATATTTACCGAAAGAGCACAGAAAACGCAAAACACCAAAAAACTGCACACGGCACATTTTCAAAAACAGTTGCCAACCTAACCGTTTTAACTGTCAAAATAGTTTTAAAACAAATGAGTACAGCCGTGATAAAAGAGTGAATGGGACCGGCGGAGCGCGGCGATCTGATAAGAGGGGGGGACTGTTATCTCCTCCGAGATTTCACGTTCATTATCAACCGGTGCTTGGATTCGGGGGCGTGTGGGCCCATGTTGGCTGTTTTAGTGAGTGTTGAGGATTTTGAGGTTATGCGACCGTTTTCACAGAGGCATTGAGTTTGTAAAATGTGATATAGGTATCGGCCGGTTGAATTGTTTTGATTACACATACAGCTACACACTTCACAGTGTACTAATCGCTCAAATAGTGTTGAATGAATGAATGAATGAGAGAGTGTAACTTAAGCGTACGATTATGGAAGATAGAGGTAAGGAATGAAATCTCCATGTACCAAAAAGTGTCCGTCAAAAAACCTTAAATAGGTAGCGCTACAATACATAGAATATTTGAAAAAAAAAATCATAGACAGCGCACTTTACACCGTCTATAACGTCTAGGTTCTTAGCTACTCTAGCGCTACTCTGGAGAGTTTTGGAACTATTATTTATAGCTGACAGCTGGACATTTTTGCAACAGTTATGCCTATGGAGATTTCACTCCTTCCATACGTAAGTACATATGATATTAAGCTAAGAAAAAAATATATTTAAGTAACTTTTTGGTCCATCTTGCTGTTGGCCGATCAACTTTCTATCGATATGAAAAAAAAGGATATGTATATACTTAAGATTTCTCACTGTTATTACATGATTTTGTTGATGTGTGCGTGAATTCAACTCTAGTGCCCATGCCCATATAATAAATAAATATTAAGGGACATTATTACACAAATTGACTAAGTTCCACAGTAAGCTCAATAAGGCTTGTGTTGAGGGTACTTAGACAACGATATATATATATATATATAACATATAAATATTTATAAATACTTAAATACATAGAAAACACCCAGCACTCAGGAACAGGAGGACGCAACAACATATCCATGCTCATCACACGAATAAATGCCCTTACCAGGATTTGAACCCGGGACCATCGGCTTCATAGGCAAGGTCACTACACACTAGGCTAAACCGGTCGTCAAAGCCGGGCAATTGTTGAGCAAGTTTACAATATGTTTAAATCATACAATGAAATATAATCATTGATAAAATAAAACCAGGAAATACCTTAAGAAAACATGGGTAGAACCTAATGAAAGCACTGTTATTGAAAATAAAATGTTAAAAAATTTATTAATAAATAAAAATGAAAGTATTCATATTAGGAATTCAGTGGCGAAGGATAACAAAATTACATCATTTTGACGTCGGAATGTAAGTTCTAATTGGCCGCGAAGTTTAAAAATATACCCTGAATCTACTGACCCTAGATTGGTTTTTAATCCTGCGCAATAATAGTAAATAAGAGAACACCTGTAGGGCTAAGATGGTCGGCTCTTTATCATTTGTCACCATGCCTGTCACGTTCTAACAAGTATGTAAGTGCAAAAGTGACGGGCATAGTGACAAGTGATAAAAATAGAACCATGATACCGCCGCTGATTTAGTTAAAGTTGCCTGCATTTCACGAGTTAACAATGTAGTGTTACACCCCATTGGGCATCAGTAAATGATACGGGCATGTGGTTGATACTTCTACGGAGCTTTTTTCTAAACAAACTACTTAAGAGGGAAGTAAGTCAGGTTCATCCTTTTTTTTTATCAATCAGTTCTGTGCTAACCATGCACGATGTAATATATATATATAGTGTAATGTAATACAGTCAACAACCCTATTGGACTTACACCCTATTGTCCCTATTTTGCTTGTTTGCTTATCCGTTGCTGTATGTACAATTTTTTTTGCGATAATAAGTAAATGACTTTTTATTTTATTTAATTATTTAAGTATACCAAGTCATCGTCCATACAAAAAGAGAAAAGTTTTTCCACTTCTAAATGTTTTCCACTCTCCTTGATTTTTTTAGTTTGATTGACCCAATGAAAAACTAAAACATTTTTTTTTTCAAAAAAGCTAAACCTATAAACCTAGAATATACATATTATGCTGAAGCGATCGACATCAAAATCAAAGTGATTTAGTTGATGGAAACCGTTTTCTCCCGAAATGGAATTTCATAGAAAAATTAGATTCGAAAAGCTATTTGTCCCTCTTAAAAAGCGTTAACTTGAAATAAAAAATAAGCATTAATTTGTATTAATATTTAATTCCAATCTGGTGAGCGTTTTATTCCTTATTCTAGGATTTGGGCTTAAAGCAAAAAGTGCACCCGTATCCTAAATACATGTTTCATTTGGTGCTGCTTTTATACTAACAGACCAAAAGGCTAGACGGACTGGATGCATTTTGTAGCGACTTCGTGAGTGACTTTTGTAGTATGGACCAAGCTGTGACGAGTAGTGAAATTTGGCCATTGCTCAACAATGAAAACAAAGTAGACTACAAACATACCAGGACTTATACCTAACAAAACACTTAAAGTTGCTTATAAAACTCTCAATCAATACTTCTTATCCGACCTGATAAAATAACGTATGCCTTTTAAAGGCTAATTAGCAAGCTGGTTGGTTATCAGGCGTTATCTTCAGGAAACTAACACCCACAGGACTGATAACAACGTGCCTACTGCGAACCGATAAAAGTTGCTATAAGTTTAGGTAGATCGAAGGTTGGTTGGGAGAGCTTCAGCGATAAGATCGCTTTGAGATGTGTTATCACTTCCAAATTGCTAACTTATATCGCAACGGAACAGTAACATACAGGATAGTTTTTTAAGTCACCTGCAATAATTTACGGAGTACATATATAGGTCATACTGAGCAACCGTATCTTTGTATAAGTGCCACTAAAACCGTTAGTTCTAAAGTCTAAGCCTTTTGTACAGGGCAATGATTATATGTATCTATATAGGTACCTACTTTTATTTTTTTAATTATAACAAAAATAAAACGAAAAATCTCGCTAAAAACATAACCAGATCGTAAATACAATAAAATATTATTATTACTAGCCTATATGGTGTCTCACAGCTGGGCAGGTCTCCCCCCTTGATCCCTCCGGCCTGCCGTTGAGATATGCGTCCTGGTCATCCCGCCATCTCCGCCTGGGCCTGTCAGCTCCTCGCCCATCTTGCGGCACCCATTCCGTGGCTATTTTCGCTCACCTCTGTGGGTGCATGCGGCAGACATGGCCGGCTCAGTACCATTTCAGCTTGGCGGTCTTAGCTCCAATGCGATGCGGAATTGGTCAATGCATTTTACTGCTAACATGCTGCGCTCCATAGCTCTTTGGCAAACCTGACCTGACCTAATTGAAAGGTCTTTTACGCCTCGGTGAGTGACCTCGTTTGAGCAATAAAATAAAATAGATCTTCTGCTCTCGAAAATGTGGGAGGACATACTTACATTTGAACTGTATCAAAATTATGAACTGGGAATACTGTAATCTACCAGTAGCAGAGAGGCAAATCTTTTGTGTCTCAACCTATTACATCGTTTCTCTCAAGTTATCCTGGACTGCACAGAAAAACATATGCCAAATGTGGTCTTCAAGCACAAAAAACTTTGTCCTGTACCTACTGCGACGGGCCAAATGTGGTCTTCAAGCACAAAAAACTTTGTCCTGTACCTACTGCGACGGGGTCCGCTTTCCTACTTTTGTCCTTCCACTTCGCTCTATCCTGGACGTCGTTTTCCGCTAACCCACAGGCCTTTAAATCGCCACCGCTGCTTTGGTTTGCCCCTCTTGTTTGGGCCTGGTAAGGCAAAGAGGGCTCTGTTGCCTACGTATTCAGGCGGCCTTCTTTTGACATGCCCAAACTACCTCGGCCGACTTTCTTGGAGCTTATTGGCGACGTCTCTCACTCCGAGGCTACCACGGATGTGTTCGTTTCGCCAAACTTAGGTCTCATCATAGTCTTGAAATCATTTCAATTCCTACAATGAGACTTCGAATTAAGAAGTGATTTTACATAAATACAATGATGATGTGGTTAGTAATTTATTGACGCATTATTTGATGTAATGACGGCTTATTTATTTTTGTACTCAACACACCGATGATTTAATTCCTGTATAATAACTACCAAAAGTTATCCTAACCGCAGTGGGATTTACTAAATAAATTGTTTTTCTATAAATAAAGGTGAAGTCCTGAGTTTATATTAGTCATATTATTAACATATTTGAGAAGCAGGATTAACGAAATTATAACCTTGTAACTATTTGACGACCGGTCTGGCCTAGTGGCTAGTGACCCAGCCTATGAAGCCGATGGTCCTGGGTTCGAATCCCTATAAGGGCATTTATTTGTGTAACAAGCCCAGATATTCGTTTCTGAGCCATAGATATTTTCTATGTATTTGTATATTATATACGTTGTCTGAGTACCCACAACATTAGCCTGTTTGAGCTTACCGTGGGACTTAATCAATTTGTGTAATGTGAGAATGTCCCCTGTAATTTAAATTTATATATTCCTAAAAAATATGATGACTTAAATTGCTTAAAAATTTAAATTTAAAAATATTTCACAAATTCATCCTTGTTAGGTATGGTTTAAACTCCTATTGTTATTTTACATTATGTTTATATGCTTATAATAATATATGACTGCTTGAGTCAAGCAGCTTGACCATTGCAAGGGCACATTTTTATGTATCTTATGTAGATTCTGTCACCAAAACTATTACCTTAGCACTTTTCATACAGTGTTGGTAACTAAACGTAACGGACGGTTACAGTTTAAGGTAGAAGTACTAGAAGTCCTAGTGCTCGACGCTACACTATTACTCGACATGGGCACTTTATGTCAAAATGACAAGGATTAAATTCGAATACAGAAAAATCTTCGTAGTTCAAATTTAACCTATATTTCTATGACATAAAGTGCCCATGTCGGTAACTAGTGCAGCGTCGAGCACTAGTACTTTTACCTTATGTTTCATTTTGTGATGTTAATAGTCAATTGCATTAAACGTTTCGGCCAACACTGTGCATACACATTTATATTCAGGGATGTAAAGCTAATTGCTTTCCTGACTGTAAATACATACAAGCTTACAACTTGTAATAGGTTCAAAAAAATAATGTGGTATCAAGCTAAAACGTCTACGAACGATGCTATTAAGCTTAGAATAAATTGTAAAGTGGAAAAATTTACTGTTTTGGGTGAGACTTGAACTCACGATTGCTAGATTCGCTAGCCCATTTCTCTGCAATCTGAGCTACCAAGACCTCACCCAAGGATATCAGATATTTCCACCATATGAGCCTTTAGGGAGTTCAAGTCTCACCCAAGCATTTTTTCCACCTTTAAAATTTACTTTAGGTACCTACTAAAAAGTTTGATACAGATTCTATTAAGAAAAATGTATCAGGGTACTTTCTACAATGACTAGATTGGCACCTATATAACCATAAAAGCCCCATTTGCTTTTTTTGCCCAACTATCCGTAGCTTTTTAAACACATTAACATCTTATCAATCCAAGCAACTATCTTTTAATGTAACACCTAATCAATACGTCCATCGCCGGCACCGAACCTGCGACCTTTCGGCGCCCCGCCCTGATGGGGATCAACTGCGCGTGAGTGGACCGGCCCACTGCGTATCTACACCGCTATGTAAGAAACGACGTAAGCGCTATACTTTTCTATACACCTTACGCCCTTCTATGCATATCAGTATCGCTTTAAAACGTCGTAAACGACGCAAGCGTTCTGAGTGTTAAGCTCTTTTAAAGGGGAAAGTTGTTAGAATTGGGTTCTCGTTAGTGATAAGGTATCTTTAATAATATCTTGGTAGCTTATGCCAAATCGCTTTTGCAAACGATGGATCAACGAATGGATCAAATTTTCGGTGACGCAATTTGTACCTATGTAACTAGTTTAAAAATTCTCATTTCATAATTATTGACCTTATTACAATTTACGTTCCGGTTTCCTCGTAGATGGTAGGATCCTATACTCGTATATGGAAGGTGAAATCTCCATGTACCAAAAAGTGTCATCAAAAAACCTTAAATAGGTGACGCTACAATACTTAGAATACTTGAAAAAAAATCTAATCATAGACAGCGCACTTCACTCCGTCAATAACGCATAAGTTCTTAGCTACTCTAGCGCTACTCTGGAGAGATTTGGAACTATTATTTATAGCTGACAGGTGGACACTTTTGCAACAGTTCTACCATAAAAGATTTCACTCCTTTTAATTCCACACTCCATAATCCTATAGATGATGTGCCAGTGAGGGACAAAAGTACGCAATGCGACAAAATTAAAAACACGTTTTAACATTCCTGACAACATACTAAAAACAACCTACGTAATTTGGTCGGGTTATTTGTTGCCCACCATAAACCATACTAAAATTTACGGTAAGGAATAAAAAAATAAAACTGTGATCAGGACATACAATAATAACGCTTTCTCTGCTACTCCTACTGGAAGATACATAAGACTATACCGTTCTGTCAGTTCCCCCCACCATTCATGCCCAATTCATACTAAATACTAGATTCATGTAAGCGTTTCACTAGCGTAAGTGTTGAAGTATGAAGTGCTATAGATATATGACATTTTCAAAATTATCCCACATTCGAACTTTATCTAAATATTCTAAGTAAAACCATCAACATTTCGATCTCATACAGCAATATTAAATCATGACATGATTTAAGCATTCTTATTATAGCCTCAGATATCAAATAATCTTCAAAAGCCTTATAAATCACTAACATTTAAACAAAAATAAAGTAAATGTAAGTCAATATACAATTTCGAGCATCCTTTACTCGAACAAAAAACTTTGAAGATCCCACGATAAGCGATGCGAACTAGAGATAGCTGGTTCGATTCCCCGCCGATGGATGAAAGATAAATTTTGTATTTTGTGAAAAAATGCCTTAGAAACAATAGACTCATAATTGGAGGGGCCACAATACTTGTGAAGAGCACTTTTAACGTTGTACAAACGTTCTATATTATTCAATGAGTTTTTGTTGAAAACATCGTTATTAGGGTTCACCAAAAAGGTGCAGAAAGTAACCCTTATGGTGCGATTCTGTCTGTCCGACCGTCTGTCACGTCGTTAAATCTGAGAGAACTACTTAAGTGGTCGATTTTAAATTTGGAATAGTTATGAACAGGCTGCGTAGTCAACATGCAAATTACACTCCGAAGCGATCGACACGCAACTGTCGCTGTCGCACTAATATGGAAGAGTGATAGAGAGACAAAGCGTTTTGTTATCGTAACAATAGCGATTATCACTTTGGCTAGCCCGGCAGGGCTAACCCGAACGCATTGAAAGTTTTTATTTTATCTTTATTTACTATGGAAAATGCCCAATATGAGGTGGGGACTATATTCCAAAGTTTAGTTACTAAGTCAAGTGGGGAATCATTTGAAAGAGCTTAGAATGTTCATTACAAAACAATGTTTTATATATTTTTGACACTGAAAATAATTGATTTAAGAAGGAAAGTGTAAAATAATCCCATTAGCCTCAAACCTACCTCCCCTATGTTTGGATAATGAATTATAGATTTTATAAAATATTATTTTTTATTATTTATTTATTCTGAATATTGACTACTTATATCTAATAATTAATCTAACATGCGTCAATTCTACTATAATATAAGATTAATTACAAAATGTCATACAAAACATCAATACAAAATAATTACAAATTATTATTGAATTAATTAAAAATGACAATTGTCAGTAAAATATTTAACAAATTCTTCAATTGAATAAAAGCACTCCCGCAACAACAAGGCTCTTAATCTGTTTTTAAAGATATTCAGGCTAGTAATGTTAATACATAGGTATATATATAAACGTGTGTTAATTTGTTAGGAGAGGAAACTTAACTCAGTAAAGATAAAAGAATTGAGTATAGAGGCGTATTGTCAAAGTAAATTTTGTGGTCAACTAAATTTACTGCCATCTTTCGACACAGGACTAAAATTCTTACAATGACATTTGGCATCTTGACCCGTATTCCTTCACTGATATGTGTTATATATCAAACGGTGTCGCCATCTACTCGAGCATACATTTTTCTTGATTTTCGAGGCAGGTTTTTTTCCTAGATTTTATTTATCTTTGTTATAGACATAGACGTAATCGATCCGGCAAGATAACACTTCGATTTAATGACTTTTAATGACGCACTGCACATTAATGACTATAGGTTACCTACTGATTACTAATGATTATAGTACGTATCTAACTCACATTAATACTAAATTTTATATCTTGTTTTTTTATACCAGATAGGCAGATACTTTTGTACCTAACTAACTAACTGCTTTGGCTCAGCGATCCAAAAAGAATCTTGGCCTCCGAAACGAGAGAACGCCACCTGTCCCGATCCAGCGCGGTTTCCTGCCATGAATTGGCATTCAGCCGACGCAGGTCCGCCTCCACGACATCACACCAGCGGTACCTGGGGCGCCCGATCGGTCGACGGCCGGTTGGTCGCCCCAAGTACGCTTCCTTGACTACGCGATCCTCCCCCATTCTGAGTAGGTGACCGAGCCAGCGAAGTCTGTGGGATTTAGTTACGCCGATGATATTGGGCTCAGCCACCAACTCTTCGATCTGGGCATTTTTCCGGATCCTCCAGGAGCCGTCGTCACTTCGGACAGGTCCCAGGATCTTCCTGAGCACTTTTCTTTCCGCTATCAGGAGCTGACTTTCCTCTTTTTGAGTTAGTACTTTTGTACCTACTTATGTTTTTTTATATCTACCAATTTTGTGATAAAGGGACAGATCAGTTTGAATAAATTGGGGTAATCGAACTGTAATTTTTGTTTAGATCTCTCGCGTCGAATGATGACCCCTATGACAGTTAATTTTTATATGACAAATAAAATGTTTGTAGACATTTTTTGAATGTTTAGCTACAGTTAATTAACTTAGAAAATTAATATGAATTAAAAACGTAATAAAAATACTGTACAAATGGTATTTATACCTAGCTAGTAGCATCGAATGATGATCTATCGAACTTTGACAGTTTATTTTTGTATGGAGCAGCTGTCAATGTCAAATGTTTGTAAACTTTTTTTAAGTACAGCACATTTATTTATTTAGATATGTAACAATTAAGGGCCGGTACAGAAGGACTGCAACTCGACTGCAACTTGTATGGGAACTGCACGTCGACGTTGCAGTTGGAGTGCCGTCGGCATGCAGTTCCCATACAAGTTGCAGTCCGTCTGTACTCCAGTCGTGTCGTGTCCAGTACGTGTCAGGCAGTCGAGTTGCAGTCCGTCTGTACCGGCCCTAAGTATTAAAAATATATTTGAAAGAACGCGAGGTATACGGTACGGTTCTTACTTAAATATACATATATATTTTTTAATTTAAGCTTAATCAATAGAAACTTGACAGAGAGGTCATAGGGACTATCATAGGTATCATACCTATATAAAAGTAAGGTATCTGTGCCAACTTTATTGTTGTATAACATGCACAACACCCATACGACAATCTCTCTCTAACGTTATCTGTGCGTTGTCGCTAGACCTATGCGCCTATCCGCGGGCCATAAATCGCGCGCAGACGCGCGTACAAATTGGCGCGCGATCCGATCGTGTGCGCCGGGCTTGTTAGCTCTGAGCGATGCCCGAGTGGGTGTGAAATGTGCAAGGATTTCGTTTGTTTTAAGTGGTGTGTTTTGCTTTCAATTGTTTTTGTCTATTTTTTGTTTGTGGCTATAATGTTCTTACTCTATGTAACTGTGAAATGTACCTATCGTGAAAAAACCGGACAAGTACAAGTCGGACTCGCCCACCGAGGGTTCCGTACTTTTTAGTATTTGTTGTTATAGCGGCAACGTAAATACGTCATCTGTGAAAATTTCAACTGTCTATCGCGGTTCATGAGATACAGCCTGGTGACAGACGGACAGCGGAGTCTTAGTAATAGGGTCCCGTTTTACCCTTTGGGTACGAAAATGGAAAATGTCATAAAAAATAGAAATAATAACTATTTTTATGACATTTTTTGATCCATAAACATATAACAGATAATATTTCACGCAAGGAGGTTCTACTACTTATGCACAGACATAACTACTAATTTAATGACATGTAGGGAGTTCCTATATCGATAAAATCAATTATCGATGTTTCTCCCATATACTAGTAAGAAGACTAAGAAGGTACTCACTCCAAAATTTGAAACGATGACTAGTGTATAAGAAAGTCGATAATTCAGTTTATCGATACATGAACCCGTCATTAAATTTTGCCTTCCAAAATCCAATGTCAGAAAACATTCCCAACCTAAAATACGGAGTCCATTACAATATGAATGCAACAGAGTAGTGTGTGAAGACCGTTCACTTGTAATTGTATCACCCCCCATTGAGTGCTATCTCATCTGATAGCGCCCCCATGCGCTGTTTAGATAAGCAGTGTGTTTTAGTTGCGAGTCCGGAGCGACTGAATTTTTATAGCGGTTGTAGTGAATTTTTATTCTGAATAGCTTCTATACTAAAAAACAATGGAAATTGAGAGTAGTAAATTACGTATTTACGGCGTGGGCGTGCATTGAATCCTGAGCGTAGTGAGGAATTCCATTGTAATTTATTTATTTAATATTGATTGCACAAAAGTTAAAATCTTATAGTACAAAAGGCGGAGTTAATCCCACGAGGCATTCTCTACCAGTCAACCTTAAGGCTAAGCGGACGCCCAAGGTAGAAATAATATTGCTTGCGTTAACGCCCAAGGTGGAAATAATATTGCTATATGTGACATATTCTGCTTTCCACCTCATCGTCATCACCTACGAGGAAATGATTATGTTTCACACGTAATCGATTATAATGAAATTGTGATCCATTTTGTTTTTCATACCTATTTCATAATGTTGATATTTTTTACTAGCCATAAAATGTCCTAGAACAGAAAAGTGTTACTTTGATCCCTTCTGGCAGGGAAGAAAACGCAGAGAGAGCACCAATAGCCCGAGACTGAAATTGTACCTTTCACCAGAGTTAAATACTCTACTTAATTTCGAAAGAAAGTAAAACACATGAGCTAAATGCTGATAAGAGATGAAAAAAAACATGATAAAGAAGACATTTTTATAGTATTTCTTGAGGGTACTTTCAATTAACAATTTAGGTAAAAGTATTGTTATTTATGGAATGAGAAGTTAAATATCAGAATGGAAAATGTACAACAAATCCATTTAAAACCAAAATATTACTGCTTATCGTAAAATGCTCTATTGCAGAAACGTATCATTTTCTGCACACTTATTAGAACAACAACCCCTTTCAGAGCATGAGAAATGAAAAATACTGATAGAAAAGTAATATTTTCAATATAAATTTAACTTAACAAATACTAACTTTAATTTAAGGTTAACTGGAAGAGATGCCTCAAAGAGATAAGTTCGCTTTTGTACTTCTTGCTCATTATATGTATTACTTTTAATATGTATTTTTGTACAATAAAGAGTTTACTTCTACTACTATTAAAAACTATTCTAAAATTGAATGCTTTTATTCCGTCTATATACTCTGCCAAGCTCTATGGACATACAAAAAAGTAAAATAACCTTTATAGAACCCCCCTACCCTCCTATCGCGATGGCGTTATCAAGCCGATCTGATAAGCCGAATAAATGGCCGCGCCGTGACGCTCTGATACGAGTGTGCTGAGATGTTGAACGTAAAACGTTTGCTTTACGTGAAACTACGTAAAAATGTGCTTTAAAAACATAATTATTAGAGCTTTATATATTAACCTAGCTTGCAAAAATTAACTTGGCGACAATATTAATCATAAGACTTGAGCGACTAGATTATATTGCGACGACCGGTCTGGCCTAGTGGGTAGTGACTCTGCCTACGAAGCCGATGGTCCCGGGTTCAAATCCTGGTAAGGGCATTTATTCGTATGATGAGCATGGATATTTGTTCCTGAGTCATGGGTGTTTTCTATGTATTTAAGTATTTATAAATATTTATATATTATATATATCGTTGTCTAAGTACCCTCAACACAAGCCTTATTGAGCTTACCGTGGGACTTAGTCAATTTGTGTCATAATGTCCTATAATATTTATTATTATAGTCTGCTCAATTAATTATCCAGTTGCTCATTTTTGGCTGATTAAATATCACTTGACACTGACAGATCATATTTAGACAAACCAGACCTGTCAATCAGAATACGCCTTTAGATATTGCCCTTCTATGATATATTTAGTTTTTGCAAGAATTTTAAGTTCTTCACCTAAGATTTGCACGCCAGAAAGATGTAATACTTTAAGACCAATGCAATGATATTAAGGCGAATAAACCAAATATTTGAATGATAAAAGTTGGTATATAGTTTCATTTCGGCTCTTCATTAATGAGTCAGTCAGTCAGAATATATGCATTCTTACTTCATACTCAGCCCGTATGACGACGAATTTTATAAAGATTACAGCACAGTTAATCTCTCCTATCTTGTCAATATTATCTGACAAAGTTCTGGAACTTAGGTTATGACGCGGATCCGTCGGGGGTCCAACGTATCGCGCGCGTAAATCTTGCCGCTTTATCGCACGGATCGCGAATCTTCGCATCGCTATCGCGTGATAAACACCCGGGCATGGGGGTTCTTGTTTTTAAGATTACTCAGGGATGGCACCTAGCTAACACATGCTTGAAAAAATTATACAAAAACACGTCACACAAATCACTTTCATAAATCAAATAAAACCCCTGTTTTCTGAAAAAAGGTTACTTGGTTGATATTTAAATTGACATTAAAAATGCTGACTGACTGATATATTTCACTTCTATAAACTTCAACACATTTAGCAGGTATTTTTAAATAGTTAACCTAATCTTGGGCATTTTTCAGAAACACAAAAAGGACACAAAACACATACCTACGGGATATTAGTTAACATCGATTCCTACACAGTACAAAAATTAAGTAAAGTGAACCTTGAAACATTTCACAAACTCAATGAAAATTAATACAAAGTAAACTGAGCATAGCGTGCTATCCGTAATAGAATCCCTCACACTACAAGCAAAAGCCAGCCATATTTCACTCCAACACAAAAGAAAAACCCATCGAAATATCTCACCTTTTCTAAAGGCCCAATTAAAGTCGCAGAGAAATATAAACGTTAACTCTATCGGAATATCATCGTCGATAAAGGTTTTAAATGTAAATGAGACGTGCGAAAAAGTGCTGATTATCTTGCTATTAGGTATAAATTAAGGCACAGGCAATGAGGTATGCGACGCCATTTTGTAATTTTAAAAAGACTTTAGTCCCTAAGAACATGATATAGTTAAAGCATTTTAGCAGCTAGTTAAAGAAAAGCTTATGGAGTGTGTAAGTTAAAGGCGCTTACGTCGTTTTGTGTTAGGAAAGTGCAATTATATTGTCACGAAGCTCCGATCGGTCCTTGCGCAATCACCCGTGCGATCGGGGTGCGCGCACGCCATTTTCAGTACGTTTTTTTCGAGTTTTTGTTTAATTGAAGTGATTTTGAGGTTCTCATGATTGCTTTAGGTTTGCGTGCAAGTGTTACATGCTTGACCTTTTAGCATGAAAGCATTTTAAATTAGAACATGCTCTTTAAATCATTCCTATGTTTTTAGAACAGAAATTATCTCGCATGTCTTAGAAAAGGAGATGTGCCAAATATTGCACGAATGTAAATTCAGGACAAGAGAGTTCCTTTCGTAACAGATTTCTACACTGTTAAAATTTACAAAACTTTAAAATAAAGATTATACATGACAGAAAAAATATCGACAGCGTCCCATCTCTAATTAAATAAAATCGTGACAGTGTATCGATACGGATCACCTCATATTTTATTGGCACTCGTTAACTTTTCCGGAAACTATATATCTTCATCTCGCCTTTTGACGCGAACTCGTTATAATATATCAACCTTTCTTAGACATTAATCAAAATATACCTACTAAATTCTAGGAATAGTCACGGAAAAATGTCTATCGTTCCCATTTCTCACGCAATACGTCGTGAAATTCGTGATTCGGACTTGCCCAAGTAATTTAAGAGGAAATATCGACATTATCCCATCTCTAATTAAACAAAATCGTGTGCTGTAACCGATACCACAGACGTACCAACTCACATATTTTATTGTTAGCCAATTAAAATTATTCCTTCCTTATTGATTGTGTTGCCAACTTAGTTTCTAACTATTTTACGAGTTATAGCGAAGTGAACTTTAAAGGTGAGGTTGTATGGTTGAGTTTGATTTGCGATGTTTGTGGTGTTGGCAACAAATTTGTCTTTTATAATAGTGAAGTGCAATCATTGGGATTTATTGAATTGTTCGGAGTTTAAAGGTGGGTTTATACTATTGTCTAGAAAGTCAGAGTTTGATGTTGGTGTAGGAAACGTGGTTATTTACTAGGCTAAGATAATTTAGCTCAAAGTATTGATCAAATTTATATACATGAAAAATCTGTAGTAAGCAAGTAGTACTTACGTACGTTCTCGTGCACTTGCAGATTTCAGTCTCACTGAAACATGGTCAGCAAATCTTTTTGATTAAAATTATTATTAAGTATTTTTTTACAATAAAATTGTAATCGTTAGACTAATAAAAGAAAAGATTGACATTGCGTTGCAAATTTAATACGGGAAATATAAATGAGGAATATATGCATTTCTTTCTTCATTGTGTTTATCATATTACTTCAGACTTTTCTAAAATATTGTTTGCTACGAGGCAGCCACTCGTACAAACGAGTTTGTACACGGATGTCGACTTTTTTTTCAAGTACTCTGATGTCATCACACAACCTTAACTTTAGACGATGCTGCAACAATTACAAAAAACAATTTCCAAACTTATTTTACCAACATTGCACCGGGTCGATTTCACGCGACTAATGACTACGATAACGATAACGGCTGATAACGCGCGATAACGAACTGATAACGATTCAATGGTAGCGTAGCTACCGGATGGTATACAAATAACGTTGGCATGGAGGAAATCGGGTTGTGTAAGTGTTTTTATGTTTTTTTTAACCTTTTGTTCAACTTAACGCCATATTTCTACTGTAGGTACCTACTTAAAGATGTTATTAAACTATGGAGCAATGAGCATGTATGTTTAAAATAATTAATTAATAA
Source organism: Cydia pomonella (assembly GCF_033807575.1). Taxonomy (NCBI): domain Eukaryota; kingdom Metazoa; phylum Arthropoda; class Insecta; order Lepidoptera; family Tortricidae; genus Cydia; species Cydia pomonella. The sequence goes on along the minus strand of NC_084707.1, from coordinate 3,787,361 downwards.
TCGATGTGAGGATTACTATACATACTTTTTCATTTATATTTTACTTATACGAAAGATGTTCTACAATTTTCACTTTAAAGAGTTGAAATCAATAAAATGGGAATTTAGCTTTTTCCTCAGGTTCTTTTGCACGAATCGAATTCCGTTACCATGTGATCGTGCGATAAAATCCGTCAGTCAACGCACGTGTGCACTGTGCCTTATGCAGAAACCATCCTACTGAAATCAAAAGGTCACAACACTCAACCACCATACAGTAATTCATACTTTCCGTGCATCAAATAGGGTTGAAAATTGAATGGCGTTTCGACGGCGCTTACAGTGAGTCGTCCGTGGAACTGATTTTCTTTTCTAATGCGTTCAAATTCAAAATTGGAATTCGAATGAGCTGCGAACGCATCGGCCGCCAGCGCCGCAATTAAAAAGCAACTTTAATAGCTTAAGCATAAGACATAAATTAGTTTTATATGAGTTTGTGTGTAAAGCCGTTTGTTTTTTTAAATTAGTGTTGGCACGGAAGGCTGCGTACGCGATAGCAGACTAGACGTTGCACCAGACGGTACGTGCGCGATGTGACTGGGAATGCAGTGCCTTATACACATAGTTACGTGGAAAAAACAGTTAAAGGCGCGATATATCATTCCATAAGAGGTGACAAGTCAACACCAAGTCAACACCTTCAAGTAATATTGAATTATACATGACTTTGATTTCGAAATTACTAAGTATTTCCTATAGGTAAACATGTAATTTGTTTTTTGGCAAAGTTATTTTATTCCTTATTACTCTGCTGTAAACTAAAGTATTTATTTAACAAAACCATGTTTCTTAAAATATTTCATTGAAAAACATTTTTTTTTTTAATATTTTGACTGTTTTTTTTTTAAGTAGTCACACTACTGTACCTAAACCATTGCATCTAAACTAAACCTTCTAAACCGTAAAGTTCCCAAACTCCCTCTCGATTAATCCCGAAAATTTACGCCAAACATTAAATAAACCATAAAAATCATCACCCTCCGTAATAGAAAGATGGCTATCCTTATCCACACATGACGTATGTAAATACGTTTAAATAGGCTATCGGGGAGGTCAGATATTTCAATCTTCGGTCGGATATGGGGGACGTGTCGACGCATTCAGATCGGACCGTGTATGATGCGCCTTATCTTTATATTGGAATCTTGGTTGAGTTATGTTGGCTATATTGGGCCTTAGGCTCGCCGTTTGCCAAACCGAGTTTATATGTAGGACTGTTCGTAACGGATAGGCTACTAGTAATAAACTGTGACTGGGTCCGCAGAAGAAAATAGTTTCATATATCAGGTGCACACGAAAAAGTTGTTAAATAATTACCCTATTCAGGTCTGATTTTTCAATCATCGGATGCAGTTATCTGTTAGATAAATATGACACTCTATTTTTTGTCTTGCATGTGAAAGAAAGGGAGCGTGCTATATATATATTATGTGTTATATTATTATATCTGATAGATAACTTTATCTGCGCATTCTATTCATACAAAATAATCGTATTGTGTTGGACTATCCTTCAGTACCCCTAGTGTAAATAAATTCGATTTTGAAACGTGACGTACGCGTTTGCGTTTAGTCTCATTTTGTATTGGATTTAGAAAGAGCGCGCCAAGCGGGACGTTTTGGAAACTCAAAATCCTATACAAAATGAGACTTAACGCAAACGCGTTCGTCACGTTATGATGTCGATAAAATTTATACTAGGGGTACTGATCTTTTATTTTTGTTTGTAAAAAGATTAGTGAAAAGTTTTGCCGCGACGTCAGTCACGTCACCCGTCAGTAAATAGGGTATTTTATGCTAAATTACAATTTTACAAATTTTAAACTGGCAATGCTGGTCAAATACTCGCCATTGATCAAGCGTGTTTTACTCCTACCAGTGTTGCCAATATACACAAATCAATTTGTAACTCATAGCTTTACGGTTCCATACCTCAAAAGGAAATAACGGAACCGTTTTAGGCTCACTTTGTTGTCCATCCGTCCGTCTGTCTGTCTGTTAAGACTATTTATCACAAGAACGCGTGAAGGTCCCTTGGAGCTGCGAAAAAATCAAACATCTAAGTCAACGTAAAAAAATATACAGCTGTTTATGCCGCAAAACACGTATATTACTTATGACAATCTCACTGGAATCAAAATGTATACGTTACTTCCCGTCGATCTAGAACTATGGACTATGGAATTTGGCAAGTTATATCTTCTTACACTACAAGTTCAGGGAAAAATCAGAAAATTTTAAATTTGTAAAAAAAATAAGTAAAATTTTAAATTTGTAAAAAAAAAAAAAAATTCGTAGGCAAGCCTCGGTGGGCGAGTCCGACTCGCACTTGTCCGGGTTCTTAGTTTGAGTTTCCATGAAACTGGCTCTGTAGGTAGTCAGGCCAGCGTTATATACATTTCTAAATAGAAGTAGAACCTAAAAAAAAAACTAGTGCCTACGCCAATTCTGGGGATTTGTTTTCAAGCGGACTCCAGGCTCCCATGAGCCGTGGCAAAATGCCGGGACAACGCGAGAAAGAAGAAATAGAAGTAGAACCTTGTGGTATGCACTGTCCTGCTATCCTGGTAGGATCGCCATGTGAGGAGTGGCGTCGGCGTTAAGACAACTTGTTGGTTGAAAGTATATTTTAATAATGAAAGATGATCCTTAACCTACGGAATATATATAGACAGATTATGTGAAGGTGTATGTAACGTACAGTTCATACCACAACCTCAGAATCTAAACTTTTACATATAAGAACACAACATGCGATTCGCCAAACATCAGCATTCGCCGCGCGTCCCACAGATCCGCAGATAGTGCATGTGGGCTATCGGTGCATGAATCACAGCTGACTCACTATCTGTTATCTGTGAACGTTAACCTTTGTAAAATGTACCACCTAGCACGCTTCGATTAATAACCGATCGAATAATCAAGGATTTCCATGTTTTGTGGTTGTTTAGTGGTGTTTTCACTTTTTAAGCACATCACATTCATGCTGTTTCTTTTTCATTAATTTAGTGCCTCGCCATGGTCACTTAATAAATTCAGGTATTCCTGGTACTTTGACAAGCTATTTTCAGTGGTGCCAACAACTCAAAAGCAGTATATACTCTGGCAAACCAAGTTTGTATGTATGTATGTATATACTTTATTGTACATAGAAATAAAAACACAGTTACAGAGTAAATTAAATACAACAAAGGCGAACTTATCCCTGTATGGGATCTCTTCCAGTTAACCTTTAAGGAAATGAGTAAAACAGAAGTAACGGTGAATGAATGACAAACACAAAGAAAAGTTTGACAGTAGAAAAAGGCGGCAAAGGGTCTAGCAGGCTAAGCGAACAAGAAGTGCCCCCAACGACGGATTTTGTCGATATTTCTGGTAGTGTACTGTTAGGTCCTAAGGACCCTCCATGCTTAACATCAGACCTCGATTCTCTTTTGTTTGCGAGTTATTCAGGATAACGTAAAATAATTAGGGTATCATTTAAAGTGTCATATTTTATAAACGATTCAAGTTACGTGAACCAAACAAAATTATATTTGATAACAATAAAAAAAACTACAAAATGCATATTTTTTACCAGCATCCTGTCCTTAAACTTCATTGCAAAAAATAAAAATATTTTTTTCCTTCCAAATTTTTTTTTTCTTTTCGCGGAGGTACACCTCCAAAAAAAATATTCATGAGTAGCCACTAATTCCCACTACATACACATATAAAAATATTTGCACAAATGTCCGTGCTTCATGTCAAAAAAAAACGATTCTCCAATAAGTAGTCACTGGCATTATATGTACAGATAGAAGTACATCAACGATGACGTGTCAGCTTTGATAACATCTGACACATAATATTATCTGTATAAACATAAAGCAGTAGCATCAACTTCTGCGAGTACATGCACAACAATTGGCGATGCTCGCTCTTCGTCTGCAACCTACTGCTTTATGTTTATACACTAAAAGTCGACACTTACCACACAATAAATCATTTATGCAAATTAACATATTACTGCATTTGCTATATAAATCAGCCTCTTGCTCTGTTTCTATGCATTTTTGTTTCCCACGGATATTTTTTAATGTTTTTTACAAAACTTGCATTTAATGTTTTCCATTTTCCACTACAAAATGCAAAAAACAAATGCAGATAATAGCTGACACGTCATCGTTGATGTACTTCTATCTGTACATATAATGCCAGTGACTACTTATTGGAGAATCGTTTTTTTTTTGACATGAAGCACGAACATTTGTGCAAATATTTTTATGTGTATGTAGTGGGAATTAGTGGCTACTCATGCATTTTTTTTTTGGACGTGTACCTCCGCGAAAAGTAAAAAAAAAATTGGAAGGAAAAAAATATTTTTATTTTTTGCAATGAAGTTTAAGGACAGGATGCTGGTAAAAAATATGCATTTTGTAGTTTTTTTTATTGTTATCAAATATAATTTTGTTTGGTTCACGTAACTTGAATCGTTTATAAAATATGACACTTTCAATGTTACCCTAATTATTTTACGTTATCCTGAATAACTCGCAAACAGAAGAGAATCGAGGTCTGATGTTAAGCATGGAGGGTCCTTAGGACCTAACAGTACACTACCAGAAATATCGACAAAATCCGTCGTTGGGGGCACTTCTTGTTCGCTTAGCCTACTAGACCCTTTGAAAAACGTAGACTGACGCCAAGGATCTATCTGTCATACAAATTATGAATTTCGCGCTTATTTCTACTACCAAGTTGGTTGGTTTAATTAAATCTCATATTTAGTATTAATAATAACTTGGCGAAAACAAAAAATCGTTTATCAAGGACTTTTTAACAGGTTATTTGTTCAAAACTTAAGAGGATTTCGATAAAAAAAAAAACCGACATAATTTCACTTACCTTTATATATCTAAACACGAGGCATTACAAGGTCCTATTTACAGATAAATTTACAATGACATTAGGCATTTTCTTCAAACAGTCACCGAAAAATTGTTTTTCCAAATAAATTGAACATGTAAATCTCAAAGAACTCACATCACAATCTGCGGGTAATAATGGAATTAGATTATTAGAGTCCTTAACCGACATGTGCAACTTCTTGTTAAAGGGTATGCTTAACCTGCAAGTAAGGCCCTACCTTTATGGTGCAAATTTATGTGCACTATTAAAGAAGGATGGCGGCATAAGGCCGATAGCGGTGGGCAGTGTTATCCGACGTCTTACTGCAAAGTTGTGTTGTTACGCTGTCAGGGATGATATGTCAAAATACCTGCAGCCAAAGCAGATAGGATTTGGAACAGCTAGAGGCTGTGAGGCAGCAATTCATGCCACTCGGTCCTTTGTTTTAGAACATGAAAACACTGAAAATGCACTCGTTAAAATTGATCTAAAAAATGCATTCAACTGTGTCGAAAGAGATAGCATATTAAAGGAGGTCCTTGAACTTGCACCACCTCTCTACCCCTATTTATACCAATGCTATTCCGACGCAACCAATCTTTACTTCAAAGAAAATATAGTGTTGTCACAAATCGGTGCCCAGCAGGGCGATCCTTTAGGTCCTCTGCTCTTTTGCTTGGCTATACATAAATCTATTACTACATTAAATTCTCCGCTCAATGTATGGTACCTTGACGATGGAGTTATCGGTGGAAGGCCCGAAACAATAATCGAGGACCTAAAGAACCTCATACCCACTTTCAAAGAACTTGGGCTAGAAGTAAACCCTACGAAATGCGAGCTCTTCTGTGGGTCTATGTCCGAATCTTCCTTTTCGGCTCTGCAAACACTATTGCCGGGAATCAAAAGACTTGACAAAGCATCTCTCTCCCTATTAGGTGCGCCCATTTTCCCCGAGGGTGTCAGTGCCGCCCTTCGAACTAAAAAGGATGCACTTGTGGCAGCTCGAAACCACTTGACCAATCTTTCATCTCATGTATCCATGACACTACTACGTCATTGTTTCGCCACACCCCGGATGACATATATCTTAAGGACGTCTCCCTCATGGCAATTCCCTGAATCAGCAAAAGAAATAGATCAAGAATTAAAGTCTACCTTGCAACTTATTTTAAACGTCGATCTAACGGACACACAGTGGATCCAGGCGAGCCTTCCCATACGACACGGCGGCCTTGGTATTCGTCGCGTCGAAGATATAGGACTCATTGCTTTTCTAGCGTCTGCACATGGAACCGTGGACCTTGTCACTCGAATATTAGCTCTTAATGGTGGCAACTCCCCGGTTCCATTTGTCTCAGAAGCCTTGGCAAAGTGGTCGGCATCTATGCCGGGTGACGCACGGCCTGACGACCCCGCTGTCCAAAGACAATGGGACGACATCTGGAGTAGAGATATATACAACTCGTTGCTTACTGATGCATCGGGTGTCGATCTGGCACGCCTTAAAGCTCTTGCACAGCCAGAGTCAGGGGCCTGGATGCATGCACTGCCCTCACCCCAGCTTGGTACACTGCTAGACAACGACTCGTTAAGAATAGCAGTGGCACTCCGGTTGGGGGCCAGTGTGTGCGAGTCTCATCGTTGCAGATGCGGAGCAATGGTAGAAGCCAACGGACACCATGGTCTGAGCTGCCAAAGGTGCGCGGGGCGATTTCCTAGACACCAATCGATCAACGAGATCATACGAAGGGCAATGGTGTCGGCTAGCGTGCCTTGCGTACTGGAGCCACCTGGCTTGAGTCGTGCAGATGGAAAAAGACCGGACGGACTGACCTTGATTCCATGGCGAAGGGGACGCTGTCTCTTGTGGGACGCGACTTGTGTAAGCACCTTTGCCGCGTCCCACTTGAGGCAAACCACACGGTGTGCTGGCTCAGCGGCGGAATCCGCCGCTAAGCTAAAGCACACTAAATACTCCGCCCTGGAATCAAGATACGATTTCGTACCGGTGGCAATAGAGACCGCGGGGCCCTGGGGCTCTGAGGCTCGCCGCCTGATTGCAGAACTGGGTCGGCGTCTTCGGGAGAGGGGCTGCGACCCTCGCTCTGGATCGTACCTGGTTCAACAGATCTCAATTGCAGTGCAGCGAGGAAATGCTGCAGGCATTATGGGTACTTTTGAGCCAGGTACGATGCAGGGTGGAGGCGCATATTAATATTGATGTTTGTTCGATTACACTATAGTTTTGATAATTTAAATTTAAGTTTGTTGAATTTTTATTAGTGACATTGAAATGAACTTTACATTTTGTTGAATAGAATAGTTTATTCATTATAAAAACACAATTTTTGTAATTACAATGTTGAATATTATATATACTGAATAAGTTTACATGTAAATGACTAAAAATACCCAACAGCGACATGACACGTTATGACAAGATGGCGCGAGTCCGCAATTTCCTACTCCGTCCGTCACGTTGGCACCAATGCTTATTTCATTCTTCCCGGTTTTTACTCTGTGCTACATACCATAGACTAGATAGATCTGTATCACGGTAGCATTTGAATATTTTAGTAATTTTTTTATTAGGTACTTTAAGACCAAATCACCTTATACTGTGTACTTAATAAAGTAGGTACAATAAAAAAATACAATTAAGTAGTATTATTTCGATTTTCGTTGCATACTTTTAAAAATGCTTCTACAGTAAAACATGTAGATTCTGAAGGGACCACCAGGCTAATTCAAGTTTTAGTTATAAAATCTCATTCCAATATGATACTGACAGTGTCAAATGTCATTTTTGGTTGAAGGTTGACATAATGCGCAATTCAGCAGGTCCTCTAAAGGAGATTGGAAACATCTCGTATTGGAATGATGTCAGATCCATGTTAGATCAGTATCACATTATATTGTTGGAATTAGCCTGCATGTCAAAAACTGCCTATAAAGCGGGTTCCACTTTATCTACTTATTTTTAAACGTAAAAACACACAGTGGTTTATTTAAGCAAATTTACATAAACACATAAATGTACTTATATAAATTCTAAGTGTGTTAAAACGAAGTGTGTTCTACATGGTTTTCCTACCTACCTGATAAACCATACCAAACCATAACCATAACCATACCAAAACAAATACTTACAAAAGTTAATAAATACGCACATTAACCAAACAAGAAATTCAATCAAAATTTCAAAATCCGAACACCCGACACTAATTCTATCAGCATTTAAATTCAGAACAACTATCTAATCGAATAACAGAAACAAAGGGGCATCATTCAAAGAACGAACGAATGGTTTGAACAATATCTTATTTTGCAATAATCCCGCTGCGGATGCTCAGCTAATTTCCTGAAAGAGATGGGAGCGGCGTTACCGTTCGCTTTACGGCGATTTACACCTAACGATCGAGATGTGTTTATTTAAAGGAGCTTTGGTTTATGTTAGGTCATTCATTGTGAATTTAATAATAAATAGGGAGTTCGGAGCCTGATTTGTATTTCCAACTAACTGATTTTCTTCCAATTCTTAATCGTTACGATACAACCACTTTTGTTATTTCCGTTTACAGTCTGTGGTCATGTGAAACAAATTTCATTGAAAGACTTCAGTTTGTATTACTTGAAATAATTTAATTCTCATCCAATATGTATCGATACATTAAACATGAAAATTCGACAATCAATAATGAAAATCATCAGCGCTACTTTTTTAAAACATCGAAATTGGCGCCAAAGCAAACCTTTTAAAAAAAACTAAAGCAGTTCTCGCTGGCAAATAAATTGCCTAAATAAATAACAAACTTATAATAAAATTTAAATCTGTAATAATATTATTAACAATATATTGAACATTCTGATATTTATATCAATCTTATTTATCCAATCAATTAAATATTTTCCATTGTAAATTTTTTTTTAGTAAACCATCATTTACCTATGCCAGGATATTGAAATTTGGCTAAGAAAACATTGATCTCTATTTCTATGACATTAAGGTTGTTTTCACATTGGTAACAATAATGCTGTAATAAGTTGGTTGTTACTCGAATATAATATTAGTAATATACAATTGATTGACAAAACATGCAAGATTCATACTTCTAGACAAGAAATTCCATGAGCTTTTAACAATGAATCTTACACATGTAAACTAATTTCTCAGTAGAAAAAAATTGCATAAATTGAATTTTCAAATAGGTAAGTAACCAATTGTCTTTCAGATTCTCAATTTTGCAGATAATCTTCTTTAATTTCTTTTTTGACAAATATTTACCTACATTTTTTAGTCTGGCAAATTAATTTGTCAGAAAAACGTCAAATTAAAAATATTAATGCACCCTTTTCTACTGACAAGTTTGCCAGGCTCATAGGACATTACCTAATTATTAATTAGGTAATTTTAGCCAATCTCTTATGCTTATGGCTACAAGTTTAACATATTTGTGAAAAATCCAATATTTTTATTATATCCTCCATCTATACAACTGTCTTATGTCACAGTCGATTAATATAAATACAACACAACCTCCACCATGTACATCTCAGGATGAAAGGTCGTAAGTTACTATGAAATCCATATACACATGCACTGTTTTGTCACGTTGAAGCATGCGTCAACGACTCGACACTTTGTTTTATTCAATTCCAAGATGGCGGCATACGGTTGATTTGGCTCGTGTGTTTATCTCTTTAATAAGGAAACACGGGAATAAACAGATTTTTAGTTGACTGCCTTTGTTTTGTTTAAATATTGCTTATTTGTACGTTGAATCTGTATTTAAGGAACAATTTAATTATAATAGAGATGGCTGGAAAGTGTAAAAACCTACTTACTTGAAGTTGGAACTTATAACGTCAGTAAATTACGAAATAGACTTAGTATATGTGTATCTTCTAAGATATAAAAGTAAGTGTACGTGTAATCATGAGTCTTGTAACACTGGACCCTGTGTAACATTCAAAAACTGTATTTTCACTCAAGTAATTATAAATTCGAACTTCTTTTCCAATGGAATATGAGGTTTTGTGGACAGCATTATGCGTGGTGAAACAGTGACATAAATTCACCAATACCAACATTTTTATTGCAAAATACTTTTTTTTTGGGCGCACCTAAACTTTATTTACTAAACTTAATTATATTTGTTTGATTAAGAATGGTACATTAATAAAGATAAACTAACTTATCTATAAAATAAAACTAAAAACTAATACTAATTAGATAAACTCGATTTAATACAATTTATGACTTTATGCATAAAACAATAAAACCATTTAAAACAATCTAATACATATTGTGAATAACATTCAAAGCCGTTACCCGTGAGAATAGCAGTTAAACAATAAATTTCTCGGCAAATGATATTTTTATCTCAGCGTTTATCTAGATGCCGATAAGATAAGCGCAGGTGCAGTGACGCATCAGTCAATGCCACGCTTACGTGACCTAAAAGTCAATGCACGGAATATTTTATATTGACCTTTGCCTGTTTTGCTGATTAATTTGCCCACTGGGCGTGTGTTTGACACGTGTTTAACTTACATTTTTTTGCAAACAGCTTAACAAGACGAAAATGTTTTTATGTTTATTGATTTTTGTAAATTTTACTGCACCTCCGGTGTTTAAAACTTGCATTATTGAAAATTTTGGTGTTTGACAGGATTTTTGATTAAATCAGATTTTGTTTTATGTTTATTTAAATGTTATAAAAAAAAAGATAAACGTCTTATGTATAAAGCATGTACGTCTATGTCGTTTTTTAATCAATCTATTAAAATTTAATACTATTTTATTTGTGGTCAAAAACTCCTAGTCATTCAAAGATTGCATTTCCGGGTCTGCCATCTTGTAGCCTGAATCGGGAACATAAACAAGTACATTGTCACTTCACGCCAAAGTAAGTGCTGCCATCTACCGTTCTCGTACGTTCTCTTCTGCATAGTAGGTTCTGCCATCTAGTGGCTACATTGGAAGCATAAACTTCACATTGACACCTCGCACCAAAAATTTTACGTCTCCTGTGCTGCCCCTTACAGTTAATGCACGCTCCCAATACAGGAAAGGTCCAGTGCGGTAGCCGCAAAAGCTGCGATTCGCTAATTCGAATCCGGCCTCCACCACTGCATGGCGTCGTTACTTTTTCTTTAGTAATAAATATGACACCTACCTATTTCAGTTTGTTCTTTTTTTATTTATTTTTTTCCTGAATAAAGTCTGGTACATTTTTTTTACATTTGTTTCGCCAAACATAGTGTTTATTGGCGAATAATGCACTCACTTTCAATAAAATAAAAAACTATGACTATGACTATGCTTAGATAGCATCTAAAAGCAACTTTTTAAATCTTTTTTTGAACACATATAAACTAGTATATTCGTTTTTCGGAAATATAGTATTAAATATTATTGTGTTGTTAAACGAACGAGAAGTTATATATGTGTTATATTCTCGTTTGCTCTGGGTTCCACAATAATAGTAATAATAGTTATTTGGTTGGGTTTTTTATGCCTATGTTTACTAGCAACATTACCTAGGTAGCTAATACTCATAAATACCTGCTGTTGCTCAACTAACTACTGATCACTAATGGCTGATAAGTAGCCTCATAATAAATACATGTTGACTCAGCTTAGAAATATTCCGATGTCACAGCTCTATAGAGAGGAGAACCACAAACCGCAGACGTTATTTATCTTTTAAAGTCTTATCTGTGTAACACTTGTTTATAATTTAGTCGAATAATAGAAAAGCACAGTAGGTACATACTTTCAACAGTAATAGACAACAACCAAACGGCCTGATTTTTTTTGTTGACGTGTTAAAAGGGAAGAATAGCTTTTTGAATCTAACGAAATAACGGTAATTTTTCAATGAAATTCCATTTCGGCAGAAAGCGGTTTCCACTAACTAAATCTTAACAAATCACTTTGATTTTGATGTCAATTGCTTGAGCATAATATATTCTAGGTTTATAGGTTTCGCTGTTTGAGATTTATTTTTTTTATTTTGAAAAAAATAGGAAAACCTATAAACCTAGTTTTCCATTGTGTCCACTTCAAATATTTAGAAGTGGAAAATCTTTTTCTTTTTCTGCATGGACGATCACGTGGTATAACTTCCCTCTTAAGAAAAGGAAGTGAACCCGTGAATGAATTTAATTAAATAAATATTAATTAATAATATTATAAATATTAATAATAATTAGGTTAATTAGAACATAATTACTTAAGTTATTGTCCGTCAAACTATCCTCGGATAGTTCAGCTTAAATAATAAATAATAATAAATAAATATTATAGGACATTATTACACAAATTGACTAAGTCCCACAGTAAGCTCAATAAGGCTTGTGTTGAGGGTACTTAGACAACGATATATATAATATATAAATATTTATAAATACTTAAATACATAGAAAACACCCATGACTCAGGAACAAATATCCATGCTCATCACACGAATAAATGCCCTTACCAGGATTTGAACCCAGGACCATCGGCTTCGTAGGCAGGGTCACTACCCACTAGGCCAGACCGGTCGTCAATAGCTTAAAGTCATCGAAATGCCGTGACGTGCCCCTAGCCAGCCCTGTGTAATAAGTTGAATATCTACGCTTCGCGCGCTCGTTCGACAATACTCAGACTGTATTAATTGCATCAGCCAATGTGAATGGCTCTCGATAAAGCTTCTCGTTATAGAACCAAACATATAAGATATTTTTTGATGTTAAAATCGCGAGTGACCCTTTTCAACACATTCAATCTAAGTACAATTCTAAGTCTCTTGAAAGTTTACGATTAAAATACTTATACACAATTAACATGTTGTTAATTTGCGTTAAGAACGAACGGTGTGACAATTTGTCACAAGTTAATAAAGCAAGAAGGCAGTTCTTTGTGCCTCGTATCTGAGCTCGGCTTCATTTCCTGGGCTCGCCTCTTGTCGAACTACCCGCTGCCTGAAGACACGAGATGGAGCGGACTAGTTTTATGTTGTCAAGACTTGTTGTTTGGAAGTAGATTAAGAATGCACTTGTCTTGAGCTATAGTTGGAATGAGAACGTGTTGAAGGCGTATTCTGATTGTTATAACAGGTTATAAATTTGATGTGGACATCTTAATATGACCTGTCAGTGTTAAAAGTGACGTTTCTGGTTGAAGGAAGCTCACTTTTGTACTTACAGATAATTATCCATAACAAATACAAATTACAGCCATATTACAATCAGAATACGCCTCTTGGGCTAGTTCTATTATATTTTTTAAGATAAACGAGCACGGAAATTTGATATTTCTTGTAATTTTAAGTTAGAGTTAGACCAAGCTAAGTTGGCAGCGATTTTGATAGCTCAGAATGTGCAACTTGCATTTAAACGGAATAATTCCATAGAAGTTTGTCGTTTAAAATAACAGTTGCACAGTCTTTCATCCATCCATCTCAGCTGAAAGACGTCCACTGCCGGACAAAGACCTCTCCCAAGGATCTCCACATCGAACGGATATTCACCGCCCTTTACCAACGGTTTCCCGCGACTTTCACCAGATCGTTGGTTGAGGCCTTCCCACTCTGCGTCTTCCGGTACGTGCACAGTCTGGGTCATCAAAATCGCCGCCAACTTAGAATGGTCTAACTCTAAAAGCCTTGAAGTCATTTAACCTCTCAGTGCCAAGCGCCCCTTGTCCAATACAAAATGAACACACCTAGCGTATTCTTGACAGTGAGTCTTCTTCTTCCTCGCGTTGTCCCGGCATTTTGCCACGGCTCATGGGAGCCTGGGGTCCGCTTGACAACTAATCCCAAAATTTGGCGTAGGCACTAGTTTTTACGAAAGCGACTGCCATCTGACCTTCCAACCCAGAGGGTAAATTAGGCCCTGTTGGGATTAGTTCGGTTTCCTCACGATGTTTTCCTTCACCGAAAAGCGACTGGTAAATATCAAATGATATTTCGTTCATAAGTTCCGAAAAACGCATTGGTACGAGCCAGGGTTTGAACCCGCGATCTCCAGATTGCAAGTCACACGCTCTTACCGCTAGGCCACCAGCGCTTCGCAGTGAGTGAGTGAGTATTCTTGACAGTGAGTGAGTTTTTTTAATGATATTGGACGCAAACGAACAGACGTATCGCCTGATGGTAAGCCACTACCGTCACCAATGGACAACCGCAACACCAGAGGGGTTGTCAATGCATTGCCAGCCTTTGAGATGGGAGTACGCTCTTTTCTTGAAGGTTTGAAGGTTTTTAGCGAATATTTATTTGATAGCTATTAAAACATTAAACACCAACAAAGCTGCAGGCCCAGACGGGATTTATAACGAATTCATTCAGCACATGGGCCCGGTTCCTATAAGCTGGCTAACTGAACTGTTTAGCAGATAGGAGATTTATTTACTTGCTTTATTGCACATAAAATATTAAGTACGAATGGTGGGCTTAATACCTTAAGGCATTTCTACCAGTCAACCACTGGGTCAAAAAGAGACGTTTGTTACCTGCTGTTGTACCTACTGTGAAACATTTCTTACATCTGTCAAATAAAAGTTTGCGCAACACGCGCTTGAAAGTGAATTTACTTTGAGCTTTTCTGATATTGATTGGAAGGTCGTTCCACAGGCGTAAGGAGATGATCGATCATTCCAAATATTGTCAACGCTAGACTCGCTTCGCTTGCACCACAACCTAAACAAGATGCGGGATTATCACATTGTTTTGTTTTTGATTCATTGCCATTTGTTCGAGTCCGCCACTTCGCGATCGGATGTTTTAATTTATACGGCCGTTCGTGGTGTGAGTTACTTTGTTTTGTGTGTGTGTTAGTGTGAACGTTGACACTTTATAATGTGGTGCTTCTTCTTGCATGGCTATTCTGAACTATTACTACTACAAGAATCGAGGTACTTACAAGTACTGTTCTGCGACGACCGGTTTGGCCTAGTGGGTGGTGACCCTGCCTATGAAGCCGATGGGCCCGGGTTTAAATCCTAGTAAGGGCATTTATTCGTGTGATGAGTATGGATCTTTGTTCCTGAGTCATGGGTGTTTTCTATGTATTGATTTATAAATATTTATATATTATATATATCGTTGTCTAAGTACCCTCAACACAAGCCTTATTGAGCTTACTGTGGGACTTAGTCAATTTGTATAATAATGTCCTATAATATTTAATATTTATTTAAGTACTCTGACCTAAAAAGTCATTTACGATGCGTCCTCTTTGACGGCCTGAACCCAAGTGAACGAGCCTGTCTTGCTAAAACTACCGTGTTGCCAACAGTATAATGTTATTTTCCCAACTACCCCTGTTTTAATCGGGGTAATAATGTTGTCACAGTATAATTATTATTTAACTGCTACCTTAAATGTAAATAACAATAATTCATGACGATTATAAGTTTAGGTTATTGATTTTATTACAATGTTGTTTTGTGTCTGGTGCTTTAGGGGCCATCATTTCCATCACATGTTTTGGGGGAAGGGGGCCAAAATAATGTGAAATGTTGTGAAAAGGGGGAGGGGGAGTCACAAACTTTGTGACGTCACTTTAACTTCATCAGTAACCGTAAATGAATTTATTTCTTTTTTTATTCGCTGTACGGTTAACTAACGAGTTTTTGGAACGATAATCGTTTTATGCCTTCGTTCCTAATCGGTTTTATGTTATAATTACTAATATTTCTTTTGTCAAAAAATCTTGATAAAATATTAATAACACCTTAAAAAAAGATTTACTCAGAATATAAAATTTTAATGAAGGTAATGCGCTAGATGTAAGTTTTGTATTAAGCCAGGAATACACTCGGCGACAAATGAATGTCCCACTCCCACGACACGTGTCACCAGCGCCTTATAACACACACTGGCGACACGTGTCGCCGATGTTGCCAGACATGTCGTGCAAAGTCAGGCAGGCAGTCTGACTTAAGATGGAAGAATAACTTTACGTACCTAGCTCCATTTTTTAGGGTTTTTCTGAAAGCGATCGACATCAAAATTAAAGTGAATTGTTAAAAATGATGATTGAGGTGACACTTTATCATGTAAAAAATGTACGTATGTTCGCAAAGCTATTTTTCCCTCTTAAGGTTTCATTCCTTGCTTGACTGATATTTCCTAACTTTATTGTTTTCCTGCAAAAGCAATTTAATAAGTTGTTACTTGTTACCAAAGCTTATTTATTTTAATAACTCTTTCCAAACATGTTACTTTAAATTTATTAATGAACATTTATTATTATTTATTTATTATTTTCTACATATACGCCAAATGGAAATAAGGATTTTAAACTGGAAACCATGCGGACATTTTCTACTATACATAACGTGTTATGTGTAGCCTATTCTAACGATGCTGTACCCACAAACGTATCCCCCCACAAGACAAAAGAGCACGAAAAGCACAACGTTCAAAAGTAACGTTCCACTTATGTCCAGATAACTCGAGCGCCATCGACTGCGGATGGTAGATTAGCCACTCGCTCACTTCGAGAGCGACAGAGATAGCACACGGATTCGACGAGAGCGACAAAGATAGCACACGGATTCGAACGACTTTTAACAGTGCTTGTTTTGCACAGTTACGTACCGACGAATGGATATCTTGAAGTTAAACAATGCTTATTCACTTGATGCTTGCATTAATTTTCAGAAAAATATATAGTTATGAAGTGTATATTTGGCTTATTACAGGACAATAAAAGTTTTTGAAGTAAAGGTAACAAATGAAAAAGATTTTTTTAAAGATAATAAAAAACTAACCGACCAGCAAGCTTTGCAAGTGGACACTGCCAAAACTGAGTGGGGTAGCGAGGCTAATAGATCCGCGGGTAAAACAAACTTTTGTATCAGATTTAGGCATAGTGGAGCTTCAAAGAAATGAGCAAATGTGGGACTTGGCTAGAATTTAAATAGCGGAAAACAACGCAAAATACTATTTTACTCGGTTAAACCTATTAACTCATATTTTTTTCAAATCAGGTACAGCGGGATAACATCGAAAGCGGTGTAATTTTGAAAACGGCGTATATAAATTAAACCAAAAGAAAAGTCATACTCAATAACACTTACGCTACTGCAACGCAGTTGCTACAGTGGACAGTGCTACTCGTAAGGATATATTTACAGTTTCTAAATTTCGAAGTTATCCCAAAGCACCTTACTTGTCAGACAAACACAGTTAGACTAAATTCCACATATTACAAGAACGCATGCGCCTAAACCCTCTTCTAATTCCCACAATTTGCTAATAATCATCCTCTCGAGCGATCGACGTGCGAACACAGATTGGCCGCGCGCGGCGCTCGCCGATGCCACTTCTGATGCTATCGGCCACGACTCAACCTTTCTGAGGAGGTATTGATACAGCGCTGAGTGGAAGAAACCTTTTCAAGGGAATTTTAACTGTTCTTTTCAATGGTGAAATTAATATATGTTGCCGTTTCTATAGATACCTATTCGACTGATGAAAAAGGAAAAGTAATATGTTTCGTATTTATGTCTATTATTTTGATACGCCCTAAAGCTAAACTGGTTGGGTAATTTAACCTGTGAGCCGTGTGAGATGTCGTTAAATTCTTTACTTTTAACAATATATTTCTTTATCAGTCTGTTATTTATCGCAAAACGTTTCTTAGTTTGTCCACGTCAAATATTACGAGTATGCAGATATTATGCTAAGCTGAAATTGAGTATACCTTAATAACCTTGAAAGCATTAATAACCATTAAATTTTTCGTATACCAAAACATAAGCATCATAACCTTTTTGATGAGATGTATACAGTATAAAAAAAAGTCAGCGATATATTTTTTTTTATCAAAAATTTACAAAAATCTTACACATACATTTAGTTGTTAGGGACAGCATTTTCATTTCCATTACTCTTACTCAATTCGTAGTTTATAACAGCATTTATCAAATAATCTTCAGCGTCGTGGGAACCTAGCCTTTGCGCCTGCGCGAGGCTGCACTACATACAGAACTATCTTATCCAACATCTGTATTGCTAATGATATAGCTCGAAAATGGAACTAGATGTGGAGCAAACTGTACAAACATTTACAAGTCTTTATATTTAATGGCTCATACTTTTTTCTATCCTGTATAAAATTTATAGATTATGTTAGTTAGTTGAAAATTTATTTCATTATTTGACTTCCGATATAATTGATATCGTTACGTTAAAATATACAAAAAATCTTCTTAGCGTTTCTTTTGGCACAAAGGTTCATTGAAAATTAGTAACAATTATAAAAGTACTTTATTTCTTATTTCCGTTATTTATTGCAAACCATGGTACACATGTTGTTACAAATGATTAAAATATCACATGGACCCTGACAGGGTATAGCAAGTATATTACACTTTTCACTATTATGTATAAGTAATTTGGCAAGTCATTTCCGTCAGAAGGCGGTAAATTTATATATGTAACATGTATCCGCGAAGGATTAACCCCCCATGGACAAAAATTTCACTGAAAGTCGGTTTGCCAGAGTATCTATATTTATTTATTTTTAATTCCTTAACAAAAAGTTGCTAACTTGAAATTTAAAAAATTGCGAATGTGCTAAAATCCACAAGAACGACTTTTTGTGAATTATAACCACGTCTACAGATTCCCAATTTGCTAAAACGGGAGAAAAGTTGCCAGTTAGCAATTTTGGGTGGCTTTAGAAATTGCTAAATTTAGCAGCCTAACTCTTGTTTGTTAACAAATACCACAACAGCTAATAAACAAAGTGTAATGAAACTAAAAGCCAGCTACGCGTGAGTGGGCGGGGCTAGGTCGGTGTTAATGTCGGCGCGTAGATCATGCGCACGATTCGATTTATCGCCTGCGCAGCGTTATGAAATTCAGACGTGAGGTGAAACTGACAATGCTGGTCTAAAACGTATTCTGAAACGCAAAGTATGATATCAATTTGATGTCATCAAGAGAGCAAATTAAGTTAACTCTAAACATTATATTTTGTTGGCAAAGATAGTGCCCATAATTTAAGCGGCCTAAAAAGTGTATACTTAATTACTTATACCAGTACTGGTATGATGAAAGAAGCGCTTGACGTCCGTTGGCTCGTTGGGTGGATGAACATGCGAAAAATCGCGCGACACTTCTGGATGCGACTAGCCCAGGACCGGGATAAGCGGCGTACACGAAGAGATATGCTCAGCAGTGGGCGACTGGAGTCAAAATGATGATGATGATGATAATATATACCAGTGGACGGATGAAGTGGTCAAGATCCCAGTTCAAATAAAATCTTTATCCAGCTGTGGGCGTTGATCATTATCAAATGATCAAAATTAATAGCTATCAGTTTATGCATCTGAATAACGCACCTAGTGCTCCATGTTGTACGTTAAGGTGCAAGAAAATGTTGAATAGTCTGACTCATGCCTAATAGAGTTGAGTGGTTTGTTATGAAATTCAAACATGTTGGCGAGGTGAAACTATATTAACATATTAACATTGTTTTCTTATGTCATGTTAAAGGTTGGGATAAGCTTTCTATATTTTCAGTCTAAACTCGTGCTCCACCGTAGACCGCATCATCACTTACCATCAGGTGAGATCACGGTGAAACGCCTGCCTATCCTCCTTTAAAAAAACACTAAGTACAAGATTTTAAAGCGTTTCTTCATAACTTGCAATCTTAGGGCCAGTTTCACAAACCACTCTTGACAGACTGATCAACGTTAGCTTTGAAGCAACTAACTTATGAGTTAGCGAAACGACCAACATTAAATTAATCAAATCACTACCAAGCTAATCACGACACAAATGTCGGTCGATCGGACAATATAGTTTACTAAACAATATAATTTCACATACCGATCCCACAGTATCATTGTATCAAATGTAATTGATGTTAGTAATACATGCACTCGAGCAAACTACAAAATCCAATAGATCATCCTGCCAATATCCTAGGTTGCGTTTTACCCAAAGCTTATCTTCAAATCGCCCCCCAACTATTAGGCGTCCCGCAAACACAGCTCTTAGACAATCGCGCCGTTATCTATGCAACTGTGAAGCTACAACCAGTTGACAAAGTGCACTACGTGATATTGCAGCCATTACTCCCAGTGATTCATATCACACTTCCCCCCAAAACCCCCACGAACCGAAAGCGGGGGCTTTCTAACAGATAACGGCGTACGGTCCAGATACCTATTAAAGATGCAACCACAGCCTAATGGTATTGACGAACGCGTCCAAGCGATAATTAAAAAAAGCAAATGTCAAAGTGACAGCGCCGAAACTAGTCACAAAGCACCGGTAAGGTGAAACAATCAACAAATTCGCATCATACTGCCGGATCGGACATTTATTGTCTCCTATCGTGGCATTCCACCTCCGTTGTTTACAACAGAGACGCTCAATTTGCTCGGGAGACTTTTTATCTCATTTTTGCTAGCTTTTTTTCAAACAAAGAGTCGATATGACAGGTTGCGATGTATAACAGTTGGACGAAAAAGAGAAACGAGTAATCGGGCAATCGGACAAAAACAGAAGGAGCGGGCGGGCGCGGCAGCCCGTGACAATTGCATCTGCAGCCGCCATGTTGGATTATTGTGCTATTCGATTAAGCGTCTCGACTGGTTTGTTTTAGTTTGTCATGTCCCGATGTAATTGCTTCCGTTTTAGCGAGATAAGTTTTTGGTTTAGGATTTATTGAAACGTCTATTGGTATTGCTTTGATAGCAGCATTCCATATTTGTATCAGCAAAGCAAAAGAATGTTTCAATATTGAGTGACTGCTCCTGTCAATAGCCAATAGCCATAGTAGTTTAATGATGAGTTTTACAACAAAAATTGATCTATTTGCACAATGTTTTGTATTGTAAACAGAAATAGATATCATAAGGAAAAAGTGACCGAGTTCACCGGTGGCCGAGGCGGGAATCGAACCCGCGTCTTCAGCTTACACGGCCTAACGCCCTGACCGCTAGACCACCCGGCCACGGCAGTACCCGTCCCAAATTCTCTGGAGTATACTATCTTTGAAACTCAAATCATCGAAATCAACTCTAAGGGCGAGCAGTGTGTGCTTGCACCTCTTATGTCCTATACGAATCCTTTACTGGATTATGGTAAAGGAAGAGAGGTGGTGCTGCCATTTTTCCAAACCTTTACTTGGCGCAAAACCTAACCTTATAAGACTGCTGCGCCCTTGCAGGGTACATATTATGTAATTTTGTGTACTTAATATGATTGCAATAAATGCTTTGTCTTGTCTTGTCTTGTCTTGTCTAATTTCGGTTTCGCTTATAAAACCGTTATTTTTAAACCGGTTTTTATGAGAACAGTTCTTGTTAAATTAACCGGTTTAGGTCAATAAAAACCCGTTTCTTCCTATGTCGGTGTCTATTTACGTATGGCACACCACCAGGCATGCCGGCCGTTTCGTAGTTCGTCAAATAAACCGGTATTTACCGGTATTTTGTAAACCTTACAATCAAACCTACTTAAAATTTACGTTTGTTAATGGCTCTTAGAATTACTCTCTAACTTATTGTTAAGTTACACAATGTAGCCATATTTGTAATCATTTGAAAGTAGGTACTTCTAATCAAGTAACAGAAAAAAAATATTTACACACTTTTTTTGCTGACTGAGACCTATAATGAGCATGAACTCAATGAGTTTGTGTTTTTCCATCGATGAGTTCGTACAGCTAGCTTCCGACTACTTCACCAGAACAGCTCCATGTAAGCATTTCATTGCATTATCAGAATTACGAAAGTACTTCAAGTTTCAACTTAATCAGACACCGGGAAGTGGTTTAAATTTGTGCTACAAGATTTGAATCAAACAAATAATTTGGTATTTTCACTTAACGGCCGGTTAGCAATTGTCACAAAAATGACTGTCAATGTCAAATCTCATACATTTTTTACGGAATGTGACTATCAGACGTTACTGAAACACGACTTAAACGTGCTTTTAAGTTAGAATTAAAATACGCATCTACGAAGTGAAGCTAAATACAAGCGTGTAAGAAAGAAGCCTTCTTAAGCATATAAACTTTCTTAAAATTCACCTTAAATACACCAGTATTGTGCCTTAAAGTTTTCTTATTTTAATCGAGTATATATCGGGCGCGCTCGTGTAGAACGCCGATAGTGACGGACGGCGGGCGTCTCGATACGCTGGGCACTGAATCTATTCATATTTTCAATTTTTACCCAATTTTAGATGCCTTTTAAAGGTTTGCGTGGATTTCGGAGGCGTTGAAATTGAATATGATTGGGATTATATGGTAGCCGATTGTATAAGTTGGTGGTGTTTATATCGACGCTACCTAATATATTTTGTAAACGTTCAAAGATGTAAAAAAAAAGAATAAACAATTCATTTGTATGCGTATAGAAGTTTATTAGATATACCTGCCTATATGAGGCATGTATAATGAAGCCAAATTTTAATAATCATAAGTTAATAGCTAACGTTTTTTTCAATTTAAATTTTGTATGATAGGTGGGTTATCATCATCATCATATCAGCCTTTTATCGCCGACTGCTGAGTATATGCCTCTGTTTGAGTACGTCACTTATTCCAGTCCTGAGCTAATCTCATCCAAAAGTGACCTGCAATCTTCCGAATGTCGTCCACCCAACGAGCCAACGGACGCCAGGCACTCCTTTCGTCTGAAAGCGGGCACCACTCAGTTAACATTTGGGCCACCTGCCATCACTCTGCCTGGCAACATGTCCCGCCCAGCTCCATTTTAATTTGGGTATTATTTGAGGTAAAGTTATGTATCTTACGATCTATGTACCTACCTAATATGATAAATTAACAGTACATTTTAATTTTGATTAAACATTATTTTTGGAAAAATGAAAAAAATCAACAATGTGTTAAAGGTTTATTATTAAAGAAGAGACGCTTTCCAGGTAAATTTTTGTACATTGACCCGCCTGTAGCTATCTCTATTGCACGTGCATAATAAAATTATATTGCTGTCAAACTCGAACAGTGACATTGACAACCGGTATCATAGGCAGGATAGATAAAGTGTTATATATCGACATATACCCATATATATGAAGATGTACCCTCAGTTCGGTTCTAACTAGCAAGCTAGCACACGTTCTTTCGGGCGATGGGTTTCGCGAAATGACTAAAAGTGCTATAAACACAGTTTTGTGTTGTGTCAATGTTGAAAAGTGTTATTGAGTGTGGTGTAATAAAATGTCAGTCATTTTAGTGCACACGTACATAACAGATAGCAACAGCCAGGTCAATGTACGTAAATTTATCTGGAAAGCGTCTCTGCTTTGAAATGAAATGAAATGAAAATCATTTATTTCGAGCTAAAAACTCATATAGTGTTAGTACATACAACAATTATTATTTATCTACCTATATATCTAAGTTAGTACAATATAAATAAAACAATAAATTCGATTTACCATTCAATTACATCGAAACATTTCGGTCGGTCGGTCGGACTTTCTTGTAACGTTTACAACATCATCAGACTTATTGAAACCAACCCTCAAAACAACACGGCTTTATTAAACCCCAACACTCAGATAAACCCCAGTTTTTACCGAGTAGGAACCGAGTTTGAATGACACCGCTATCTCTGGTAACATTCGTGAACTTTTTCAACTACGGCGTACGCGCCGTACGGCTTAGCTTGACGAGTGAGCGACGACTCGAGTTATGTAGTCGAACCTGTGTAAATGGGACCGCGTACAGTCCGTACCCTAAAGGGGCCCACTAATTACCAGTTCAAATACAAATAATCTAACACAAATCATTTATTTACCAAAACTTGTTTACAAATTGACATAACAGATTTAACTAAACTGAATATGATGGCCGTTTTTAAATGTTCGCCAGCAATATCGGCCTGTCAGCTATTGGCAAAAGCTGTCATTCGCGAATAACTGACAGGCCGGTGTCGTCCAGCGAACTGATAACCAGTGGGCCCCTTTACATAAGTACTACATAAGTAGTTACTTTTGTATGTGTATAGTTAGAGTCAGGATAAGCTTACTCTGCACCGTGTTTGATAACTCAAAGTGCGGAACTTAGTTTAGGTTCTCATGTTTAGATCATGTTAGCATTTCAAATTAATCTCATCTTATATTCTTTCAATTTGAAATTTGATACACATGAGTAAACAAATTACCTCTCAACCTCATGCCTACATTTGTCTTTCCCATCTTATGTAAAGTCAACTGCAGTGAAAAGGTAAACCTGCATAGAAGTTTAGTATTGCTGACTGTACGCGGTAAATAATTCAAATTCAAAATACGAGTAGTAACGGGTAGTGAACTAGGAGCCTAAAATAGAACCTTCAAGATTCCATTTCCCCAGGATTCACGGCACAAACAACTTTATATAGGATATACATCGCCTGCCGCCCCCAGATACGTCACTCATGTAAGTTTTCTTCGCATTCAGAATTATCGCATTTTGCATGAGTCGACAACTTGAAATGGATTTTTGCTAAGCGTTTCTTTTTGACAGGCTGACGATCGTGTTCGATTTTTGAAATTGCTTCTCCATTCGTTTTAGAGGGTTAGACAAGAAAATTTAGAAGAAATATGCACCATTATTATTCTTAAAAACCAAATTTTTTAGGGAATATATTTAGTTAAGACTTATATGTATTTAAACACGTCAAGTATTTATTTGCGCTAATACACGGATCAAAGACAAAATTTCGGGTATAGTCAGACCAAGATAAGATGGAAGCGATTTTGACAGCCTAGACAGTGCAGGTGTTATTACAAACGTCAAATTTCTATGAAATTATGACGTTTGGTCTGACTCTAGTAATTTCATTTAAAAACATGATAAAACAAAGTCTCGTAAATTATTAATAGACATTGTACGTAAACTAGTAAGTTACCTGTAAACACATGGAAACTTACACAATCAAAGTTAACCACAAATCATAAGTTGAAGCCACCGAAAACATGCGCAACTAATATACATCGAAACTAAATACAAGGGTCGTCTTTAGCATGAAAATAGTGCAAATCGCCAATCAAACTTAACCACATAATGCACAAGCCCATAATCCTAAATAGCCGGTTAATTCCGCAATATAATATGCACAGCGATAATGGAGTCCTCACTCGATGGACTTTCATTTCCCACCCGCCGCCATAACAAAGCGCGCTGACATATTTAGAACAAGCCTGAAATCGAACGGACCGGCGGCTGTCAGCGACTAGCGAGATTTTAATTTTCGAACGTCGAGTGACGTCATGTGACGTCGCTAGATGTCGCGATTGCTTCCTGGAGTTTGCTGTCAGTTTGACGTGGAGTCTTGCGGGTTTATTTGGAATTGTAATCATTCGGTAGTTTAATTCTCAATCTCAATGGGGTATCAAATTAACTAACATCAGTTTAGAGTAGGAATAAAAGTCTGTTAATTTTGGAATTTCTTGTGACCTCCTGAAACGTGGTAAATTGCATATTTTCTTTAATCTGGCTATTTTGTATGATATGGGAGGCAAACGAACAGACAAATAGCCCGATAGTAAGTATTTACCGTAGCCCATGAACACCTGCAACACTAGACCTGCTATTTTGTTGAAGGTTGTATCGGTCTGGAATACCGCGTACCTAGCGTAGTTTACCGATTTATACCGTGTAGTCCTACTTCGAACCAAAAAAATGAGCGGATCTCGGGTAAAAACAAGTGACGACGCGAATTTAATTTAAGTAGGTATATTTAAGCTTTTTTGTTAAGGAGCGCGCCCGGTTGGACCATCGCCGGCGAGCAAATGCGTCCGAGATTTTGAATTTCGAACAAGGATTATAAAAGTTGGACTACTGGGTCTAAAAGACATCTTCCTTATACTGTAGTTTAGCTAAAGGTAAATACAACCCAGTGTTCAACATGTTAATGCCGAATAGATGACGCCTTGTTGTCACCTCTAGTGCTAATAACGTAAGTTTAAAAGATGACATGTACTGGGACTGTGATGCTGATGAGCAAATGGACGTCTATCTTAAACAAAAAATAAAACGTTTAAATTAATAATATTATTAGATCGTAACATAAAATTTAGGAAAAAAGGTGCAATGTCAATCGCTATAACCGACAAAGATAATGCTGCTATTATAATTTGCTGTACCTACCTACTTTATTACATATATATAATAAAAAAATGTGTATCTTCAACCTCTAGCCGCCTACGAAATAAAATTGACCAAGACAAAAGTAGGTTGGATTTGTCAAAATAAAGATTAAAATTTCAATGGAATGGGAGGCCTCTGAACGGCAGTAAACACGGATTTTTTTAGAAATTTTTTTACGAAGTCTAGCCCTTTTCAATGATATCGGCATCAGAAAGGATTTGCGTCCAATGTATCGCCGTCACCTGTCCGATGCGATCTGCCATTATGTTTGCTCAATCGTCAAAAATTCTTTTGTACGCGCCGATAACGCTCGCACCACTGAGCGAGGTTAACTATGTTAAGGAGTCGTGTATCAAATACTGTTTTTAGACAGTTAATTTTCAGTGGCAAATTTCTGAGCTCACGTGAAAAGTTAGAAACTACCTAATGGCTTTGAGCTGTAAAACCTGAAAACTCCCATGGCTCCGTCTCCCTTGAATTTATTCCAAAAACTGTACCGAAAAAAATACTTACAGTAAACACCCCTATAATGGAACAGGCAAGGCACCAGTAATGGGATAGTATAGACAAATCTGGCAAAACAAGAATTTACCATCAGTTTTTAATAGCTGGCAACATTTTACCATCAACAAGAGCCAAAGAGCTGCTTAAGTTTAGTTTTTCATTTATATTTGTTAGTTTGAAAATTAATGGCGCCATACATCCCATGACTGGAGCAAAAAACCATAGTTTTAATTGGTTAATAATATTGAATTATAAAGAAATTTTACAGACGTCGGTGAAATATCAAAAATACTCTAAATTTTCTCTTAAATAAGAAAGCATTTTTGCCTATGCTGCAACGAACACGCTTTGCCCGTTCGCGCTCGTTCGGTCAAATTGTTTTTCCTCCAAAATGCCCATCATTCTTATTAGTCACAATATTTTCTAGTTATGACAACAACGACAACGAATTTATAGTATAGGTAACAATTAGCTAGTTCCGCAATAATTACTTAAATGACTACAAGATTAAAAATCTAGCATTAGCATGCTCAGTGGCAGGGGACTTTGGTTATAAAAATAATAATCGTCGTACGATATATAGAAAAATACATTGCTAAAGAATTTTTAGTCACGAATAAGTAGGCAAAAGTTTGCTAAAACCAATACATAAAATACAAATCATCATACATTCGTTCTGCTATTAAACATTTAACATTTTCTCATGGATGAAAGAGTATCTACTAAAATACCGTATCGCACACGTAAGAAATATCAAATTCTAAATTTATCGCAACCGCTATCGCACTGAAAAGTCATTAAACCAGTGGCTTGTTTATATCAGCAAGTACATAGATCGTTATCGGACTATGTAATCCGCCGTGTCCACTGATAATGTTCAATCGTAAAAATCGCACTTGATTAAAACTTTATCGGTTTTTTCGATAAGCAACCGATATGGCTGAGCGGTTAGTGCTACGACGCGCGTCGGAGTATACGCTTGGCTGTATTTTGAATTTCGAATAGTGTGGTGCTAGGTTTTTTATTGGGGAGTCGAAGGAGTTGGTTTTTAGAGGTATGTTTTGGTCTAGCTTGCTTTCCTATAAAAAACCTAATAATATCGTACAGAAATACTAGGCGAATTTATACATTTTAAATTTACGCTTGCAAGGAACGTTTTAAACTACTGATTTTGACGATTAAAATTGAGGCCGTTTCTACTTTTCGAGTTTATGTTGTTTTTAAACAACAATAGTTGGTTGTCAATTACAACTAAGATTTGGTTCACTTTGATATCAAATTAATATTTTTTGGTTTTCTATAGCCTCTACTTGGTTCAAAATTAAGTGCATAATTGCATAAATGCCTAGTTTGTAATTATGCATTTGCAAAACAATGTTGAGTTCAAGAAAAGGTTGCTCATCTAATCCAAATCTGATGGACAAGATCTTCTCGTCTAAAATATTGCAGTGTCTCGTCTAAAATATTGCAACAAAGATAATCAACCAATATGTGATGTCAGTAAACCAGTGATGACATACGACATAATTATACATAAAATAACTATCAAAAAATTACATAAACATGCGAAACCTCTCCGGTGACCACCCACCTTACAATCATTAAAAATTCAGAGCTAGCCAATTCTATAATTCACAATTTATTTATTGCTTTTGTGGGTCTTATAACTAAAAAAACAGTACGTCCACTATGAACGTATAACCATTAGAAAAATGGCATCTTATTTCATTATCGTGTTAGAAATTTTCAGTTACCTATCACGATGATGGCAAGTTGAACCAAATTGTGTAATTTTCAACATGATTTTCCAAATTATATGTACACTCCGGCCCGCGAAAGACTTAACCGTGGTCTTTGGGACAAAAAGTTTGATTCTTCTGAACTAAATGAGTAATTTGCAGTCTTCATTCTAAATTAATTCGAAAAAAGAAATAATTTTGAATTTGGAACTGAAGCCAACCGTTTATTTACGGCGCTGTTATCGTGTGTGTGGCAGCACGCGCTATCGCCGCGAAATCGTTCGGTGGCAATAGATAATTGTACGGGCACGTTATCACACGCCAATGTTGGTCCAATGTTGGTGCCAGGTAGGGAGCCTAGTAAACTAGTAATTAGTAAAATGTTAGGCTAAGTTTACTAATGAATACTTAGAAGAAAAGTCTAAAAATAATC
The DNA here is from genome assembly GCF_033807575.1 of Cydia pomonella. Lineage (NCBI taxonomy): Eukaryota > Metazoa > Arthropoda > Insecta > Lepidoptera > Tortricidae > Cydia > Cydia pomonella. Next base: position 3,758,625 of record NC_084707.1, on the reverse strand, counting down.
GTGGATAGATCGATATAAAATATCACTCGCGTATTGCTAAATATATCAACAATGTGTAAATCGTTTCAACCCATTGTATGTATAAAAATCATCACCAACCACGTATTTTGTTAGCTTTAGGACTACTTTGAATGTAGGTATCAACTATACCTATGTTCTTCAAATGTTGCAGAGGTTCACTGATAATAGAAATTCAACATCTATAGAAGCCTTAATAGAGTTGGAAATTAATATAATCGTTTTCAAAAATATCTACCGCAATATCCTATAGCCATCAAATTTAAACCCTAAGGGAGTTTACACATTGTCTCCGATACCCCTATCGGATGTTACCACCCTCTGAAAAAGAGCTATTAGCTCTCTAATAGGTCTTATATAATGTAGTATTATAGTAGTATTATAATGTAATATGATATATTTTAAATTGTATTTTTATATATAAGTAGTTACACTATTGTCTTAGGTTTAGTACCTGTAAAAAAAGTTGTAAGTGTGGGAAAAAAAAAAAAAAGTCTTTTAATTCTAGCATTAACGCTTCTTTTGTTTTTATTAAATTGATACAAAAAATATAAAATGGCAACTTTTTTATGGTGGGTACTACATCCAATAATAGATTTGACAATGTGAAAACGCTGTGTGACCCTAAGCCAACATTGGACAAGCCCACCAACGCCACGGCTGGCGCAGCGCCCGCATGCATTTTTCCGATTGCACTGCACAGATAACTTATCAGCTTGTTGGCAATCAACGGTTATGGGGCTTGCATACGGACGGTTTCGGCTAGCTTTACGACTTAGTTAATGTAGGCAGGTATTGAATGTGCTAAGACAGGAATACCGGAAAAGTAAGAAAGTAAATTTTCTTCATTGCACCAATAATTATACGTTATACGTACATGTAAAACTACAAATAAATTTTAAAGGAAAACACCAGGTAACAACCGGCTATCTTAAGACGATAACTAAAATCTTCATAATTGCGTGTGTCTTTCAATATTGAATCGAAATCTATGAAGATTATGTAGAAATAAATAATAATAAATAAATATTATAGGACATTATTACACAAATTGACTAAGTCCCACAGTAAGCTAATTGTGTTGAGGGTACTTAGACAACGATATATTTATAAGTATTTATAAATATTTATAAATACTTAAATACATAGAAAACACCCATGAGTCAGGAACAAATATCCATGCTCATCACACGAATAAATGCCCTTACCAGGATTTGAACCCGGGACCATCAGCTTCGTACGCAAGGTTACTTTACTAACCACTAGGCCAAACCGGTCGTCGTGTAGAAATGACATACAGATCAACTATATTACAAATGGCCTTAATATAGTTTCACTTCAGTAAAACATCTTCAAAAAGTGAATACAAGTATGCATAAAATAATTAATTGAGCTTTCTTTGATCCATTATTATTAGAACTTGTCAAAAATTTATACCGCCTGAGAGTTAAGTAATTAGTTTTTAACAAAAAAAAATATTATAACAAAAACACGATTATTAAACTTAAATTACATAAAACTGCAAAAACTCGAACTTGAATCTTCATCTATTCCGTTTAAATCTATTGCAGTGGAACAATTTACCAATTTGTCCAAGTTTACGATCTTTTTCTTATCAAAATAAGTGACCAATAAGCATTTTTTTCAATATGTACGATATGATAAAACAAAAACTGATGACATATTTATTGCGATGTGGTAGATAAAAGTCATGTCAGTATCAATGCTAATTACAGATGTTATAGTGTAATTATTCGATTACAGCCCGATAATGTATTGTAATGTGTTATCAAATTTCAGCTATCTCAAGATTTGGTTTTGGTAACATTGGTGACAAATTTGGACGTTACATAAGATTACACACAATTATTTGTCAATATGTAAAACTAGTTGCAGCTAAGAGGAAGAGTGTGAAAATCGCACACGAGGTCCGCTTTTCCCGATGTTTCCCTTACTCCAATATAAATATTTGGAGACAATCATACGACTTACCCTAAGCAAAGCTTGTACAGTCGCCATCAGTTATATCGGAGCGGCCAAAGTGCTAACAAATATCTGAACACGCCTTTATTGTCAAGGCGCTGGAGTGCGTGTTCAGATATTTGTGAGTACCTTGGCTGCTCCGATATAACTGATGGTGACTGTACTATGGATACTAGGCGATGATATACATTCTTATGTAGATACATACTTAGATACAGATATGTACATATGTATCTATAACATCAATAACTCCAGTTGTGTTCCAGCTGTTATGCGGTGTGCTAGATACATTTGCTGGCGTAAAGACTATATCGTTTATTGACTGTTGACTTGTTTATTATTTTGTATTACTATGTTCTTAGGGTATGATCTGTGGGTATTTTTACGCCATATCTGATATAAGAAGGTTTTATATATTTTTTTATTTTAGGTACTTTATGATGCTTTCAATATCGTCTAGCAAATATATTTTGGACAAGCCTATATCGAGCTTAATTTGAGACTATTTCACCGACTCCTTGGTACGATTTAAATAAACAAAAGGTTAATATGCTGCCATAACATGTTACCAAGTGTCCTCTTCATGATTGCTCAATTGAGCATCTGCAGAATAAATGTGGTGAATTTTTATTTTTACATAAAAACAGTTTTTCACGAAACATTTTGGATTTCCGACAATTTCTGATGGAGACAGCTATAGCTACAGCTAAAAACCAAAGCTTATCGGACATTCATGGCGTTGAACCATCGCTAGAGCGGGTCGATAGAAACGCTCCATTATATTTATATTGGATGTCGAAGTCGGAGTTGTCTTAAGTATAATGCCATTTTCTCTAAAAGGCACTATGCACAGATCCAAAACTTTTTATCAAACTGAAACAAATGATGAATGCCCAGATATTTCGCTTTACGAATCATGTGTAATTGCGGTTCGCATAGTACGTTTTTTTTGTGTAATGTCGTCTTGTTCGCAAACCGTATAATTTGGTAGTATTTGTCCGAAATCGTTATTGTAACTCGGGAGGATTGGGTTAATTTTGTCTAAACCATATGCTTTACGTCGAGCTCCCAGAAAGAAGTATGTACCTTATTAAAGCACTAATTAAACACATGTGCGATTTTTAAATAAAAATGTAAAACCAAAAAAAAAACGGTTAAGTAAAGCTGTATTTATCCTCTGCAGTTGCAGGTGTACATAGGCTACGGATACTGCTTAACATCAGGCAGGCCGTATGCTTGTTTGCCACCGACGTAGTATAAAAAAAATATTATAATAAAGATACAGTCTTTATTGTTTTATCCCATACTACTGCAGCTATTTGTACTTGCCAAAGCATTCCTCATTCCTCATGTACAAAACTATTCCATTACTTAATAGAATTCGAATCACACGAGTCTAACACAACTTTTTATAGCTTACACACATTTATGGCTTTAAACACTAATATCCAACACATATTAACATACGGACGGACCAGATAAAATCTATACCACTAGTAAAACCATCTAGATTTTATCGGGGGCTTATTCTCGACCTATCTAAATTAAATCGACAGCGTATTGCTTGCGTAACGCACGTATAACTCACTGTGTGCATGTAGTGCACATATTTGTATTAAAGTGGTATCAAATTTAAGTGTCTGAATGTAGTCGGGAATATAATATTATAATTTTATTGATATGGGTTGGGATTAGCTTACAAAAGTAGTTTGATTGAGTTTAAAGTAATCGTAAACACCTACGGCTTATGAGAATGGTTACATGTAATACAGTGTTGAAACCACCCATTTAGGCGCCGTTTCGGAAACAGTTTCTCGTTACGAATTATTATGGTGAGAAAAGTGGAGACACATTTTCGTCTCTGTTTCTGTTTAAAAACTGGCTTAATATCCAACTAGAGTTAGACAAATCTTAAAATTGGGTAATAATCAATCAATCTTACGTACAGTCGAATTCACACGCCAACGTCAAAAAAAATATATTTACACGCCTCTAAAAATCACATATAAGTTCGTGGTACTACTGATACACAAAATACGCTATAAAATATTAAAATACAAGTTTGATTGGCTTGGGGCATGAAGTACGTATAGTAGATTGTTGTTAACCAAGGGGTGAGAGGCACTCATTTCTGTCGAGGTAGTTTCGCGCTCGAACGCAGCAGTCGAACAGACTGTTCATTTCGAATACGAGGAAAGTAAAATACATGTGTATTTAAAAAACATGACTAAGTATAAACATTTACAGTATTTCTTACTTAACTTTAGGGGGGAATACTTTCAATTTTTGTAAAAGTATCGTGATTTATGGAATGGGGAATTAAATATTAGAATGGAAATTGTACAACAAATCCATTTTATATCAAATTTTAATTGCTTTTATTGTTATATAAACGAAAAAATCGTACTGGTAAAGTAAAATGCTCTAGTGCAGGAACGTATCATGAAAAGTATTAAACACGACCAAGTATGAGAAAAAAAAATTTCAATAATATTGATTCAAAATAAATTAAATAAATAAGGATAACCTCGAAGGCCGCGACTCTTTTGATCAAAGATAAGATATTTGTCAGTAACAGAAATACATCGAATGGAGTAGCAATACTATTCTAAGTCTGTTATCTTTTATCAATATTTATGACCGTGTATCATTCAATTTACCTAGATATGTATAGATATTTAGGTATGTTATCATGTAAGTCTTATGTATTAAATCTGAATATCTACAATAATTATACAGAATTTGAGCTCTTCGTACCATTTGGACGTGTTTAATGATTCTAACTTTCAAAACAATCAACCTACACCTGTAAGATTGAAACAACGTTTTCGGCCATAATGAATATACTTTTATTTCATCTTACTCTAACCTAATTCTATTTCTATCCCTTTCATTCGATCAATCATTCTTCTCTTTCTTTCTGATGTATATTCAAGCATACTGTCTCGTTCATGCAATACGTTTCTTTTTACACAGCAACCAATGCACCTTACACACCATTATATCTTATTACCATCATCACAGCATCATGTAATGAAAAACAAAATTAAATTAAAGTTTCCAACATAAGCAATAAGATGTACCTAACAAGTATAGCCATTTAGCAAAGTCTACTCATCTATGTTTTAAGGGAGTTTTACCAACAAACTGTCCTGCAGTTTGACAGAAGAGGTTTTTTTGTAAAATAGGGTTCATTTATCCTGAATAAATATTTTTTTAGGGAGTTCAATAGAAATCATTTTTAGTAGATATTTTTAATACGAGTAGTATCCAACGCACCATAAAAAGATCCATACTTGATATAAAATTAAGCCATAGAAAGAGGAGCAAAGACATAAGGCAAATAACTGGCGTAATCGATGCATTATCATATGCACAAAAATAAAATAAAAAATGTGGCCATGCAGCACGTATGCATAAAGACAGATGGGAAAAAATAACCACCCTATGGCCGGGCCCTTCGGGGACAAGGAATAATAAAGGGAAGGTGAAAGAAAAATGGCTCGACGAAATCGTGGCTACTGCCGATCAAGACTGGTCACAGAAGGCCAAGGACAGACAAAACTGACTGAATCTGGAGGAGGCCTTCACCCGAAGTGGTCTCTACATAAAAGTTATATTACTTTTTAACCTCTTCGAACATTTTTAAAATTTTTGTGTAATATTGTAGAGATCAACAAAGGCTTTTTTTATTTTATTTATTATCCATGTGAGCACACCCTAAATATGAATAAAACTGAAGCAATCGCTCGCACTCCTATACTAAATTAGTACGCGAGAACCTTAACCGCATGTTATCTTATGTATATTCTTCATCTCGTAGTTAAGGTGGTTGGTCAACTTGACAAAACCAACATAAACAACAGAAACACGTTAATAAAATTAGCTCTCCTCACTACTGTACTCCAAATTCAGATCCAAATGATATGACCGTGACACGACACAATAAACTAATAGATTAAACATCAAACAACCTCTAGAGAATGCAAATGGCATCTTCAGAAGCCCCTAAATATGCCATCGGCCGTTAGAAAACCAATTTGTGCCGGCCATTTTATAGCCCACCCAAATAAATTCGTTCTAATCGGAAAAATCGAAATTTAAATTTGGAATTATTAAATTATCGAGAATCTACTCCCGTTAGTGAGGAGCCGACTGATTTATTGTAAATCGATAAGCGAATATACATTATTTGTTTTTATAATCGAATTTTGGTAATTAATTAAGTATTTTCCTATATCTTAACTTATTTTGAACTTTACTGTTATATTTTCAAGTTATAAAATCGCTTGGATGTGATGTGTTATCTAGGTGAAGTAATTCGTTCATGAGTAGTAAATCGTAGGATTGGAGTCGATGGTGAGATAGTCGATTTCTAAACGCATCTCTAAAACAATTAAGATTTTATCGGTATTTCTGTTTAATGTTTTTAATCATAAAGAATTACTTTTACTATTTGTACATTGAAAATTTGATTTTAGAAAATAAACTTCTTTTACACCTGTCACAGACGTTTTTCGCAATTACCTCCCAGACTGTCAATTTTCTTTTACATTGTCTTTGATCAATAATATTAAAACAGCATTTTATTAAGCTGAAAAAACATCACTCTTGCCTAAATACAGGATGTTTATTTAGTGCAATAAATTTCGGGGTGAATATATAAGTCATACTGGTCAACTTTTACTATGGGACCAACCCCGAAATCGCGAAAGAAAATTGGCTGTTTCATACATTTTAGCTGCCTGACCTTGACATTTTCTATGAGAGAGTACTTACTTTTTTTTTCGCGATTTCGGGATTGGTCCTATAGTAAAAGTTGCTCAATATGACCTTATATTCAGACCGTAAATAATTTCAGGTCACTAAATAAACATCTTGTATGTGACTTATATGCCAATAACGCCTAATATCGGCAACGAATACGTAACCTTTTTGTTTGAAAACGATACATTTATTTAATTACAAGCTTTTATTTACTTTCACCTGACCGTTGTCTGTTTGTAATCAAATCTTGCAAGTTAAATTTGATCCACTTCCCGGTTTCCGATTGAGCTGAAAATTTGCATTCATATGTAAGTCGGGTGACAATGCAATATTATGGTACCATCGAGCTGATCTGATGATAGAGACAAGAGGTGGACATAGGAACTCTGTGATAAAACAACGCAACATAATTGTGTTTGGGGTTTTTAGAATTTGCTCGATGAGTATTAGTTGCCTGTAGAAAGAAAAGTACAGTCAGCCATAAAAGCTTGTACCAAAAATGAATTTTTTGCCAGAAACTTATTTTTTCCTCACTTTGAAGTTTGATTACTAATGTTATCTAACATCAGCATTAGAGGAAGTAAACGAGAGGCAACGCGTGCATCTCCTTACCTCTTCACTCAAATGCTCTTGAGCACTTCCTCGATATAACACGTGGCCATAGGGGTAGGTGAAGTATTGCAGGAGAATGTGAAACAAAGTCACAGATAAAAATAATACTTATGGGTACATTGGGTACTCTGGTCTGGATCACTGTTTAATAACTTTAATATGGGTGTACTCTACAATCATTCTTGTCAACAAGTTGAATTAAAGAAATTACAATATATACAAGGTGGCCAAAAAATATGTGCATTCCCGTTGCCAGGGAGGTTTTCGGCTTATACTGATCAACTTTTACTATGGGACTAACCCCGAAATCGCGAAAAAAATAAATTCTTGGCTGTTTCATAAATTTTTGCTGGTCCATTTTCTATGGGAGGGTAAATTTTTTTTTCGTGATTTCGGGGTAGGTCCCATAGAAACATACATAGAAAACGACTCGGGAACAAACATTCGTGTTCATCACACAAATACATGCCCTTGCCGGGATTAGAACCCGGGACTATCGGCTTCATAGGCAGAGTCACTAGTCACTACCCACTAGGCCAGACCGGTCGTCAATAACATCCAACTCAGCATCATGAGTTAGGTCCATTTCATGATATAAGTAGTACACTTAATGTTTTTTCTGCTTTTTAGGGTTCCGTAGCCAAATGGCAAAAAACGGAACCCTTATAGATTCGTCATGTCCGTCTGTCTGTCCGATTCTGTCACAGCCACTTTTTTCCGAAACTATAAGAGGTGTAGGTACTGTTCAAACTTAGTAAGTGGATGTATTCTATGAACCGCATTAAGATTTTCACACAAAAAAAAAAAAAAAAATTTTGGGGGTTCCCCATACTTAAAACTGAAACTCAAAAAATCTTTTTTCATCAAACCCATATATGTGTGGGGTATCTATGGATAGGTCTTCAAAAATGATATTTAGGTTTCTAATATCATTTTTTTCTAAACTGAATAGTTTGCGCGAGAGACACTTCCAAAGTGAAAAAAGTGTGTCCCCCCCCCCTGTAACTTCTAAAATAACAGAATGAAAAATCTAAAAAAAATATATGATATACATTACCATGCAAACTTCTACCGAAAATTGGTTTGAACCAGATCTAGTAAGTAGTTTTTTTAATACGTCATAAATGGTACGGAACCCTTCATGGGCGAGTCCGACTCGCACTTGGCCGCTTTTTGTAATAAAGTTACTTGAGTGTAAATTTAAACAGTCGGTCGTCGCATTAATTTAAATATCTACTTTAAATAAATATTCAATTAAGTGGTTCGCATATAAAGAGGTCGGCGTTGCTCTTATACATCCTTAGGTTTATTAAGGCTACGTATACATTAGTTTCTAACCACCGATAAAACGTTTAGGAAATATGAATTGGATGACTTATTCTCATAACAATACTTGCATGTAAAAGACAACTAATGTATATTTTCTAATTCATTGCGAAGGTAGTAGATATGTTATCCATATTTTGCAATATTATCTTTTTTTTTCCATTTCAGGTAAGTCGAAAGCGAGATCAGTGCAGCCAACATTAGGGCCCATTAACACGGTAAGATGTATTGGCACATTAGCCGTAACAAATCAAAACGCGTGTACACGCATTAATACTTGGACTTTTTTTCATACACGTTGCGAGGCGAACGCTTAGGAAAACCGTTATAACTGGACCCATTTTTTCTTGTTGAATAAATAAAACAGTCCTGAATGATTCACGGTTAGTTTCACTAGACTTAATTATTATTGGATATGACTGTTTTATTTCATGAAATATTTGCAGCAAATTTAAAAAGTAGGCACGAAGGGTTGATCTCCCATAGACAAGTTGTGTGGTGTGGGTGTGTTTGAGTAGACATGTTAGGTGTAAAAACTTGTTTCTTGACATTGTTTCCGAATCCAGGGAATATCCCATTACATGTAACTTAATGGGAGAAATTGTGGGAGTACGGCCAAATTTAGCTTATTTTAAACCTTTACTGCAGAAATCTATCCACCTGATCCAATCTGACTTTGATCCTAAATGACGGATCTTTGCTGGCGATAATTTGAGTGTCATGAATACTCAATTTTATGAAAGACAGATAATTTATGAATTTATTTTACATTGGTTTTGTCTACTCGCCGAAGCTAGTAAAGCAATAGGAATATAATGGACTGGTAATGTGCCGTGTGGGAAGGCCTTCCGTTTGATACTGTATCTGTGGTGAATTATTTAAAAGGTGTTTATGGAGTGTGTTTTTAAATGCGTTTCCTTTTAAGGTTGAGAGAAACGCCTGAATGGTTCAAACATTTCTTTTTTATTGAATTTCCATTGGCTTGCTACATTACTTAATTATGTTTAATTTTAATTAGTTTTTCACAGTGCAGATTGATTTCACAATGCAGTACAGACTGAGTCACCGGCATTCATTCTTTGCCAAATTAAAAAAAAGGTCAAACCAGCATCGAAAAAACGCCCCTAATTGTCCGAAAAATCTCCAACGTCTGTTAAACCGATGTTAATCTGGCCAGATTAGCAAGTTCGTGATAATGATAGCCGTGGAATCACCGAGCGACATCTTACATTGACCGTATAATCGGTGTAATACTTGGAGATTTAAAATCGGAATTCGAATTAAGGCGTTTTTATGTTTTACCTTTTTTTAAATTCTGGATTGTCAATTTAATTAGGTACATAGATTACAATAGATACATTTGAGCCTTTATCGCAAGCTACAGTCTGTTTTTTTTTAAATATGAAGTGCCGCCCATATGATATAGTATGTAACGCTCATTTATTTGTTGCATGGAAAATGTATGGCGTAATACTTTTTAGTTAATAAAACTGACTATAATGGGTATTTAGTGTAAGGCACAAAATTGCATGGCAGCTTTATGAATTCATTAATAATGTGTCGATGCTCGTTTTCAGCTCGCTGTACATAATATACATATATGCATCAACTTACATTAAAGTATTTTGTTAGCTTTTTCTATATGTCGTGGATTATACTCTGGCAAACCACTTTGTCAGTAGAAAAAGGCGCGAAATTCGATTTTTGTATGGAAACATAACCCTTCGCGCCTACTTTTTTTTAATTTGCTGCCTTCTTCTACTGACGGAAATAGCTTGCCAAGCTATAATTCTTTTTTTTTACAAAACCCGGCTACGCCTGGTGGGAAGGTAGGTAAGTGCTTAATTAATTTACTTTTACCATATTTTTGACGTTACCTATGTCTATTAGAAGTGTTATAAACCGTGAAAAAACACAAGGTCGCAAAAAGAAAACATCGCTCTAAAAGGACTTACATATCTTGTCACAAAGATAAGGCAGCCCACTCGCTAGAGCGAGACAAATCTGGACAATGGCTTCACGTAAATATAATAATCTAAACAATCCATTAAATATACACCTACGTCTTGAACTTCGCTTTTTGAACACATCATATTAAAATATATTTAAAACCAGGTCTATCATGAATTTACTTAATGTTACATACATAGGTTTCACTGGTCCAGGGGGTGAAAACCGAAATTCGCAAATTGTGGGGATGTTTCTTTTTTACTCTCACTAAGACGTAATTAGAGTGACAAAGAAAAATGCCCGCAATTGACGAACTTAAATTTTTTGCTGTTATGACTCAGGTCGCGGATAACTGATGTGTTGAAATGTCGGAAACAAAACAACCACGTGTACAACCTTTGACCGCAAAAAAAAACTACCGTCCTACCATATCTCGTCACACAGATAAAGCCGCCCACTCGCGGCTGAGAGACAAATCCGCATAATTTCTTTGCCTACATATTATAAACATACTCTAAACAGTCCCGCTGTTATTTTACAGCTAATTTTATATTTTGATATTGCTTTTGCCTCTCCTCTTAAGGTCCAGCCTAAGAAAGGTTAACTGGAAGAGATCCCTGAAAGGGATAAGTTCGCTTTTGTACAAATAATATGTGTTCTTTCAATAACAACAACAACAAAACAACAAACACACAGCAACAAGTATAACAAGTTACTTCAGTACTCACCTGTACAGAATAACCTTTGACCGCAAAAAAAAACTATCGCCCTAAAAGGACCCACATATCTTGTCACAAAGATAAACCCGCCCACTCGCGGGCGACCGAGAGACAAATCTGCACAATTACTTACCGCGCTAATGATGCGATACGGCGATGGAGCGATTTATGGCTACATCGATGCCGGGCTTTACATAGCATTATAATATTTTGTGATAGTAAAAGAGTTTTTAGGTTTTGGCAAGGATTGGTTATCATGTCGATACTTACAATTAATTAATGTTGAACTAATAAAAATCAATTTTTTTAAATTATATTTCTAGTTTAGACATGAAACGTTTTTTCGGTTTTTAAAGTATATTAATCTCTTCTTCCTCGCGTTGTCCCGGCATTTTGCCACGGCTCATGGGAGCCTGGGGTCCGCTTGACAACTAATCCCAAGATGTGGCGTATGCACTAGTTTTTACGAAAGCGACTGCCATCTGACCTTCCAACCCAGAGGATAAACTAGGCCTTGTTGGGATTAGTCCGGTTTCCTCACGATGTTTTCCTTCGCCGAAAAGCGACTGGTAAATATCTAATGATATTTCGTACATAAATTCCGAAAAACTCATTGGTACGAGCCGGGGTTTGAACCCGCGACCTCCGGATCGCAAGTCGCACGCTCTTACCGCTAGGCCACCAGCGCTTCAAAGTCTATTAATAATCATTAGAAAAGGTAAGGTACAATATCTCTACGTTTTCAACGAAATACTGGCTAGATGGCTCGACTTCATAAAAAAAATATATCAAAAGCGTCTATAAAACTAAAACAAACAACAATCATCAATATACCACAATGACACAGCTCTGTTATCCAATTATTAATACTGGCCACTTATTCACAGCGAACTCCGCAAACACAAGAACTGCCATATAAAAGAAAACAAAATTTAAACTTGGAGCAAAAAATTCAAATTTGGAAGAGTCCATCACGAGCGCCCGGAGTTTAAACTCAGCTTAACGTATTATGGATGTTTCGAACAGTTGGTATCTACAAATGAGTTCACTTTTTATTAACTTGAAGTTTATTTTAACTTATCGCTTGACACAGGAAATACAGGTACAAATTATCCTCGTAAGTCCCCGCGTACTTGTACAAGTACAAATTCAATGCGAGTTTGTAACTCTTATAAAAATAAAAGAAAATTCCAAATTCAAAATTACAAAAGTTGCCCTATATCTTACTAGGATGAATGAAGTACCATAATTATTTTGATGTAGGTAAGTATGGCGGTATACTTTGAGATGACGGGTAGACTTTTTAGCCGAATTATGGCAGAGGTGGCTGACATCCAGAGATAACTTCTCGTACATATCGAACTTTTCAAAGACTTGACTGCGAGTTTGGTACTGATCCTTATTCATTTATATCATTATACAGTGAGGCAAACAAACTTGCCTATAAAAAAGGCGCGAAAATAATAATTGGTATGGGAGATTGACTCTTCGCGCCTACTTTTTCAAATTTGCTGCCTTTTTGTTTTGGTTTTGCCAGAAAATATGTACGCCATCATAATAAATAACCTTGATTAAAAATATTGGGATGCTAGAAAAATAGGACTCCAAGGTTCTATAACGCCAAGAGTTTGAATTAGAGCTATCGACGTTGTTATTATTTCAATTTCAATTCTTTATTTCCAGATAACAACGATCCCATCTTTTTTTAAAAGCTTTTATTTAACTTAGCTTACTTAGCTTTTGTTTGATCTTCATCTTCACATAAGTACTTACATATGTAAGTTGGGTGTCAATGCAATATTATGGTATCAAGTTGATCTGATGATGAACACAGGAGGATAAAACAACGCAACCTATTTGTGTTTGTTATAATCATCCCTATATAAGTCATCATTATAAGTTGCCCGTTGGAAGAAAAGTTAGCGATACAAGCCTGTTTTTTTTTTTGAGAAAAATCTTATTAAGTATTAAGGTTTGTACGGCTACCGGCTTCTATCTTTGCGAACTGTTTAACGTATAAACTTGCTGCTCAGGAGTTATCGCGCGGTAATTTGTCGCGCTGCAAAAAGGGACAGCGATACGGATGCGTTGTGACCTTGGTCAATTTCTGAGTAAATGATAAATTTACGTAGATTATTAAAATCATAAAGAATTTAGCATATTTTTACTTTTGCTTTTTTGTTTAACGTAATCAAATAGGAGGTAAAATACATAACAAGGTGTATCTTAGGTTGAAGATGACCTTGATATGTTGAATCCTATAATGATAATAAAACGACTACAACATAGGTATATACTATTCACAAACCGTATTTATTTTATTTATTCAAATAAATTTGAATTTAGAAACCAAGTACCTACATAAATTTCAAATTAAGGAAACGCTTTGTTTCGTTTTTAAAAACAAATATTGCTTAGGGAAGGGCAAAGGTATATTTAAAAATTGGTATCGGTTTCCAAATTTATTCAAACAACACCAGGTAATCTAATTCCCTGGGATTTTGTCTGCTCCCTCTCGCATGAAACTTTCCAAAACCCTTATTAACCTAACATAAAAAGATAAAAGATCCCCAAATCATGTCCAGGGGGGCAATTACGAAAGTTGCCGGTGACAAATATTCGTCTTTACAAATAGCTCCGCGATTTTTTTATCTCCGCGCCCCAGGCGAGGCTCTTGATATACAATTTTTCAAGATATAAGTGAGAGAGTCTTTAAAAGTTTATCATGGCACCTCAGTGATATATAGGGGCGCATTACTCATTGTAGGAGCGGTTAAAAAGTAGTTAAGAGTGTGTGTTAGAAATTAGAAATGTGACTTACTTTGAACTTCTAATATGGAATGGTACTGTGTATTGTTAATTGATTTAATGTTTGGTTATTCATTTTATACTTAATTATTATTATTATATGTTCATATTTAAACTAATTTTATTTAATAACAGTTTTTTATTTACAATAACAATATACAAAATGGATATATACAGAGGATTACTATAACTAGCTTATATCTAAAATAGGCCCTTGAGGCATTGTACCAAGGATGCCAGCGGCAAGCCACCAGCGGGGTCGCCAGTAACTTCAACCAGACGTTTCGCGATTTCTCCAAAAAACTTGTGCGCGCTGGGACCCCATTTTAATTTTACTATAAATTTTGATTTTTAGTGTCGATTATTTATAATTATGTTTTGAATATATTTGAATATACTAATGTAGCGATAACCAACTATACTCGTATCTTATTTACTAACTGACAATTATTTATGGAATTATAATAGGTAATAAAGATTTTTTTTATTTATTATTATAAATATGTTTGTTTACCGATTTGGCATAGATATACTATTAAGTCAATTCTGTAAACATAGTATTGGTTATCAGATAATCTAAATCTAAATGAAGTTTTCGTAAGTGGTGAGGTGCAAACAAAACAGTGTGTCTTTCAATAAAAAATAACAATAATAATTTAATCTGTTTATTTCATACCAAAAAAAAAACATGCATTTTTCTAACTTAACTACTAATCTTAAATTAAAAAGATTTTTTGAGTTAAGGAGTCTAGGCGTGTAGAATTAATTATACCTACAGCATACTTCATCTTTATATAAATTTGCATTATTTTCGCATTTAAGCATGTGTTGCATGTGTTTGTTAACTGTTTATGTACTATATTATAACCATTAGAAACATCTAGTCTTCTGTCCATAAAATATTTTTTTAATTTTATCAAATTCATTTCTAACAACCGATTTTCATAAATAATTATTATACTTAACTCATGTTTTTTGTAGTAATCACCATGATTTATCATTGTTCTGAGATACGCTTTAAGTAGAGAATTAATTAGCGGGTATAATTATAGCTATTACTATTTTTTAGCACGTAAATTAGGTAATTAGTTAAATTAGCCGTGTAAATCAAACGCAGGTAGGTTTAGGAACGAAGAACGGTTACTGTTTTTTTTTTAATTATTAAATTTATTATGCCTACTTATATGTTAAAGATTTGCATAAACCGCTTATTAGCTCAGAAATATTATTTAACTAGCTTAGATTGGAAAATTGAACTATATATGTCACAATATACCTAATGTTATCAAATATTGTTTGGTTGGTTTAAAAGTTGTCAATATAATAATAAAAGTGGTCTAAACTAACAGCATAAGTTCAACTCAGTGTCCTACACAAAGGATATATTTATCATTTGTTTGTATTTCAGAGTCTATGAGGTGCAAAAAATATCGTTATTAACAAAATTTTAAACTTATATAGGCACTAGCTTCTGCCCATAACTTTGTTTGCGTGATATAATGACTGACAAAAACTACACTATATTCTTCCCCGGACCACAAACTGTCTCCACACCAAATTTCATATAAATCGGTTCAGCGTTTTAAGCGTGAAGAGATAACAGACAGATAGACAAGAGCTACTTTCGCATTTAAATATATATAAGATTAGTTGTAGTACCAACACCGAAATCATGAAAAAATTTTACTCTCCCATAGAAAAGGTCAGACAGCAAAAATGTATGAAATAGCCAATTTTTTACGCGATTTGGAGGTTGGTCACATACCATTCTCAGTATGACCTATATATTCAGCCCGTAAATTATTGCAGTTGACTAAATAAACACCATATATACCCATTATCAGTAGTCAGTATAATACACCAATCATGTAGGTACAGATATGTAAAAACAAGAACTCACTTCATCTTTTACATAAAACCAATCCTTTCATACAGTAATCCGATCCCGAATTCGGCATCACGATACGCTGTCTCCGAGTTTTATTTACGAGCTAATATCCGGTATCCTGGTATCTACAACTAGCC
This sequence comes from Cydia pomonella, assembly GCF_033807575.1. Classification (NCBI taxonomy): domain Eukaryota; kingdom Metazoa; phylum Arthropoda; class Insecta; order Lepidoptera; family Tortricidae; genus Cydia; species Cydia pomonella. The sequence continues at coordinate 3,742,417 of NC_084707.1, read as the reverse complement.
ATATCTCGCTATCTAGATACCAGATACCGTTATTTATTTCTCGCCCACACTCAATTTACATTCGCAGTTTGCTGGACGCTTGGAATATTCTTATTATTTATTATATTTTTCTGTGCATAAAGGAAAATATTGTTATTGTAGGGAAAACTGAAATACGCTTTTAACCTTTTTGTCATTTTTTATACGTAGTTCTTTTCCTACTTTGTGGAATTTTTTTGTGAAAAAAATTATTTAATTTCTAAGTAACTTATTTATACGTAACTGTTGTTATTTTTGAAAAGTACAAGTAACTTTATAATTACTAGATTATCAAAAGAAATCCGTTCTGTAAAATTAAATTGTAAGATTCAATTAGCCGTTGTCCACACTTATATTAAATTATGTAAAAAATAAAATTTGTAACCTTTACATCCTTCTACGTGACATCTATACTGATGAATAAGTCGTAAAGGACAATTTAACACGCGTAATTGTGTCATTAATCCATACCTCGCATCCTTACGTAAAGCAATGTCAATTAACACGACAATACTTGTCAAAAAAGTTTTACATGCACCAACTTATCCAGAATCTTGACCAAAGAAAAATAGACTTTTTGTCAATGTTACAAGGTCTTTGACGGGTTACAAGAATAAGTTGGTCGATGTATGCGTTCGTCTGTTACCTTACACGTCGACACAGAACATTCCGCGCCGGAGACAAGAAAGTATCAAATATTAACGATCGAACACACCTGAAGCACGAACCCGTGGCATGCATATGAACAGGACGAACGCAACATCACAACATTAAATACACATCATTAAAAGACACAGAAAAACTGTAATGCGAAAGGGTTAAAGGCGATTTTCGATCGGAACAGTGCGCACGGAACCGCAAAAGTTAATTTGCAAGGGTGCAAAAGATAGCATCAATTCGTATGTTAGCAAGAAACACATTTCAAGAGAAACATGGCCGATGCAGGGATGGGACCGAATCGAAACAAAGCGTTGTGACATCAAGATAAACATCGATTGGCTCGAAACGTCGCGCCAAAACGGACCGAACAAATTATCGATTCATAAAAACATCGATTTTTAAAATATTGCCGCGCGTTTATCGCGTCATTGTTCCGATAGGGTGGCCGGCTTTTTGCGACATTATGGCGTATTTGCATGATTATGGCGTATCGGACGTTGTAAAAATTGTGGCCGTTTTTAATGGCGGCGCCGCGGTATTTTAAATAGTGAACACGCTATTATAAATACTTTTATATTGTTATGAACAATATAATATAATTAGTATGAACATTATCGATCACCCTTTGAATTTATAATAACTGATTATTGATCATCAAAGGATATGAAAATATATAAGTCAGTATGACGTACCTATTCCTCGGGTACAATAAGGTATATCATTTAGTGCTATTTTGGACTGAGGCTCATTAATGTCAATGTAATTTTAACGATTCCTCCCTTAAAAACTATTTTCAATTAAATACATTCATTCTTTACATTCATTAAGTGAGACTATCATTACTTATCAAAATCCGTACCTATGTCACCATGCAAATCAAATACAGTGAAGATCTTTTTCACATACGGTAAACACACTACAGTCTTTACTCAAAATGTTGTATGTCGCACAGGCAGCCCTATGCAGTTACAACGTTTACCCAAACGGCATATTACATTTCATACCGGCCGCCGGACAGACGACGCACGTAAATCAAAACGTCGTATCGGCCACCCGCGTTTTATCGTCGCCGTCCGTCACGTGGTCACTGCACTATCCCGCACTGGTTGACAGCTTTACCTATATTTTAGGTATATCCTTGTATTTTAGGATAGGTCGAATCAATATGACGATATGATAAGAACGCAATTGTTTTATATAATAGAAATATAATTATACTATTCAAAAACACAGAAGTACCTACCATGAATATACTAAGCATGGTAGAATATTCAAACCATAGTGGACAAAGGTCATGAGTAAATCAAAACGTCGTATCGGCCACCCGCGTTTTATCGTCGCCGTCCGTCACATGATATCGCGCGATCACTGCACTATCCCGCACTGGTTGACAGCTAGCTAAGCAGATCCTAGTATTTTAACATGGCTCGAAAATACGATACATTGCGTCTAAGCCAACTTTGTAACGACTTTGTAGCGAATGTGCTTCCACACTAAGCGTCATAGTTTCATAGGAATTTGACGTTTATGGTGGCACTTCCATACTCGGTCTCTTGCCATGCCAAGTATAGTCCGTCAAACAACTTTGACAGTAGAAAAATGCGCGAAATTCAAATTTTCTATGGGATGATAACCCTCGCGACCTCAGCACTATCCGGCATTAGTTGAAAGCTTTAGGTATAACATAATATTTTAGAATTTTGTGTAAAATCAAAATGCAACGACTTTGTAGCGAGTGTGGCAGTAAATCAATTTCGCATAGGAATTTGGCGTTTATGGAAGTTTTTCCAACCCTCTGTCACTTGCCAAGCCAGTGCAGAGTTTGCTCTGACCGACTACACCATATATCAACTTATTGACATTTCAAAAATACATACGGTGTATGTACTACCCACGTTAGAATATTCACATTTCATTGTCGACAAGGCATATGTGTAAATCAAAACGTCGTATCGGCCACCCGCGTTTTATCGTCGCCGTCCGTCACGCGATATCGCGCGATCACAGCACTATCTCGCACTGGTTGACAGCTTTAAGTTGCGTCATTTCAGGGTAAAACATCTAGTGGATTTGTTTTGTTATTCGTATTACTTCAATAGAATAAAGTAGGTATAAAACATTTTGGTTAGGTGACAAGCAAAACTCACTAATTACAAAAAAATAATTAAACAAAACCATCCTTATTTCAGTAACAATATGGTTCATTATGACAATGAAATTGTGGTGGTAATTAGTGAGTTTTGCTTGTCACCTGACCATTTGATTTCACCTAAACGCGTGTAACTTTAAAGTATAAGAGGTAAAAGATAGATAAAAAAAACCAGGCAAGTGCGACTCGGACTCACTCACCGAGGGTTCCGTACTTTTTAGTATTGGTTGTTTTAGCGGCAACAGAAATACATCATCTGTGAAAATTTCAACTATCACGGTTATTATTAGATATAGCCTGGTGACAGACGGACAGACGGACGGACAGCAGAGTCTTCATAATATTCCGGTTCTGGACGGGACCCGTTTTACCCTTTGCGTACGGAACCCTAAAAATCAGCAGCTAATTCTAAAAAGTAGTATATTATAAGTATCCTGATAAACAAAACAAAAATATACATTATTACTTTCTGAAAATATTTTAAAGATACGTCATTAAAACGTTTAAACAACTTCTATTCCTTTCCAAAATGTACGTTAAGGCTAATAAGTAAATCCAAATACAACAAGTGCAGAAATAGTACATTACGATACAAGTGCGAAAAATAGGAAATTCGAAACGAGTGGCGATAAATTAAAACACGACCGAAGGAAGTGTTTTAAATCGACACGAGTTGCGAATGACCTATTCGCACATGTATCGTACAACGTTTTACAGTAATGTTCGACACAGTAACGTAATATGCTAATATTCGCACTAGTGCGGTAAAGTAGCACCATGTTATGTACTGTAATAATATTACCAAAGTGACAATAGGGACCGTGCGCGTTGGAGGGTCTGCCATCTTGTGGTCTGAATCGGAACCATAAACAGGCACATTTACATGTCAAGTGTTTTCTTGTGCATAGTAGGTTCTGCCATCTTGTGGGCTAAATCGGAACAAAAAACATCACATTTACGTCACGCGCCAAAAATCTGACGGCTCCTGTGCTGCCTCCTACAGTTCATGCACGCTCCCTAACCTATGAAATTTTCCCAATATGACAGAATTTCACAATTTATCCACAAAAAACTGACATAAATTAATTATGTATTAAGCAGAAACGTCTTAGAACGATTCTATTGAGCTTAAAAATAAATTAAAAGTGGAAAAAATTACTGTCTGGGTGGGACTTGAACCCACGACCACTGGATCTGCTAGCCCAGTGCTCTTCTATCTGAGCTAACCTTAGAGCATTTAGACAGGAATCGCCTTCCGAAAACCTTACACAATTTTGCATACTTTTGTATGGACTGACGTTTATCCGACATGGCTATTTGTACGTAACGTACGTGTAAGTTTGACGTGCCCCTCCCCCGCAAAAATCGACAGACTGTTTTGTACAGAAAATGGCAAACATGGCGTCTCCAGTCTAAGCTCTAAGGAGCTACCAAGACACCATCCAACACAGCAAATATCTCCACCATATGGGCCTTTAGGCACCCCTAGCGACATCTACCGTAACAACGTTACACTTCTTAAACGGCTACCGGAGTTCCAAGTCATATTGTAAAATTCACTATATTAAATTATCCTATACTAAATTAATTGACGACCGGACTGGCCTAGTGGGTCCTGGGTTCGAATCCCGGTAAGTGCATTTATTTGTGTGACGAGCACAGATATTTGTTCCTGAGTCATGGATGTTTTCTATGTATTTAAGTGTAAATTGGTATATTATATATATCGTTGTCCGAGTACCCACAACACCAGCCTTCTTAGCTTCCGTGGGTCTTAGTCAATTTGTGTAAGAATGTCCCTATAATATTTATTTATTTAATTGAGGCTAGCGATCCAGTGGTCGTGGGTTCAAGTCCCACCTAAGACGGTAAATTCTTCCACTTTTAATATATTTCTAAGCTTAAGAAACTGACATGTCAAGTACCAAAATAAACGTTTTTTTTTTTTTTATACTACGTCGGTGGCAAACAAGCATACGGCCCGCCTGATGGTAAGCAGCCTCCGTAGCCTATGTACGCCTGCAACTCCAGAGGAGTTACATGCGCGTTGCCGACCATAAACCCGCCCCCCCCCTCGTTGAGCTCTGGCAACCTTACTCACCGGCAGGAACACAACACTAGTAGTAGTAACACTAACGTTAACTAAAACTACCGCATTCTCGTTAGTGCGACAAAATGCTAAACACTATACACTGTGCAGACATCCGGTGTGAATGTGTGTGTGTCTGCAACAGGTGCCTTAATTAGGTTAGCTTTAATGCCTGCTGGCATGAAACCTAATGCTTAGGTAATGTAGGATTTGTAGTTGCGGTGAATTCAATTTGTTTTTGAATTGTGAGATCACCCCTAGTGCAAATTTATTCGATAGCGAAACGTGACGTACGCGTTTGCGCTAAGTCTTATTTAGTAAGGGATTTTGAAATGGCGCGCCAAGCGGCACGTTTTGAAAACTCAAAATCCCATACAAAATGAGACATATCGTAAACGCGTACGTCACGTTACACCATCGAATAAATGTACACTAGGGGTACAGAAGTAAGGGTTGTTAATTTTAGAATATTAAGTACTTTTTGAATTGAAGAATACTTCATTAAGACGGATGTGGGGGCCCCGCGCGAAATTGCCTTTTCATAAAAACGTAGCCCTCATTTTCCTCTCTGAATATTAACATTATTGAAATATTTTGTCAAAATTTGTTGTATATCTACCACAGCTATGCCCCCACGTTTAATTTTTCTAGTTTCTAATTATTATAAGAGTTAGCTTAGTACGAAAACTGTTTTTAGCTCCTAATTTTTACAATAATCATAAAATCGCAAAACACACAAAATGATGTAAAAATATTTTCCATAATGTCAATGTCCAGAGAGGAAAATGGGGACTACGTTTATATGGAAAAGCGACCGTCCCATTTCCTCTTAAATAATTGTTTTTATGCTTCGGCAGGGTTTTATCATTATTTACGTTGTAAAAATATATTATTGTTATATTTTGTCTATTAATTAATAAATAATTCTGCAGTCCCATAATTATATAAATATAATAAGATTCATAAATTAGACAACATCAAGTTAAGTTTTGTTTAATTCCTAACTAAAATCGATATAATATCAAATAACAAGTTACTTACCAAATATTTGCTATATTACTGCAATAATTGCAATATATATTTTAATGTTGTATATTATTAACATATTTTTAGTTCAAATACTTTCTTAATATCTTAGTAAACCAACGAAGCTCTAGGGTTTTGTTTTCTGAGTTTATGTCTGTCTGTCTGTATGTCCGTATATCTGTATTTCTAACAGGCCCCGTAGCCTACTTTTCAACTCATATGGTGTCGTTAAATTCATCCCAATGAAAGTCTTTGAACATTTCTAATAGAATTCCATAAGTATGTTGTACATATGTTAGTTATTATGTCAGTCTGTGAGGTCGAGCCAAGACCTCGATTCTAGGAAGACAAATCTCAGGTCCTGCCATATTTACCATCTTAACGCTACAGTGGGTTGTGGGAAACTAGCCCTTAAGACAACTGCATAAAGTCCTTAGCGTATGCAGAGTTTAAATTTTCTTCGGGACTGGACGTGTGTTACACCGAAGACTACCCATACTAATATTATTAATGCGAAAGTGAGTCTGTTTGTCACTTCTCTTTGATTGAATTGATCATTTACAATTGGAATAAAGTTGCATTAGTTTTTTGTTTCGTCCATTTTTTCAAACAAAGCAAAACCAACTCTTTCAACTACACTGTAAGTTCAAATTTCCCTAGCATATTTGGGACTTTTTTTCTTGTATGTCTTGGCCTTAGGAGGATAATACTAATTATTACATGGACTTTTTTGTCAAAGCCTTGTTTTATACGGATTTTCCTGTCTTGATTCTTTATATCTTGATGAAGATATAAAAAAGATTAATATTAATATTAAGTAGATAGATAAAAGATAATGAAGGATCAAATTTATCTTTCTTGGAATGTTCATGATTAAGGAATCTTCAAATTATATATTACCTGTTTGAAGGTAAAAAATATTTTACATAAGAGATAATATAATAGTAATAACAAGAAAATCGTCTGAAAAACCTCAACCCGACTATGATTTTTTTAATAAAAAAGCGGCCAAGTGCGAGTCGGACTCGCCCATGAAGGGTTCCGTACCATTTATGACGTATTAAAAAAACTACTTACTAGATCTGGTTCAAACCAATTTTCGGTAGAAGTTTGCATGGTAATGTATATCATATATTTTTTTTAGATTTTTCATTCTGTTATTTTAGAAGTTACAGGGGGGGGGGACTTCTTTTTTTCACTTTGGAAGTGTCTCTCGCGCAAACTATTCAGTTTAGAAAAAAATAATATTAGAAACCTCAATATCATTTTTAAAGACCTATCCATAGATACCCCACACGTATGGGTTTGATGAAAAAAGATTTTTTGAGTTTCAGTTCTAAGTATGGGGAACCCCCAAAATTTATTGTTTTTTTTTCTATTTTTGTGTAAACATCTTAATGCGGTTCATAGAATACATCTACTTACCAAGTTTGAACAGTATAGCTCTTATAGTTTCGGAAAAAAAGTGGCTGTGACATAATCGGACAGACAGACGGACATGACGAATCTATAAGGGTTCCGTTTTTTGCCATTTGGCTACGGAACCCTAAAAATATCCTCATCCTTCAACGTTGGATTAAAATGCCTATATCACCCGCGTTATAAAAACAAATAGAGCAGGTTAGGCACTGCAGTGCGTTGAACATACGACACAACATGTGTTCATATTCACATACAGTGTCTAGACTGCTAAAATTATGAGCCGTCTTGCTTCCGATATTCAAGTGAAAATGTATTGTCAGAAAAGTAACTTGGACATTTCCAAATATTATTTACATTTCGATTAACGATTGCTACGCTTCAATAATTAGGTACCTATATCTCTCGTGTCGAATGATAGTCCCTAAAGTACCTTAAGAAATATATTATTTCAACACACTTGCTCAAAACGGCGTTTTTATTTCACCGATTTTTGGCTTATAATCCTAGATATTAAACACGCGTGCTTTTTCAGTATATTATAAAACTCGTGCTTTTTAATTATATTATCCGACTGAGGTAAGAAGGTAACTGATTGCTAAAAATATGTATGGAAACGGAGCCTTCTTAAATTGGCCAAGTAGATTTTACAACGTAGACTGGCGGGAGCCGGCGGTCAGCCCACCGCCGGGGCCCGCCGGCCGCCGGCGGCGGGGTGAGGGGCGGCAGGTAGTATGAAAGATGCAAGATTGATACTAACCGATGTAACAATTAAAATTTGAAATGAACATTTCTTTTTTCCTCGTCGAAAAACGTCGTATGAAACGCGTGTGCTATGGTCATTACACACATCGACTTTCTTATTGCGCGTTCGCTTGCAGCTCGCGCGCACAATATCGCCTTGTGTGTAATGACCAACTTAGCACACTTGTATCACAATGTACTATTACCATATGTTTATACAAATGAACGTATGTAGGCACCCCACCGCTCGGTCTGGTGTAACAGCGGCCAGTATCGCGGAATCGCGCGCGGGGTGGCCGCGTCGCGCGATGCCCGCCGCGATTAGCGCGCGCGATATTTCGCGACTGACACGACGAGTCGTGGCCCGGCCGAGTCGCGATGAATTGCGTTTTAATATCGTGCCCGTGAATGGGACGCTTGCGGTTTGTTTTAGGTTTTATACTACACGCGGTTTCATAGGTAGCTAGGTACCCTCGTAACTAGTTATGAAAATAACTATAAAATACTAAATAAATACATATTATAGACATTATACTCGTAGTAGATATAATATTTGAGCTAAAATTCGAGTAGTTGATTAGATTCACATTTCAAAATGATGCACATAGTCTTTATATGTATACATATTTATGACAATAAAAGTGTGTAACTGTGTACCTATTTCAAGCAGAATATAGGCATAATGTAATTGCAATTTTTGTATTTTCAAATACCAAGTGTTAATAAGGTCTATTTATTCATGTATTTAAACTTTATTGCACGATATAAAGTTGTACAAATGGCGGACTTCATACCTTAAGGCATTCTCTACCAGTCAACCATTGGATCAAATAGAAACTATAAATCTAATATACATATAATAAAAGCCGCCATAAGTCCAAGAATATATTAAGAGTATATTAAGTCCGCCATTTGTACCTTCATGTATTGTGCAATAAAGATTAAATAAATAAATAAATAATAAATAGAAGTAGCAAACTCTTTATTGTACAAAAATACATATTAAAAGTAACATACAAATTGTAAGAAGTACAAAGACGGACTTATTCCTTTAAATACTTGCTCTTATTGTACTTTACACTTATGGTTTTCAAAATCGTCTTTCAAAAATGGCGCGATCTTTTAAAATGGTATATCTTTACCTATTACCGCAAAGACTCAACAGCCTTAACACCAAAATTAAGCACCAAGTGTAAGTAATCACTTTAGCTTCCTCCAGTATCGTGTCGGAAGTAAGGCCCGCTAACCACCAAAGCGGTTATTAGTAATTTGATAGCTCGCGCAGCCAGCCGGCGCTCACGTCTCGTTGGACAGACTGTACCGATACCACGTGTCGTTGGACAGACTGTAGCGGCTGTTAGGTAATCTGAAGCGCATTATGCAATAAGGGAGATAGGGACCAAGTTAATGAGAAAGGCTCAAAATTAATTTGTGAAATAGACAGACATCCTCAAAATGAGTGCGACAGCGTGTGATATCATTTCTTTTAGTCTTCCCACCACGCATGTATGTACCTACAAGCTGTAAAACAATGGTAGGGATCTGTTTAAGAACATATTCATTATCGTGCTCCAATTAGGAGAAAGTAGAAGAAAACATATTTTTACGCGAAAAAAAAATTTATGGGCAGGCGCCCATTTGTCGAACGTTATTAGTGTATTGCCATGGTAACCCATACGACTTGACAGTTCGTGGACTAATAATAATAGTCTAATACAGTAAAGTTCAAGAAATAGGCTTCAGGTCGTCTAACAAGTCAAGTCGGCGAACCCTGCATACAAAGGAAAAAAAACTACTTTTTCCTTTTCAGAACACCATTTTTGTTACACCTTGCATGTAGCCCATCCACATTTACGATGAGGTGTCCTTAGATTAGTCCCTTCTGTTATGAAATTGTAATTTGTCAAGGTATTTAAAACAAACGTTATTAAACGTATATATTTAAATGATTATTATTATTATCGTATGGCTTTATTGGAAAAAATAAAATACAAATCAAGTTTATAAAAGTAACATTATAGTCATAGTTTAAGGTCTAAGTTTGATAGCCATTCTCTGGCATCCGCAGTTATCGCATGCAGTTCTTTCATGCCTCCAGAAAAACATCTCTTGGGGCATTCCTCCACGATGTGGTGGTTGTCTGGTCTGGCGCGCCACAGTCGCAGTTTGGTGAGGGCTTATAGCCCCATTTATGGAGATTATGGTTGCAGCAGCTGACATCGGTCCTGATTGTATTCAGTGTAACCCATATTTTTGGTGTCTCATCAAGCCCGGGCAGTTCTTCTGTTGGGAGTATATCGGCGATGGAAATTTGTGACTGTGTGTTGTACGTGTTCCAGCTCCTCGTCCATTGTAAGTTAACACAAAAGCGTTCTGGGCCTATGATTTAGGGATCTGACCATATTTAAATGATAAATGAATGTCTCCTTGTATGATTTAATTGTATAGACGAAATTAAATTACCCATACATCCCTTGAGAGTCTGCTAACTTCTATCTGCATCTCCAGAATTCCCAAATGACAGAGAGATTGAGGAGATAATTTACGTAGTTCAATTAATATTAACATGGATTTGGTCAGACACCCTATTATATAGGTAGACATGTTTCAGAGCCCTATTGAAAACAAAAGATTGTAGTTAGCAAAACAAGTGAATTCTGAATTATTTTAGTAAGTTAAGAAACATTAAATATAGTTGTCAAGCCTTATCCTTCTGTAGAAAAATAAAAACAAAGTAGGTGCAACGGATTCTCCTCTCATAGAATATTTGAACTTCGCGCCTTTTTCTACTGACAAACTGAGTCTGCCAGAGTATATCAATTCATATTTTAACTGTTACTGAACCGGAAGCCAAATAAAAACAAAAACTTAAAAAAGCAATAGATAAAGCGCGGCATTCAAAACAAACAGAATCCTTTTTGGAGCGAACTTAGCGGTGCAAAAAGACAATGTGTGCGCGATAGACCAGTTATAGGCGATAGCTGGGGCGGGCGATAGCGAGCCCGCCCAGGCGAACTAGGGTTTTCACTACTACAAACTAGAAAATGTGTCATGATTTTTAACACGCTTTTATCAGGTCGACCTGTATGTAACTATGTAATGGAATCTAAGGTAACTAATTTAACCATCTTCCAAGGATCGTAGCGTCATGAAAATTGGCAGCTGTATGTAATTCTGATGACAATACAATAATATGGTACTGTCGAACTGATCTGATGATGGAACCGGAAGATATGAACTGGAACTTCATGATGGAACATCGTATCATAACTTTGACCAAAGCGTGTTTTTCTAGTGTTTTTTAAACTATTAATTTATTTAGTAATTGTACCAAATAGTGTAAGCAAATATGAATTTTACTTGGCAACATTCTTCAAAATCCCTAAGTTTAATATCAGGGTGATGAGTAATGTTTAATGCCTTACCTGGCAACACTTGATATAGCAAGTGACAGGGGTAAGCGGAAGCTAAAGAAAGTGTGGTTCAGACTTCACTTGGATTGGGGAGGTCAAAGAGACGACATTTTAATGGTAACTGGTTGAGCAATGTTAAAGATGCACCTCCATTTTATACTTAGAGCAATTAGATATATTTATAATAAAAGTGACATTAATACAAGAAATAATCCTGTTTTTAATGTATTTGCAAGCCTCCCAGTTTAATTTATTACGGATCTTGATCTGTAGCCTAACGGACCCCGGCACCTTATTACTAAAAAAAGAAACTTGTGACCCTTATTATAAAGCCATCGTTCTAACCATATGCTTAACAGCATTACGGATCTGTATCATCATTTTCCAATTGGAATGACTGATTGACTAACTGTAGAAGCGCAACTTAGTGGTTCAAAAAGACAATGTGTGCGCTATAGACCAGTTATAGGCGATAGCTGGGGCGGGCGATAGCGAGCCCGCCCAGGCGCGCTAGGGTTTCCACTACTACAAACTAGAAAATGTGATCGTAGTTACATAAATAGAAGAGACAAGAAGCCAAGATGACAATCGTACATCGCCTAATGTCAACCGTAAAGAAAAAAAATATCGGGTTACTATAAAAAAGTCAGAATCAGAATCAGAATTTTATTTGTTCAACATATCTGTATATAGGCGGTACGATTAAATACATTGCGATCACTATGTTTTATCCACAAATGCGGATGTACAAATTCAATATCATACCTAAAAATAACATGCTGCATGCATACTATGATATCAATAATATTCTTACAAATATCACAACCAAACGTGCAAAAATACTAATTAATAAATTCAATCAAATGTGAGATGTCATACGATATTCAATTTACATAAAATAAAATTCTAATATATCTTATTATAGATTAAGAATATCACGTCGTCGTATTGCCGCGTAATATTTAAGTATGGCTTACTTTATCAACGATTGACTAGGTCTCTAGGTTTTGTTAAATGAAGTTGCATTTGCAAGCAATTATTGTATTGTTTATACAAAATAATTTCAATATTTTTATGCCAATGAAATACCACATACATTTTCAGGTGATGTCAGAGTTGTGTTTATTTAATATTTTATACGCGCTTAAATCCTTGTCGACAACCCTAATGTAGCTATGATTCAAAGTGATAAAATAAGCGCTGTAAAATCGCGCCGTGCTTAGGAAATTGATATGGCATTGTGGGTTACATTGCGCGGTGGGGGGTTAAACGCGAGACAAATTAGGCGACGTACAACACCGACGACCGGTCTGGCCTAGTGGGTAGACCCTGCCTATGAAGCTGATGGTCCCGGGTTCAAATCCTGGTAAGAGCATATTTGTGTGATGAACACGGATATTTGTTTCTGAGTCATGGGTGTTTTCTATGTATTTAAGTATTTATAATTATATATTATATATATCGTTGTCTTGGTACCTACAACACAAGCCTTATTGAGCTTACTGTGGGATTTAGTCAATTTGTGTAATAATGTCCTATAATATTTATTTATTTATTTATAACAGTTTACTTATTTTTAAAATGTTCCCCTTAAATAATGTAATATGGCGTTGTGGGTACTTCGCGCAGTTGAGAGTTAAACGAGAGCGCCAGACAAATTAAGCGACAGTTTTGGATTGTTTCCCTTAATCATATGGTTTTCTTGTCATACTCGTTTATAAGTATTTTGTCTCATCCTTAACTGTGGACTAAAACCGTTTAATAATTAATATGTTTTCCCGAGGGTCTACAGTATGGGGTTCTTCACAAAAGGAGTGTACAGGTTTTTAAAGGGTCGGCAACGCGCATGTAACACCTCTGGAGTTGCAGGCGTCCATAGGCTGCGGTGACTGCTTACCATCAGGCGGGCCGTATGCTTGTTTGCCACCGTCGTGGTATAAAAATGTTGTGTAAACTTATTTATGTGCAATGTTTGCATTGCACATAAATAAGTTTACATAAAACAACAAAAAAAAAAACACTTATTACTAATCATTAATAATCTATAGTTTTCGAATAAAGGCCACTCCCATACAATCGAAGATACGCTCTCATTTCAAAACGACATGCTTAATTACATGAAACTTTACATGAACAAAATTTTCTTCCTATTGCCGTATGGAGTCTGAACTAATTTTAAAACTAAAAAAAGCCTGGCCATAGTTTATTCAAGAAATACTGTAACTACAAAAGACCAGTAAATATTTTTAAATTAACAAGGACATACTAAATTTTCACGCTCATGCCTTCGGCCGTAGCAAAGTCGGCGTGAAATATAGTAGGGCGGGCGGGCGTTATCACGCCCACGCAGCTATCTGATAAGATACACACTACCACGTGTTAACATTCGTCCGCCATACGAATTATAATCAAACCAAGTGAAGACCGGGTCTAATGATGTGGTATTTTTTTTGTATACCACGAGCGTACGGCCCGCCTAATGGTAAGCAGTCACCGTAGCCTATGGACGCCTGCAACTTTAGAGCTGTTGCATGGGCGTTGCCGACTCTAATTTATATGTAAAACTTCCATACAGCTACCACGAGCTTGTCACTGACCTGTCTCGGACGTATTCGCTAACGTCTGCGTAACTTACTTTCTGTACATCTCGCTCGCACTAATATGCCAGTACGAGCGAGATGCATAGAAAGTAAGTTACACACGCGCTAGCGAATATGGCAGTGACTAGTACGTGGTAATGCTAATACTTGCTCTAATATATTTTTATTACAATTTCTAACAACGAAAACTAGTAGCAAAGAGGATTTGAAATAGAGGTGGATTGACAAAGTAATCTTTGTAGCCACAGTAAATTTACTGCCATCTTTCGACACATGATTAAAACTTTTATAGCGCCATTTGACTTTGATCCTTATTCTTTCACTGATATGTGTTAAATTTGTTAAATGTCAAAACGTGGCGCCATCTACTAGAGTATAGGACAAAGGTATGGCGGCATCTTTTTAAGCCATGCCGCCATACCTTTGTCCTATGTTCGCGTTCTGAAAGTTATATTAATGTGTCGAAAGATGGCAGTAAATTTACTGTGGCTACAAGGTTTACTTTGACAATTCACCTATAATTCAAATTTTCTTTGCTAATAGGTACCAGACATATATATGTTACATAAATGTTCATGTTATTTAAGAATATCGTTTTATGCCTCATACTAACCAAAAAAAAACAAAAATAATATAATGTGTAAACTTATGTTCAATCCACATAATTATTCATACCCAAAATATCGTATGATATTTACTTTTTTTATTCTTAAAACACACCACTTACTAAGAAAAGCCTCAACGAAAAGTTTCTAATTCATAACAGTAGAATGCTGTAAATTCGCACACGTCCTTTAAAGAGCCTGGGCGGCGGCGATAGAGCGGCGATAGCTGGGCGGCGCTGATAACGGCAGGGGCAGGTGCCCTTTGGTTCCTAGAAAAACTAAATGCTGGAAGGGAGAAATGTGAAATGGTATACTATTTTTTTTATCGTTGTTATTGTGTATAAAACTTACGGAACAATTCAAATTATTTATTGAAAAAAAATATTTGTGTTTTTTACAGTAATATTATTTATTTATTATTTATCTAAACTTTATTGCACAAAAGAAAACTTATCGAACAAAAGGCGGACTTAATGCCAAAAGGCATTCTCTACCAGCCAACCTTAAGGTAAAGTAGAGAGAATATTAGATTTTGTATAAGGTATAGTTATGTAATTTATGTATAAAAAATACAAGTTTTTTTTAGATTTCTCGATTTATATTCTTCGATTTGTACTTATTTAGAAAAATAGGGACAGGTTTAGTTATGAAAGGTGTCTATTCGTATTGCGCTTAAATAAATATATTAAGTAAAAACTATTACGAAAGAGTACGTAGTTTCTTACACGAAATATACAAACATGTATTACGTATTATGTATTTTTTACGTTGTGGCATACAAATAAAATATAAATTACAATAAATAATTTAATAATCTAAACGGCACTACAAATCGAATCACAAACACTTCCAAAGATCCCAATATAGTTAAACCTGACATATCGTCACCAACATAACTCGACGGAGAGCGGGTAATTCATAATATTTTAAAGAGACCGCCTGGGCGGGCGGATAGCGATACGGCTGGGCGGCGCTGATAACAGTGCATCTGCGAGACGCATGCCGCAGGGATGCCACCTAGAAACGTATAATTGTGAAATTATTGAATGTGATATTTTTTTTATTAAGATGTTTCAATGTTATTTCAATAATGAAAAAATCGGCTGAAGTGATTTGCATGAAATTAGGCACACAAATAGTTGAGTATAATGGAGTAAAATATAGAATATTTTATAACCCGGAATTCATCTTTTAAAGGGTTGAAATGGGGGTTGTAAGGCGAAAGAACTAATAGTGAAGAGTGAGAGGCGTCAGTAATGACTTCACGCGGATGAAGTCTTGGGCAGATAGTTGATAATATTTCAAAGAGACCGTCTGGGCGGGCGGATAGCGATACGGCTGGGCGGCGCTGATAACAGTGCATCTGCGAGACGCATGCCGCAGGGATGCCACTTAGAAAATTTTACACTTGCCGTTTGCTCATCGAACGTACTATACACATAAATATAACTAAATATACTATTAATATAAATATACTTGACGATGATAATTAATAATATATAGAAGAAAAATCGTGGACGGATTTTAATGGCCATGCATCAGTCGCTATATTTTTACTAAAATTTCGCTAGATTCAGTTTCACTACGAGTAAAGCACTGTGGGATGCGCTTGACGCATCTTAAATAGGAAAGTGTTTATATCGTGAAAAATTATATGAAAATTATATGTAAACAAGTTACAAGGACCAGTGTATACTCGTAATGGCGTACTGCGGGCGATCGTGTTAAAACGAAAGAGGACGACTGCTTCTAAACTAAGTCCGTATTTTCCTTTCTGGATATTAACATTGTACTTATAATATATTTATACGCAATTTTACGCACATTAACCACATTTAGTATAATTAAAAAAAAAACAAAAAGGGGTAGCTTGATTTCATTTATCGTTTTTTTTTAATTACAAACTTTGTTCTTCGCTCCTAACTCTTATAATATTAAAAAAAAAAACTAAAAATCTATCGAAGTGGCATAGCTATGGTTAATACACAATAAATTGTATAAACATATTTTCAATGAAGCCATTATCCAGGGAGTTAAATGGGTACTACGTTTATATGGAAAATATCCTTAGCGGGTTCTACTGTACTTCCCAGAAATTGCCTTAAGAATGAAATAATAATGAAACAGACAGTAGCGACAACCCTATCCCGGGCGGTTATCGTCCGCCGCCACCCGCTCTATCGCGGTCGCACCAAATATTGTATCTCCAGGGTTTTGTCTCGGCGACACCAGGAATTGATATTGTGTGAGTAGGACCAGCTATGTGCTGATAATTCATTTTACATACACGTCTATCTACTATGATATATGATAGACACACAAATGAATAGAGTATATGCTCACTAAATTGTTTAAAGGCTTCTTTAGATATGTCTAAAACTTAGGCGTTTGCATAACATTATTACTGTTTGATTATTAAGAATTATGGCCTTTTAGAGCATTGTCTAAGGCGTCGTCCTAATACAACGCGACTACGCAATTATCGCAGGTTCGCGCAAATTTTACTCGCGGGAACGCGCGATCAAACATATTGAACTCGAATAGGTGTCCTAATTGATCGCGCGATTGTCAATTAGGACATTTATTCGAGTTTATATGGATCGGATATGTTAGTGTCAAAAGTGACGTTTTTCATTAGGGAAGACTTTGTTTACTCTTATTTAAATATCTAAAGATACAGAGACCTATAAGATCTAGAGTATTTGACGTATTTTAAAGTTCGCATCGGGCCATGCATTTTACTCGTGAAAACAATGTATGAAAATAAACTACAGAGTTCAGCGTAAAACAGCGTAGAAGTCGTATTAAACGTGACAGTTAGCGGGTTTTACATGTTCTGTTGGTTAACTGGTTGTTAATCAATTTTGACTTCCTTTTGTCATAGTCACTATACTTCAAATTGAAAGTTGAACAGAACACGGTGTAAAGCGGCCAGGGCGGGCTGTGGCTGCCTGGGCGGCCGCTGATAACGATACGAGCGCTTTGAAAATAAAAACGAATCAAAAACAACTGTAAAGCCAGAGCAGACACCAATGCGGTTACGATTTCACGATAAACAATCTAAGTTACTATTTTCAATTTAATAATATATTTTAGAGTAAAGTTTGCGTGCGCATGTGAATAATCAGTGAAGGCTAGCAACTTGGTATTAGGTACTTTAACAGAGGTTAGATTTTTTTTAATATTATGGGACCTTAGTCCCACAGTAAACTCAGTAAGTCAGTAGATAAATACATTTAAAACATCCATAACTCAGGAAGAAATACATACTAAGACTGGCTGTTAGCATCATACCAGCTTAGAAAGTCTTACAACTTTTACTTAAATCTTATTCTGATGATAAGCGATTACCATAGCCTATAGGCTCCTGCCATCCCAATTAAATACGCAGCAAAACTCCGAAATCATGAAAAATCTGCCGCCTCATACATTTTGTTGAATCACATATCAATGGTTTCTATTACTGAACAGCTGATTCTTTTTCGTGATTTCGAGGTTAGCCCCATTGTAACAGTTGTTCAGTATATCCCACATATTCACGCCTCAGCGACAAATGGTCAAACATTAAAAATTCCACCCTATGTAAAGCAACAAATTACGTATTTACCTAGATTGTTTACTTCCCAAGTTCGGTCACTATTTGCGATGCGCTAGTGCCGTTATCACTGCCGCGCAGCAATCTCCAGCCCAAACTTACTACTACGTTTATTAAATAAGGTCAATACGGGTACAGTCACGGACTTTAATTGTTAAGCCATTAGGGTTCACTACCAAATTGTAAACAAAAATTTGGTTATAATAAACTAGCCAGTAAGAATCAATATTCTATTTGGTTTTGTCTGCGTCTTTCCTTCCATTTATAAAAATATTTTGCCAGATAAATACGATTTTTTTTATGGAAGATAGGCAGGCGTTTGACCACGATCTCACCTGATGGTAAGTGATGATGCGGTCTACGGTGGAGCACGCTTACCTATGAGATACCTATTTACTCTAGCCTTGAAGAGATCCAGATTGTACTCATGCGGAAACACTCGGGCAGGGCATTCCAATCCTTCGCAGTTCGCATAAGGAATGTTGAAACGAAACCCTTCGTGCATATTTGTGGAATACTAACCACGAAGCGATTGTCTGGTAGTCCGATGGTGAAATGGGGACGGAGGAATAAGGTTGTGCAGTTCCTCGGCACACTCTCCGAAAATTTCGGTAGGCGGATCGTTAGGATAAATAAGATTTTCAAATGACAGCCTCATCTGTACCCTTAGTGTAAATTTATTCGATAGCGTGACGTGACGTACGCATTTGCGTTAAGTCTCATTTTGTATGGGATTTTGACTAAACGTCCCGCTTGGCGCGCTGTTTCTAAATCCCATACAAAATGAGACTTAACCCAAACGCGTACGTCACGTCACGCTATCGAATAAATTTACAATAGGGGTTCTGATCGAAGACATTCTAGTTCATTTTGGAATAGAGTTTGGACTGTAGTTGAGTGGTTTTACGGTACGTATATACCCCTTAAATTTCCATACACAGTTGTTTTTCCACACTGCATGTCCTTATCCCAGTCGGCAGCTATTTGCGCCGTTATCAGCGCCGCCCAGCTATCTCCGCTCAGCCAACTTTTACAACCCGAGCGTGGGCGTGATTCACCGCCTGGACCTTTTTAAACTAACATTATGCTTTGTTAAATACACATTTTGCATTTTTGTAAGGTTACTTTGCACTAACGTATGCGGAGTAAAATCTGCACAAAATTCAATGTCGTATTAAATAAAAACAACATGGTTATTTTTTTATAAATATTCATGTTTTTTTTATGACGTATTTAACAATGTTAAATGTAAGATAAAGTTTACTCCAATGTGAGATTTTTAACGGCAGTTATGGTACTTTAAAACCATCTGTGTCGAAAACACAAATGTTGTCATTTTTTTAGTTACTATTTTATCTTCCTTAGGAAAACTGTTTTAGGAAACTTCGTGTGGTCGACATATTTCACATTCTCGCCCGTTGAACCATTGGTGTTCTCAAAATAATAGTTAACTTGCCATGAATTTCTATTTTATTTAAGTGACATATGAATAGTCCCCCATAAATCCCATAATGCAAAAACAGCTGTTTTTTTTTACATTTTTGACCAAATGACGTTACCGCATTTTCAGAGCCTTTTTTTTGTTTTCGGAGACGGTGGATTTAACTTTTCTTAAACGTTTATCGATGCCCATATCATTAAGATATTTTGAAACAGTTTTACTGGAACATTTAAATGTTCTCGTGACCTCTCTGTAAGATTTTGTGACTTACCGGGCCTTCCTTTTTTTTTAATCGATCTCTCCCAGAAAACTAGCTAATGCTGGAATGTTTCCCTGAACCAGACTTTCTAGCGGTAGTTTTTGTAAAGAAAAAGGACGCACAAATAGTAAAAACAGACCTTCAGCTCTAACCCGTTTCAACAACATGTTCCACTATCTTCGCTTTCGGCTGTAGGGAAATAGTACTGGAAAAATTACATACAGTTTCGCAACAGTGTTCTTCTAAATTGACCATAATTTCAAAAGAAAGAGTGCAATGCTCATGAAACTTTTTTACTTTTTACATGTTCCAAACTTTGTGCAGCTATTTCACGCCGCATACGTTATTCGCGAAAAAAATTGTTACTACTATGAAATTAAATTATTCTACGGTCCGATTCGAACTTTAAGATAGGTACGTCAAAAATATGACACATATCCGATCCATATCATATCTTTAGCAAATTTTTGACGTTTTACTTACAAATCACATGACAGAAACATACAGAGCGACGGATGCCATTGCAATAATAGGAAATTGTCATTATTATAATAATAAATGTCGCCTATTCACATTACTATTGCTTATCAATTAATGTCAACGTTCTAATTGTTAAATGTTTTCTAAATGTTTTCCACCGCACCGCATCTTTCAAACTCTTGGCAGTGACAATTAGGGATGTGACAAATATTCGCATACGTATAGACGAATATTCGCATCATTTTAAACATTCGCATCGACATTAGCATCAAATGAAGTGAATATTTTGCGAATGCGAATGTGTGCAGATCGTGTCCTGTCTCGTCGACTCGCGTATGGGCACTATGGGCAGTGCGCGCAAACTGTTTTCAAGTAATGCATTTTGACCAGTACACAGCATTTCTCAACACTTCATAACATCCCGTTCTAAGGTGACATATGTTTTATGTACCAACAGATTTTTCTAATTAGGAATATAATAACAATTAACGGCCCGATTCGAAGAATGATTAAGACACGTTTAAGATCTTGGAAAGATCGATAACTAAACGACATATCAAAATTGACGTTTATTTCGATTCCGCTGTGATCCCAATAAGATCTATCTACGACATTTCTAACGTCAAAGTGACATTTGATTGCCTGAATCTAGCTGTTTCTATCAATTATACGCATACCATCGTATGTCTAAATGAGAACTTATCTAAACCAGAACTTATCGTTATCGTATCTCATTCTTCCAATCGGGCCGTATATATTCCCTAACTTTCATATTCGCATTCGCATTCGGACATTCTGACTCGCAATCGCATTTATGAATGTGGACAATGCGACATTCGTGACATCCCTGGTAACAATATATGACCAAACGATTAAGTATCGTAGACGTACTTTATCATTTATCATATTGCCATAGATATAGGATCATATAACCAATATAGGAGCAACGCAAAGGCTGCAACCTCAGCCGTAAGACCAAACTCGTGAAATGCTTATTATAAGTGCACGAAATCTGTATTACATCTCAATTGCGATACAATACTATCTATTCTCCAGACCATCTCACTTTAAACATTCAAAAACGAACTATATGACAATAAAATACGATTCAAATTCCTTGGCGCGGAATCCTGAAGCTCGATAAAGTTCAACTACAAAAGAAACTATACGTTGAATTCGATGGTCCAAAAAGGAACTATATTATATTGTAATAAGGTTTTTATTGGTTTGATGGCAGTTTGAAAGGTTGTTTATGGGTAAAGGGTGGACGCCCCCACAATGCACTGGGTTTGAATGCAAGATCGTATCTGTAAACTAAATATGTGCAAAAGTTTGCTTTCTTGTTTATCTCAGAGAGTCGAAGTTGATAAATGACTGTCTGAAAGTAGATTTTGTAACTAGGTTTATTTTCATTTCACCAATATTTTACTTTCAATTAATAAACTACACAATTTTCTGATTATTACTTGAAACAAAAACAGAAATATGTAGATGTATCTCCACGTATGAACCGCTCCCAGTCGCCTGGGTCAGGGGTCAGTAATAAGGATAGTATAGCAAACTAAGTAAGTAAATATTAATATACAAATACTTAAATACATAAAAAACCTCCATGACTCATGAACAAATATCTGTGCTCATCACGCTAATGAACTCTTACCGGGGTGTATGTAATTTTGCATCAATTCGTACTAAGACGTGTAATGCGTGTAAGGAAAGAGAATTTCAAATAGCCACAGTAAATTTACTGCCATCTTTCGACACATGATTAAAACTTTTAGAACGCCATTTGACTTTGATCCTTATTCTTTCCCTGATATGTGTTAAATTTGTAAAATATGAAAAAGTGGCGCCATCCATAGTCCGTTTTTTTAACATTAGAAAGAAGGTAAGCGACTTTGACGTGTCTTTTTTTTGAAAAACACTTGAAAAATAAATCACAGCAAATATGTAACAATTATAAATCATATACGATAGTTTAGATTATTTTGCTTTCATAAACAATAGTTAATGATTAAAAAACGCGATTTTCAATAAAAGAATATGTCAAGATTGTTTACCTTTTTTCTAATGACAAAAAAAATCGAACTATAGTAGAGCATAGGCCAAAGGTGGCGGCATCGTTTCGGGCGATGGCGGCATAACTTCTCAAAAATTCTCTTTCTCGTTCTCTGCAAAAAATTTCTATAAATTTCTAGTACGCCTGCTGGATCATACTCGTACGGGAGATGAAAACAGAACATTTAGCTTTTAAACGGTTGAGGGCAACGTGTAATCGGCAAGTGGCAGCTAAGCTAACATTTACTGAGCAGCTCCTTCGCAATCGGAAAACACTAATAATTCTGTGTTTCAGTTTGTTTGGGATTCCGAGCGCCACAGCCGTACAAACACTGGATGAGGCACAACGGTATTGAGGGTTTTGTTAAATGATACTAGACTTCGACTACGCTAAGTTGGCATCTACTTAGTATTCTTGGCAGTGACACTAAAAAAATAGTAGGTATGGGACAATCTTACTTAAATTTACAACATTATCACAGTAAGGAGAGTGTACAGGTTTTTAAAGGGTCGGCAACGCGCATGTAATGCCTCTGGTGTTGCAGGCGTCCATAGGCTACGGTGACTGCTTAGCATCAGGCGGGCCGTATGCTTGTTTGCCACCGTCGTGGTATTAAAAAAAAGTAAGGGTTGTTATTGATGCTAGACAATGATATCAAGACGCAAATAAAGATCACTTATTAAACAATTACAAAAAAAATCTAGTGTAACTGAGGAACGCGCAAGATAGACTACTCGTTTTTATCTACCTAACCGTATTATTTAGATTTCGCGCCCAAGATACAAGGCGCACTCGTGCTAAGCCTACAGGATAGGATTGTATATATACTCAGGAAAGTGAAATAACTGCAACCGTGACTAGATATGGCTAGGGGTTATGAAATAAACCGCAAATTTTGAAGATGCAGTATACTTTCAAGTGCGCCCCGCCAGTATCCCGCGCCTGAATCCTTTCGAATTAATACAGTTAAAAAGATAAGTCCAAGCTCCTCCCTCCCTAGCGATTATGGCGCGTGTGGTCAGCGGGTAAACTGCAAGAATTATAAGTTGAGAGAAAAAGTTGTCACATTGGGTTTTGAAGACTAAAGTCTAGTTATAAAACTAGACTTAAAAGCAAAAGCAAACTCTTCAAAGTTATTTTTCACTGATTTACTTATTCAACGATTCTGTTTTAATTTTTAAAAGCGATAAGTGCGACGTGAAAATATCTCGCGCACGAGTATACTATCCTTCTCCCAACTAAATACAGTTAGACAAAGACGGGTAGTGTAACTCACGCGCGATGCGCTCGTGCTAAGCAGATTGATTCGATTCTAGCCAGTAGGGATTTCAGTAGTTTGTCGCTTCCAGCCCGCTATAGCGGGCGCTACGTGCCGTATCGCGCGGCGCGCTCACTCGCGATTTATTCACGTTACGACGTTTGCTCAGCGCGTCACACGTTTATCGCGCGTATGGTCAGCGGGTAAACTGTGCGAATTATACGACGTCGAGAGAGGAAAAACTGTCAAATTGGGCTTTGAAAGCGTCTGGTCTCGTTTAATAAACTTTTCGAAGTTTGTTTTTTTTTTTTTGATATTTATGTACTTACTCAACAATAATAACCCGCCTTAAAACTAAATCTGAACGCAACCAGCGATATTTTTTCAGAAAGTAGTAATGATAATAGACCAACAAAAAGTCATGCTCTTATTGATCCCTTGAATACCTTTCAATCAGTATAAAATTCATAAATTTGATCCTCTATTAACAAAGGATTCTCACCAAGGGGCTTGATACGATAAAGCACTAATTGCATCATAGGTATTAAAGAACAACGATAATTTTGTATGGAAATTTCGATAAAATACCTGTTTTCATCGTTTTCGAGTATCATATTCAACCCTACCACTGCAGGTTAATTTTTCCGACACTTTACTCGCTCCATTTCCACGCGTCGTACACTGCCGGTTCGCTATCGGTACGCGTAATTGTGTCCATATATTAGCAGCAATGTGCCGCCGGCGACCACTAGATACGGTTACAAAAGAACGAGATAACGAAACACGGAAAAATGCGAAACTGTGTACGGTTGGCATAGTTCGGTTTTGTTATGAGAGTAGTGTTGGTATTTTGTTGAAATTTCCAGAATAATGTTATAGTATTGTTAACTTGATCCCTTGATGATTATAAGCAAACTTATGGTATTTTAATTACCCATAGTTACCTATGGCTCATTATTATGTGCCCATGAAATTTTGCTATTATAAGTGAATTTGTATTGACTTTTCATTTAAGTTTAACTTTACGACATTTTATTTACAACAACAATATACATAAAGGATATATACAGAGGACTACTATAACTAGCTTAAATCTAAAATAGGCCCTTGACGCATTGTACGAAGTATGCTGGCGGCATTTCCTCGTTGTATCGCAATACTGGTACGTAGTGCGAGGAAGCCGCCAGCTCTTCGGTCAACCAGACGCTTCTCGATTTGTGCAAAAAACTTGAGCGCGGACTATATAAAATAAAAACGACATGTAAAAGTTAAATTTCTTCTACTCGCACTACAAATTATCCATTTAATCCCCTTTCTTTAAAATAAATATAAATAAATATTATAGGACATTATTACACAAATGGACTAACTCCCACAGTAAGCTCAATAAGGCTTGTGTTGAGGGTACTTAGACAACGATATATATAATATATAAATATTTATAAATACTTAAATACATAGAAAACACCCATGACTCAGGAACAAAATATCCATGCTCATCACACGAATAAATGCCCTTACCAGGATTTGAACCCGGGACCATCTGCTTCATAGGCAGGGTCACTACCCACTAGGCCAGACCGGTCGTCAAATTCTTTATATTTCGACATTACCATTATAATAGAAGTTTACCTTTAAAGAACCCAGATTTTTGTTATTACTTTATCTTTTTCTTCACAAAGTGCACGTATTAAGCCATCCATTAAAGTAGGCAAATTTATTAAAAGTAAATGAGATGCCGGCCTGAGCCGCCAGGGGGTGCCACCGGCACGCGCGGCTAAGTCTTAGAAGACTCACTTAACGATATAATGTCTTATTAATATTATAAATTACTAGTCTTTTACCGCCACTTCGTCTGAGAACTCTCATACAAACTTAAAGTAAAATAGAATATTATAATATATTTACAGCTTATAATATATATCTAATGCAAGGAACATCTACAAATAAAAAAATATAATAAGGAAATTATTACACAAATTGACCAAGTCCCACAGGCTCGTGTTGCAGGTACTCAGACAACGGTAAATACTTAAATACATAGAAAACAGCCATGACGGAGCAGGAACAAATATCCGTGCTCATCACACAAATAAATGCTCCTACCAAGATTCCAACCCAGGACCATCGGCTTCAACCCGCTAGGTCAGATCGGTCGTCAAAACTATGTGAAAATCAACCTACTCATTTGGTACCCAAGCTTCAACTTTTATCTCCACTCAATTTTAAACTCGCTAAAAATTAAACACGCATTTAAAGAAAATCCTCCTAAACCCCGGAACACATAAACATAAAGGCGGTGACCCACGTGCTCCGATTACGATCAGGAAACATATCGCGTAACACGAGAATAAATAAGTGCGGATGCATTAGGGCGGCAGGTGGCCAGGGCGGGCAGCTCTCCCGCCCGCCCTGTATCGCTGATAACACCTTAACAGCCGCTAACAGCCGTTAGCGGCCGTAACGACGCCGTTAGACGCGGCCACTTCCTCCAGCTTTGTGGTTCCGTACCGACTTTCAAAAAGGCCGATTGTATTTGGACCGTAAATCTCGATCACGATGGCGGGGGCTTAGATAATTTGTTGTCGAATGGGATTATTATGCTAGATCATATTGCTGCTAAAATATTTGAAGATTAAAGTTTATTTCGTTATAAAATGACAGGTTTTAAAGCAGTTTAATATGAATGACAAAAAATTTATCAATCAAAAAAAATTGGCGTTTAGCTTAATCCGTACCTACGTGAAAAGTTTCACGGAGTTGATTTTAATAGATTTAGATCCTAGCCTAGCGTGGTATGGGCATGTGATGCGGAGGGATGAAAGTCATGTGACGAGAAAGGTATTACGAATGAATGTGGAGGGATGGAACGGGAGAGGAAAACCTAGGAAAAGGTGGATGGATTGTGTGAGAGATGACATGAAACGAACGCGAGTGAACGATAAGATGACGGGTGACAGAAAGATATGGAAGGAAAAGACATGCTGCGCCGACCCCAAATGAATGGGATAAGGGCAAGCGAATGATGAGATTTAGATTTATTTCTAATTAATTTAAATCTATATGACTTTATATTATGTTTGTCAACTATTTATTATATACAATGCTAAGATAGATTTTTTAAAATATTAATAGCAAAATAAATTCATCACAATGTCATATAAATATTGGGAAATTATAAAATTTCAAATAATAGCATAAACTACACATTAAGTATGCAGTTGAGCGAAGTGATGCATTTGCGCCACGCATAAACTTCTTCTAACAAGTTTCAGTGGTGTATCTTAGGTTAAGTTCTTTATGTGATATAAATAAATTAAAAAAATATATACAGAAATGCATACGAAGGTAAACAATTGCTCTAATTCAAATTCTCATTTTTTTTATATTATAGGACATTCTTACACAAATTGACTAAGTCCCACAGTAAGCTCAATAAGGCTTGTGTTGAGGGTACTTAGACAACGATATATATAATATATAAATACTTAAATACATAGAAAACAACCATGACTCAGGAACAAATATCCATGCTCATCACACGAATAAATGCCCTTACCAGGATTTGAACCCGGGACCATCAGCTTCGTAGGCAGGGTCGCTACCCACTAGGCCAAACCGGTCGTCGTCTAGTTTTGTAATGACAATCGAAATTGAACAAAGTTCTATCCTAAATCATTATTAAATGGAAAACCGTTTATACCTTTGTTAATATCTTATGCATAGTCTTCATATAACCTGGTTTTTATCTAGGTTAGACATTACCTTGACGATCGTCTCGGTGATAGACGCGCATCTCACGCATGACTTACTTCATTTCACATGCACACAGCCTGAGCGATCTTCAACTATTTATATCATTCGTTAAAAAACCTTTAAACACCCACTCAAAAACTCGTAAATTTTCTGCATTTAACCAACGGTAGAAAGCGTAATTTAAAAAATGGCGCCGTTTAAACACGGCCACTATCTCCGCCATTACCTGCACCTGCCGATATATATTCAATTAGGCGAGGGCGGGCGGCGATGGTATCGCTGGGGCGGATAGTACACGCTTTAATTCTGTGCTAAATGCAGAAGGGTTAATGTTTTGATAATGGGGTTGCTAACGTAGTTTGGATTTCCTTTTGAGGCTATTTTTACCTGAAAGGTAAAAAAAGATGTTTACAGTACATATGGTGCTACTTTACCGCCACTAGTGCGATAATTAGCACATTACGTAACTGTGTCGAAAATTTAAAGGGCCGTATATACTGTAAAACGTTGTACATGTTATACATGTGTCGTTATACATGTGCGAATAGGTAATTCGCAACTCGTGTCGAATTTCCTATTTTATTATCGCTTGCCGACCACCTAAATGGCTACGGCTTGAGTATCAAATTTTGTACTGAGAATAGACAACGGGGGGCCTTGGTGTTACGTGTGTATGTACATAGTTATGTGTCGAACCATAAACTGTGACGTCACACAATTTTCAAAGAGCGTTTTGGGCGCGAAAGCATGTGGCAAAATATATTTTGTTAATTTAACATATTTAAAGCAGTTTTTAGGGTAAAAGTTGAATTTTAGGGCAACGTTTGGTTAATATAGAACATATTACAAAAAAATTTGAATCAACCCTATCGAGTATAGGAATATCTATCACATATTTTGAAAGCTTTTCTACGATAGAAAGCAAATACCAATTATCAATGTATCACACACTTGACAAGTGATGCACCAAAGGCTTGCTTGTGTTGAGGGTACTTAGACAATGATATATATAATATGTAAATATTTATAAATACTTAAATACATAGAAAACACCCATGACTCAGGAACAAATATCCATGCTCATCACACGAATAAATGCCCTTACCAGGATTTGAACCCGGGACCATCAGCTTCATAGGCAGGGTCACTACCCACTAGGCCAGACCGGTCGACCAAACATCTAAAACCAGCATTTCGCACTTAAACTCCACAATGCAAATCAAGTTAATAATTATGTATCGACCAAGGCAAAACTATACCCCTACTTAACCAAAAATACCTATAGCCATAGAATTTTCATAACACTTAGGTCGTTCTATAAAGGTGTTATTGGTCATTAAAATAGGCCTATAATCTTAGAATGTTGTAGGCACTTAAATCGTTTTATAAAGGTGGTATTGGCCATTAATGACGCTACTTTATCACGCTAAGCGAGCTTTTAGCGAGCTTATCTTCTGCTTTGCATAAGCTGAGCCAGGAGATACATCTTACAAGCACTATATTGAGTTTGCTACAATGACAGGAGTAAAGTCTTTGGATAAAAGTCGCTTTTATTCACTATCACCACTTTGAAGTCTACACTTACTCCTCAATCCACTTTATTTCCCTCGAATATTCTTAACTGCCTATTATAGGGATGAAGTATAATAAGATACCCTATATTATTTCATCTTTTGTTTGTAGAAATATCCTATTTATATTTGCTTATTTCAACAGTGAGCAATATTTAATTTTGCTACCAGCGTGAGACAAAATCGCCTTTATTTTCAAATGCATTATCTCTTAAAAGCGCGTAGTGTGAGTTACTAATTACGCTCGTGATATTATTAGTACCTCTAGCTTGCTCGGAGCTTAACCCTTAAAAATAAAAATAAATAAATAAAATAAAACAGAGTCATAAAAACATAAAAAAGACATAGTATAGGATGCAGCCCACATAACAAAAACATCTCATTTAATACATAATAATTACTAATTAGACAAAATATATTTTTTCCTGTATATTATTTCAATAGTAAATTTAATCCATTTTCCGATTTTTTACTTAAATTTACGCAGTATTTTAAATTATAAAAATAAAAATTTATGATTGTGATTACATGTGATTTTGACCGATTTATTTCAGGGTTAATAATTATTTTATATTTAAAAACTTTATCATAGGTGTATCCCAAATAGTGTACCTTTCTTTCTGATGGTAATAAGTTTTTTTCATATATCACTTAATAAAAAAATATATATTTTCATGCATATGATTTAGCCTATGCAACTTCTAACAGTGATTTCGCAAAAAATCAATGTTATATTTTTTTTTACTGTTTTTCCCAGAATTTGCGTACAATTACGTGACACATATATATATATATATATTCATTTCAGGCAAAAAGAAAAAAATCACGCATTTAAGGATTAAAAGTAGCACTCGACGCAAAAACGAACTCACATATTACACAAATAACAACTGAACATATCCAATCCTGTTCAATCCCATGTAATGATATGTATATTTTTTATTTACGAATCAAATTTAAAATATATATATTATTATTCTTAAACCGAACCGCTCCCGTTCGCGTTGTGCAGACAAGAGCGAAGTGTAAGCAAATAATTAGCATCGGCCGATACAATAAGAATGTGGCGTTGGCATCTCAATTTGTACGTAGTCTTTTTGCTCCTGTATAATGTAGGTGTTTTGTATTTTCAATTTAACGCAGCAATGGGTTTTACTGTCTGTACCAGTATTTGGCTTCGAGGAGGAAAGAGGACGATCGATT
Source organism: Cydia pomonella (assembly GCF_033807575.1). Classification (NCBI taxonomy): domain Eukaryota; kingdom Metazoa; phylum Arthropoda; class Insecta; order Lepidoptera; family Tortricidae; genus Cydia; species Cydia pomonella. The sequence continues at coordinate 3,712,072 of NC_084707.1, read as the reverse complement.
CTCCATACAAACGTAGTCCTCATTTTCCTCCCTGGGTAATTGACATTATGGAAAATATTTTTACAGAATTTTACGTATTTCAATCATAGCGAATTTCCTATTTTTCGCATTTGTATGTACTATTACGATACAAGTGCAGAAAATAGGAAATTCGCAACGAGCGGTGATAAATTAAAACACGACAGAAGGGAGTATTTTACATCGACACGAGTTGCGAATTACCTATTCGCACGTGTATCGTATAACGTTTTACAGTATAGGCTCTTTAAAGTTTCGACATATGCACGGAAAGTGTTCATTTCGGCACACGTGCGGGAATGTAGCACCATATGTACTGTAAAATAAATAAATTTACGCGCCCTTAAACATCATAGTCTACCTTATAGGTACTTGTTACAAAAAGAGGTACCTTAATAATTACTGAATTTTTTTGAATCGATGTGATACCTAAGAACAAGTGATATTAGATATCAATAACGTTCTACAGCACAAAAATAGTTCACAAAATAAATTGAAAAGCTTACAAACACCCCTCTGAATAGCTTTTGAAGCGCCGAATGATTCAAGGTGTGCCCGCGGCACTGGGTCACCTGGCCCAAATAGCTGAAGCGGGTCAGAATAGGTCATTCATTCGTTCACTCGTTCAAGGCTTCAAGAGTTTATAAAAATGTTTTCCTACTCCTCTACCGTTATCTGTCAATTATACATTCATGAACACGAATATAAGAACATACATAAAAGGTTTGAAGAAAAGTCTATAGTGTCTATTCCTCATAACAGCACTTGTGCTTTAAAATCGATATAACGTTACTGTGATTAATGGCTAACAACCTAAAAAAAGAAATCAAACGTACAGTTTCAAATAAAGTCCATTGCTGCCAACTTACATAATATTGATTTGGTGGCATTGTAGAAACAATTGCTTCATAAGTCAGAAACACCCATAGACTACGAAGGCTGCTTAGTGTTGCTTGTTAGTCTCCATAGGCTACTGTGGCCAAAATCGAGAAGAAAATGTCCAAAAATTTAATTTAGCAAGGAGCAAGTACCAGGGCCTCATGAGTTACAAGAAGGTGTCGCTGACCAGCCGGGCCGGGACAGGCCGGGCGCGTGAGAAGGTTGCTCGCGTATCTTAGCTGTACTTGGAGCACATAGAGCGTAAGCGTCTTGTGAGCGTATCGTAAAAACGTCACGAGAACGAGACGCTTGATCGTTTTGTAAAAGAAAAATAAATGAAGGTGTACACACTTTCATTTATTTCATGTTAAAAATGACTTGCATGTGATTGGTTTTCAAAAGTATCAAGCCCCGTTCAAAAATGAATTACGGTCATCATCGGTTGGGTGGTTGGTTGGTGATGGTTGGCCGTGTAACATTTCTCCTATTTCAATATTCAATAGTTGCCCTAAGTCACCAATGGACGTCATATCACGAACTGTCATTAAAGCCACTCGAAATTCTCCCGAACCCTTAAATTTAACCTCTAACTCGCATTTTAAGAAAACTTTCCCAACGTACAGCGCCAAACTGCTACGAACAATCTTATCTCGTGTATGCGCGGGAGCAACATTTGCGGCACATTAGACGGTAGACGTGAAAACTAACATAACATAACAGTTTAATTAGAACTGCATCTAAGGCGTATTAGATGGGCGGCGTGAGGCATGAGCGGAGAGCGGTGAGCGGCTTTTTTAGGGTATTAAAGCTAGTAATTTATTATGTGCTAAAACGCAAGATGCTAGCTAGAGTACCCATCTTATTTTCAACTTAAAGGAAGTTTTCATATATCTGATAGGTAGATTTTTAGTCCAATAAGATTATTAGACTAAGAATTACAGCTAACTCGGAGTAAACAGTTTATAAATAAATAAAAAAAGCCTCTTTATTTCCTTAGTTTTTTACACATGTATCTTTCCATATCATAGTACTTATGGTTTACAATTTTATAATTTGAATTTCAATATCGACGAAAGTACCGGTACTGGTTTATACAGTGTAAAAAATTACTGTTAACTCCGAGTTTCGAACGTTTTTTAGCTAACCCTGGAACTTGCAAGTGGCCCTTACTGACGTAAGTAAATAGTTGTAAGATATACAGGGTATTTGTTTCGGGTTCGAATCATTTCATACAAAAAGCTACACTCCTTTACATTCTGGGGAACAAAAAAAACAACGAAAATAATTTAGACCCATTTACTAGCTAACTTTACCTGTTGTACCCTTCGTCTAATAATGAGTAAAGTCGAAGATGACATTTACCGAACTAAAACCGCCACATCGTCCACCTCAGACCACAAACAAACTGCAAACTTTCGGCAGTGTCTCGTATTGAATCTGCGAAGTTGTTCGTATCTACGTATCGAGATGTCTTGCTCGTTGTTAGACGGTACACGCTCCGGGTTACTTCGTGTTAATGTACTGCACATACTTAGCTTTTGTTTTACGAGTAATGGTCACAAGTCTGTATAAGGTTTAGGCAAAACAACTCGGACCAAGCTAACTCTGCATGGCATCTGATATGACGAAGTGTGGCAAGGTCTTCATTAATTTCTAATTTCTATGAGAATATGAAGTTAATATTGACACTCGCTCACTTTTTTCTGTTCAAGCATAGATAAATAAGTAAACATAGAGTGCTTACTACATACATTAGTTTTCGTACCAAAACCCTTATTTTTTTGGTAGTCGACATCAAGCGTTAAGTAGCGGATTTATCAGTACTGCTAATTAACAATAGTTGTTAAAAAATCATTCGTGAAATTAAGGCCATTCCTTAGAAATTTAAGTGTTTTTTATGCAAGAATAACTGTAATAGGCCCTATAATTCTTTTTTTTACCATTAGGAAAAAGGTAAACAATCTTGACATGTCTTTTAATCGAAAAACGCTTTAAAAAAAACAGTTTTTACTCATGAAAGTAAAAGAATGTAAATGATCATATATGATTCATAATTGTCTCATATTTGCCGTTTCAAAAGTGTTTTTCAATAAAAATACATCAAAATCGCTTACCGTCTTTCTAAAAAAAAAATACTATAGACCATAGACAAAATAATCATAACAAATTTTATTTACAGAAACATCTCGATACCAGTCATAATGAGAATTTTGAACTTCAGTTCGTCCGACTTAAATCATATGTTATCTCGAAAAGCACTCTCCCTTATCGCCGCACACGCAATCTCCCGCTATCTACATGCGCACGAGTGCCAAGAACGACCCTATACGTGTATATTATGTAATTTATGTATGTGTGGTCTTTGTGGTATAAGAACTTTATTAAGAACTAGGCTGTGCTCGAGAATTTGCCCGGATGAACATTGAATTTTTCTATATGGTTGTCCAATATCTCCCAACTATGGTCGTCTCGAGTATCAATTCAATTCAGTTCGTTTATTTTATTAAACATAGGTTATGGCTCCTCTACACGATGGCCCAGCGCAGGCCATTCCAAGGGACGCATTTATGCGTTAGAGGGAGTAAGTGATATTGCTATCTCATTCCACCTCATAGCTGCGTCCCTTAGACTGGCCTACGCTGGGCCATCGTTTAGAGCCCTTACAAGAAAGATAGTAGATACATAAATATACGTTTAATCTCTATGTTAACGGCACCAATCATGGGACATTTAAGAGAAAATTTGGAGTTTTTTGATATTTCATCGGCACCTGTAATATTTCTACCACTTTATGCGTTAAAAGTTGAATGTACTATTCGTTCTTTATGTTTTCAAATGGTTTCAATATTATTACCAAATATTTTTTTTTTTGCTCCAGTCATGGAATGTATGACACCATTAATTTTAACTTACCAGTTCTATGGCTCTTGTTTACATTTAAGAGAAAATTTGGAGTTTTTTGATATTTCATCGGCACCTGTAATATTTCTACCACTTTATGCGTTAAAAGTTGAATGTACTATTCGTTCTTTATGTTTTCAAATGGTTTCAATATTATTACCAAATAATTTTTTTTTTGCTCCAGTCATGGAATGTATGACACCATTAATTTTAACTTACCAGTTCTATGGCTCTTGTTTACATTTAAGAGAAAATTTGGAGTTTTTTGATATTTCATCGGCACCTGTAATATTTCTACCACTTTATGCGTTAAAAGTTGAATGTCCTATTCGTTCTTTATGTTTTCAAATGGTTTCAATATTATTACCAAATTTTTTTTTTTGCTCCAGTCATGGAATGTAAGACACCATTAATTTTAACTTACCAGTTTTAATGGCTCTTGTTTATGGTAAAATGTTGCCTGTGTTTAAAAATTTATGATAAATACTTACTTTACAGGATTTGTCTATACCATCCCATTACTGGTGCCTGTTCCATTATAGGGGTGTTTACTATATGTTTTACCCACTATGCAGGCACTATATTTATGCACTATGTATCTTCGTTTATGTATAAATATCATTTGAATGCCAAAGCTCTAAGGAAGGGAAGAAAATCTCAGATAATACCTAAAGGTATTGATATCTAATTATGTGTTGAACTTATAGCCCATATTTCTAGTTGGGTAATTTTGCTACTCTAAATACTATATTATTTATGGTAGGTGTTCTTACTCTAAAATGAGCTCAACTCCTTTAAGTTCAACAAAGCTTGCCTTAGTTATCGAGAAAAGCAATCCATCAATTCCCTACAAAATCAGTTGGTAGCGATCACACATCACAGCTATCTCGAACTTTGCGATACGGCGATCTCTTCCGGCGGAATTTTAAACTTTAGCCCGCTTTAAAACTACGGACCGACATTTTTCATCCCAACTCCACCGATGGGAGATAGCGGAAAATACATAAATACCTAGACAGTCCACTATCTCAAGCCAGTAGAGCAATAAAGAAAAAAAACCGTGTTGTAAAAATAGCAGTTCCACTCAGTTGCTGGTTTTTTACGTTGGTGGCAAACAAGCATATGGCCCGCCTGATGGTAAGCAGTCTCTGTAGCCTATGTACGCCTGCAACTCCAGGGGAGTTACATGCGCGTGGCCGACCATAACTGTCCGCACCCTCGTTGAGCTCTGACAACCTTACTCACCGGCAGGAACACAACACTATGAGTAGGGTCTAGTGTTATTTGGCTGCGGTTTTCTGTCAGGTGGAGGTGCTTCCCCAGTTAGGCTCTGCTCTAGATCTGGAATGACATCCGCTGTGCTGTGCCCTTTCACACCAAACGAGAAGAAAGAGGTGGTCGGAACAGTCACATTTTTCATGACTTTTGGCCCTCGTTTGTGACGTGCGTGACTTATGATTTAGCTGCACTGGGCCGCTCTTCTTTTTCCTATCTTTTCGGCCCGATTCGAAGAATGAGATACGATAACGATAAGTTCTCATTTAGATAGCATTTGTATGTCGTATAATTATAAATCTATTTATTGACAATAACAATATACATAATGGATATATACAGATGAATACTATAACTAGCTTATATCTAAAAGAGGCCCTTGAGGCATTGTACCAAGGATGCTGGCGGCATTTCCTCGTTGTATCGCAATACTGATACGTTGTTGCTCGATTCGGGCAACCAATGTCACTTTGACGTTAGAAATATCGTAAATAGATCTTATTGGGCTCACAGCGGAATTATCGATCTTTTAAATATCTTTCCAATATAGACACGTTTAATTTAATCATTCTTCGAATCGGGCCGTTTATTTAACTTGCAAGCTAATTTAGACTAAATTCCCATTATTCAACGATTCAACACGTAGTTTTGTCGCCTAAATAGTGTTTGGTTTTAATTTTATAAATGTATGATAGTCTATAAGGTATAATATGGGCCCTGTCACATGAATCAAATTTTTAATAAATAAATAATTCGATTGAGTTGAAACTACACATACCTACATATAAGTCGGGTGACGATACAATATATACCTTATTAGCTTATTACATATTTACTGACAAAACTTTACTTCGGTATAACATTTGGAAAATTAGCAAAAAGAACACCAAACGCTGAAAACCGAATCAATAATCCAATTTGAAAATCCCTCGATAAGGCAACGTTGCACCGTGGTAAATTAAGAGAGAGCGAGATAGCATAAATCAGCGCTATCGACCAATAGCCGATCAGATCGCTGCAAGACCTAATTGCTGCATTTTGGTTGCCATTGTTTCTTTGGTGAAATCGTGTTGTGGGTTTATACTTCCGCACGTAATATTAGTACATTGTGCAACGAGGGGGTAAGTGAAATTTCGCAAACGAGGTCTTTAGATGCTCAAAGGTTAACTGGATCATCTCTTAAAGGGATAAGTTCGCCTTTGTACTAATGATGAGTGTTTTATTTCCTGTTTTATTTTCATTTTTGTACAATAGTGAGTTTTGCTAATACTACTACTAGATGCACGATTTCGGTTCCGCAACCTTCTTCATTCTTCTCTTTTTCATTTTGCTTTTTGATGGATAATATCATTATAAATAATATTTTTACAGAATTTGATGTGTACTTACCACAACTATGCCACTCCGTATGATTTGTTTATTTAACTATTAGCTTCCAAAAAAACTATGGAATTGGTTTTTCGCTCCCAACTCCTATAATACCTAATGAAATAATTGAAAAAAGTTGATTTGTTTTCATCAAATCATTTACCAATGTTTTTATTTTTGGTTTAGTACTTGATTTTCTTATTGGCTTATATTTACATAAATAATAAAATAAATAAGTAAATATTATAGGACATTATTACACAAATTGACTAAGTCCCACAGTAAGCTCAATAAGGCTTGTGTTGAGGGTACTTAGACAACGATATATATAATATATAAATATTTATAAATACTTAAATACATAGAAAACACCCATGACCCAAGAACAAATATCCATGCTCATCACACGAATAAATACCCTTACCGGGATTCAAACCCGGGACCATCGGCTTCATAGGCAGGGTCACTACCCACTAGGCCAGACCGGTCGTCATAAGCACGTCAACACATCAGATAGGTGATGTACGTTCAAAGTGCATTTTTCTACACTTTAACAGAAAAATCTTGGTCTTCAGAAGTCAGAAGCATTGAAAAGGAATAATTCTCGTACATTCGAGCACCTAAACGCATCAGATATGTGTTGTATTCTGAAGCATTCCTCCTTGGTATCGACACATCGCCGCGATCCTCGATGGTTCTATGGCTTTCCGTTTACTGCTCATTGTCTAGATCCCACCCACGTCAGCGATTGCAGCGAGGACCTAGGGCTGTCTAGATCGGTTTTTAAAGTTTAGCAACCTAACCTAACCTTAAACAAAACATGTTTCTGCCCTCCGACCGGAAAGCGTCAACTTTCGGCACGCCTCGCCCCACCTCAGCCAGCAGCCTCGGATCAGATCTTACATTGCAATATCTGGGAGACCGAGATTTGCTCGGAAAACATATAATAACTCAAAATAGCGCGTTTTCCCAGAGATAAGACCTAGCTAGATCGATTTTTCGCCCCCGAAAACCCCCATATAGCAAATTTCATCGAAATCGTTACTGCCGTTTCCGAGATCCCCGACCCGAAATATACACCGTGTTTTTATTGATTTCCGTTAACTCCAGGGTATGCGTATGTACGTCGAAACTAATTGGCATAGTTAATTAAAAAAACAATGTTTTTAATTGCTCGTTTAAAGGTACAAGATAAGATTATATGTGGTCTGAGACATTTCTTACTGTACTGCCCTAATACGTACTATTTCTTAGGGTCTCCCCACACCTATCGACGACGATTCACGACGATTTATTTTTTGCTCTTATTGCCTTTTGGCATTTGCCGATTCCCTGTCGATAGGTGTGGGAAGCCTCTTAAGATCTATGGGCCACAAGCTGTATGAAATAAAGATTTTTCATTTCATTTCTTTATGTTTATTGAAGTATCAGCACTGAAAACTCTGCATTGTTGGCAACCCTAGTAACAACGTTCGGCGGCGCTCGGGTCGCGTCGGGCGGGTTCGGGAGATGCCACGATTATGCCCACGCGCCGATTGAAGTGTGCAAATTTGTGGCTTTGTCCGTCATATTTTAAGATTTTGATGTTAGATTAGGTAAGTTATTGCCTGTTGTGTTGTCAAAACTATTATTTACACAATGTGATGTCGGCGAATAAAAACGTAACGCAAAAATGTTTAACCTTAAAAAGCAATATATATAAACCTTTATTATATAATATATTATATTTATATAATAAAAAGCAATTACAATTTTAAATCAAGACAAGAACGAGCTGCTGGCATAGCTTGTTTGCTCATTAAGTTGTGTTTTAAACAAGAAATGACAAATTGAAATTCATGTAAACACTATAAAAATTTCTCTCTCATTTCTGGCGGTTATTTCGGTTGCGTCCTCAGCTGCTGCGAAAGTCAAGAGTCCGATTTCTTATACTCCTTTACTTTGTACGGTCTTCGGCATTCTTTCCTATTTGTGTAACATAAGTATGCATGTTATATTTTTATTAATTACACAAATTATGTGTTCCCATTACTATGTTAACCTAGAGTTGTCTTTACACACTACCAATTAGACTGAAACGGTCGTCAACTCGCCACAAAACTCTGACATTTGGACACTCGACCGCCTTCATCTGACACACAGTGATCTTTAGCAGACTCTCGCGCAGCAGCAGATAGCCTATCTGTCGGCTAATCGATCCGTTATCAGCCAAATGCCTCGCTATCTGGAGTTTGGACCGTCCGAAGGTCCATTATATCGACAATGACGGTCCGTTAAAATTAAAATTTTAAATCAAATTATGTTACTCAGACACACCCACTTTGTCAGTAGAAAAAGGCGCAAAAAACAAGTTTTCTATGGGAAGTCAACTCTTCACGCCTAAATATTTTAAATGCCGTCTGTTTCTACTGAAAAAGTGGGTGTGCCAAAGTATATGGTCGGCAGTCAGTGTGTCAAGGTTAATCAAATGTTTACTTACTACTACTTACTAGTTTGGAGTAATGACCCAAAATGAGTCATGGCCTCAAACAAAAGCACGCCATTTTACCCACGCATCATTCATTTTTGTTTAATAAAATGACTATGTTATAATTAAATATTACAAAAAATATCAGTAAAAAAGTCATAGTCGGGATATTGAGTAACACAGAAAATCAAATCCAACTAAGAAGTTGAAGTACATACCTAAGAACTGATTGTTCAATTTAGCGTGAAAGCTTTTAGTATTTTAACTAAATGATTAGTTGTCACATTCTCAGGCAAATGTATACATTAAAATTAAATGATTTAAATACAATTATTTTAGTTATATTTTAAACCTTAAATAGTTTCAGTTCATTTCCTTTTATAGAAGGAAAATGGTCTGACAGGGCTTAGTTTCTATTTTTACATAAAAACATGCTCAATTAAATAAAACTCGAAAAAAAGTTCAATCCCATCTGTTTAATGCCACTTTTTCCTGTATTCAATATGAAAATATTTTTTTTTTAATTTCATTCCATTACTTAATAATAAGTGAGTACATATTAGTTATATTTCACGAATCACAACGGACACAAACAGCAAACACCAAGTACGATCTTTTATTTATCAGCTTTAAGTACCACAGAGGGTTATTGTTCCTATAATTTATATATTTAAATAAATTTAAACCGGTACAGATAAACAGATGTTTCTGGGGCCTTAATGGGTTCGGTTGAGATCTAAAAGCTTTTTTTTATAACGATATGATAAGATATGTGCGGAGACATGGTTTAAGAATGTTCGATGATTATGTTCTAGAAATGAAATCGAAATGTTTGACCGTTAAGTCTTAATGTAGTCGAGTTTCTTTTATTACAAACTTTTATTTAACTGGTAATGTACCTATGTATATTTTTACGGTTCAAATCTTGCAAGTTACATTTGAGCCACTTCCCGGTTTCCGATGAAGCTGAAAATTAGTATACATATGTAAGCCGGGTGACAATGCAATATTATGATACCATCGAGCTGATCTGATGATGGAGCCAGGTGAGTATAGGAACTCTGATAAAACAACGCAACCTAATTGAGTTTCTTAAATTTCTTAAACTTTCTGCCCCCCCCCCCCATGAAGAAAGCTTACCCCCCCCCCCCCCCCCATGAAGAAAGCTTAAGCTATATATTCGTACCTAGGGCTCTTCCAAAAATCATGTGGGGTGTGAGAACGATCATGATGGTCCAAGAAGATATCACGTGTAATTTTTTGACACACCGGGAAAGCCTAAACCAATGAAATTACTCAACAATTTTCGTATTTCAACGCCATACGATTTACGTCACACTTATTGCCCGAGTCGAAGAATGATTAAGACACGTTTAAGATCTTTAAAAGATCGATAACTAAACGACATGTCAAAATGGACGTTTATTTCGATTCCGCTATGATCCCAGTAAGATCTATCTACGATATTTGTCAAAGTGACATTGGTTGCCCGAATCGAGCTGCTTCTGTCAATTATACGACATACAAACGATATCTAAATGAGAACTTATCTAAATTAGAACTTAATCGTTATCGTATCTCATTGTTTGAATCGGGCCCTTAGTTTCAAAAATACACGTGACCTTGAATGGGGGAGGGATAGCGTTACAACAAATATCACCAAGGTGGACGGGGGAGGGGGTCAAAAAACAAGCCAAATATGATCACATGGCCGAGCCCTTCGGGGTGGCTTTTAGAACTTTACAGATCTGTTCTTGATTTGATATTAGGGCGACGTTCGAGCAGATACACGAAATCAAGACTAGAATTTGAAACTTTGAATGTCGGTGATGCTAGCCTGATAAATAAAAGACTATTTATCTAGATACATATTTATCTATATAAGAATATATATCGTCGCCTAGTATCCATAGTACCTACATGGTGTGCTTAGTTTGGAGCTAGGTCGTTCTGTTTAATATTGTCCTAAAATATGTATCTGTTTAATTTTTAACTACTTGATGAGCTGTCGTTTTCGCTGCGGTCTCCCGGCCTACAAGGGCGGGTATCGCGTTATCTCGCGGCTGCATCGACACACGCTGTTTAAAATAGTTCGCTTGTGCAAACATCATTAGAGAATTGACTTATTTTCAACCACGTTAGTTCCCAACATGGTTGAAAATAATTAACTACTGTCTTTTCTATCACTAGTCATTCTAAGCGACATCTATGATTTTTAACTCCTCGATGAAGTTTCACTTTTGCCGCGATCTCCCGGCCTACAAAGGGCGGGTATCGCGTTATCTCGCGGCTGCAGCGACACACGCTGTTTAAAGTAGTTCGCTTGTGCAAACATCATTAGAGAATTTACGCTGTGGGTACTGGGATTTATAAGAAACGGTGCGTTGTTTTGGGGTCTGTATTATAGTATCACATATAGGTGATATGTAGTATCTTAATTTTTTTTGTTGTCAGGGTAGTTCACTGTAGGTTCTTAACCCTTTTCCAGGCATAGTACGATTTATCGACCACATACGCGCCATTACAATTTCAACTTTAGCATTCCGTTTTAAGGTTCAAATTAGATTACACTTTCAGGAAATGTTACTTGTCTTCAAAGGAATCATCAAAGCTGGATTAATTGGAATATATGTATTTGGATTTTTTGGGAAAACCTTGCAGATTGGTGCGGCCTGGAAAAGGGTTAAGGGAAAACGCCTTAAGACGTGTAAGCAAAAAGGTAGGAATGAAAAAAATCCATTCCTTACTTTTTGCTTCGGTAGTGTTCCGAAAGTTTGCGAGTTCTAATCCCAAAGCGGTTTTATCAATTTTTCATTTCATTTCTAAATATGTAGTATATTATATCAAATGTGGAAACGTAGGAATCGCCCTGTAATAGACTCTAAAACGCAATTCCTAACGGCCCGATTCGAAGAATGGGATACGATAACGATAAGTTCTGTTTTAGATAAGTTCTCATTTACATATCGTTTGTATGTCGTATAATTGACAGAACCAGCTCGATTCGGGCAACCAATGTCACTTTGACGTTAGAAATATCGTAGATAGATCTTATTGGGATCACAGCGGAATCGAAATAAACGTCAATTTTGACATGTCGTTTAGTTATCGATCTTTTAAAGATCAATTAACAGAAAGAAAAAAAATCTTGGCTGTTACGGTCCATTCTCTATGGGAGGGTAAATTTTTTTTTTCGCGATTTCGTGGTTGGTCCCATAGTAAAAGTTGCTCAGGATAATCCCAAAACCTCCCTGACAACGGGAATGCACATATTTTTTGGCTACCTTGTATATTGAATTGCGCATTTTCTTATAATCGCTCGTAGGTTTTTTTGATCTTATAAACCGACATTTGGTGAAGTGAAAATGCTAATAACCAAAAAAAATTAATATTTTAGAATTTTGTTTTTAAGGTGACTTTTCCGTATAATTTTGTTTACTAAACTTACCAAGTTTTCCATAAAAACTTCACATAAGCCTTCGACCAAGTTACGCATTTCCCTATGACATGATAAGCATATAAAACAGTAAACAAAGCTACATTGATTGCGATCAACACGCACGTTTCGTACACAATGCGTGACATGTGGACTAGGCCTTATGTTAAATAGGTATAGTACTACTTTTTAAATAAATTAATATACTAACGGCACAGAATAAATAGTAGTTCTACCGTACAGAAATGTCACTCCCCACAAAACCGAAGTTTGACAGCGCTTCAGGGATGAATCACGCTCTCCCTTTCTAATAATTCCAAAATTCAAGTCATTATCTTATCTGTGGTCGTGCACGTAATAGGGACGTCAAGTTCTTCCAACCCTAATAATGGCTCGGAGCACTGCTGAGCCGAACGGAGTCGAAAATGACAGAAAGGAGTGTCACCCCGCAGCTAACGGAAGACCACAAATATCTAGACTTTGGAATTCTGTAATAGTAATCTTACTTTTTATGCGGTATCCTTTTTATAGTAGATCTAGAATCAGGCGAAAGGCACGGGCTGGTGTAGTGAAAAACGTTCAACTGATATTCTCGGTTCAACTAAAAAAGAACCATTTAAGTCTAGGCCACCTATTGTGGCGGACGGGAAACTACCGAATAAGAAACACTAAGAATATCTCTAATGGCTCCTCTACACGCTGGTTCACTAAGATGGGCCAGCGTTAGGGATTGCAATCCGGTCCGGCGGATCCGGTAATCCGGCCGGATCCGGCACTTTTCAGTTGCTACCGGATCCGGTAAAAATCACCGGATCCGCACCGGATCCGGTAAAATAAAAAAGACGCCTAAATACAGCACGCGCTGTGCGTTTTAGGTGAGAGAAAAGCGACGGATGAGAGATATAAAGTTGGATAGAACAAAAAACTAGTGAAGAAGTTTAAATATAGTGAGATAAAAATATATTTATTATGACGATAACTGGGAACAGGAGAGAATTTCTTCTTCTTTCATGTTGGTGGCATGATATGATGATTACATAAATACTGTAATAGAAGGAAAAATTAAAGGATGGAGATGCCATGGAAGGCATTTGTAATTTATGCTAGAGAGAAGGTTAATGTTATGTCATAATGTTGTGATAGAAGATTAAAACTAAACAAATGAACAGGATTAAGTCACCGGTACTCAACCGACTTGAGTTGAGCTCATCATATATATATTATATATATCGATAATCTTTAGTAGATCTAGATTCTTTTCTATTCAAATTTAAGAAGGAATCTTTTGTCTTCACAATTTCATCCAATTTCATGCAATTTCCTACATCTTCGTACGTACGTGCTACTCTACGTCTAGCCAAGTCTTTACTTGATCCATGTAACTTTTCTTAGGGAGTCCCTTTCCGCGATGGTTTTAATCCTACACTCTATTATTTTTGCACGAGATCGCTGTGTCGTATTTCGTTCCCTATAATTTGCCCTTATATCCCTAAACAACATTTTTTTAAATCATACATTCTACTACTTTCACGCACAAAAAAATGAGAGCAAGATTATATTGTAGCGCATTTAATATAACTTTGGTTAAAAGTAAAATATATATCTTCTTTTGTTACTAGAATGGATGTTAACGTTACAAAGAATTCAATCAAAGAACAGTTACGAAAACTTGTCCTTTCAAGGACTTCCATTTCCCACCCCAAATCCCATCATCAGGCTTTGTAAACTACTCAAATTCATAAATATAATCGAAAATTTGAGTACTTGTGAATGTTTAAATATAATAAAAAACTGATTTCATATTTTGTTTTTAAAGTGATAATATATTGACATTGTAACACTTTTTACTACTAAGTTCTATTTTATTTTTAAGAAGTTATTGATTAACTTCAAATTATAGATTTAGGAATACGTATTACGCAAAAAACTAGAAAAATATGTCACTTAATTAACTTTAATATCCCTATACCAATCCGGATCCGGTCCGGCCGGATCCGGCCGGATTGAAAATCAATCCGGTTTGCAATCCCTAGCCAGCGTGTAGAGAGGGTTGGCCACGGTGTGGGTTTTTCGCCCGTACATCAAAGGTGGGCCAGCGATGGTGCGTACGTATCTACACGTGGCCCATTTCATATAGCGTGCTCTCAACCATCGCATGGCCATCTTGCTGATCCAGCGCTGGGCAATCTTGTAGAGGAACCATAAGGGCGTCCGCTAGTTGGCGCGGGTGCGAGTGCACGTACGCGGGTGCTTTGTAGGTAAAAATCCGAGGCAAACGTCCGCGCCAGTTAGCGTTGCTCATACTATTTTTCGTTAACCCGCTCCGTGCAACCGCACCAGCTAGCGGACGCCCTAATGGTTTTTATTATAGATTGGAGGCAGAGATTATTATTTTACATACACCACTTGTCTGTCACTTTTTTACATATTTGTAGTGGAAACATCGATAAAGTAAATATGAAGATAAACAACATTATCTCTTGTCATAAATCGAGATATCGCGTGATAGTCTCGCGATTTGCATTTGATAGCTTCCTTGTCAAGCACAGCTATACAGAATACAGAATACAGAATACAGAATTTTATTGGTAAAATAAAAGTACGTCTTACAAGTCAAAATAAAATACAATTTTACAATTAATAATTATAGATTCAATGAAACAAATCAGGAATAGAAAAATAATAATATTTCGTTTCACGATGTTGGGTCAATGATCTTTGGTTAAGGTTATACACATGAAGTCATCAATTGAGTAGCATGCGTGTTGAATAAGTAATAATTTAAGATTTTTTTTAAAAATTGAGTCAGTTTTCGAGTCCTTTAATGTAGATGGGAGTGAATTATATAATTTTGGTCCGATTACACTAAGCGACCGTCTCGACTTAGCGAGTCGGCAACTCGGAGCAACCAGTTTGGGAGTCCTGCGGGGCGGCCGGTCACAGGTACGTATAGATGCATTAGTTTTATACGTATGCATATTTGCTCTGACGTACATACAAGCCGACAGTACAAATATACAAGGCAAAGTTAATATTTTATGCTTTTTAAATAGCGGTTGTGCTGGGTGGTCAGAGGGTTTACCGTCGATTATGCGGAGAGCACGTTTTTGCATTCTAAACACCCTATCACGTTCAGCGGCTGTGGCCCAGAGATCTACACCATGTGTAAGGATCGAATGGAAATATCCGTAATACGCTCTTTTGAGATTATCCGAAGTTAGGCTGGGTGCTAACCTGGACAGTGCATAGCAGGCTGAAGCTAGCCTGTCGCAGGTCGACTGGATATGTGGACCCCAAGTCAGCCCGGCATCAATTTCGAACCCAAGATATTTAACTGTATCAACCTGAGGGATTTGGGTGTTGTTAAGAACTATATTTAATTTATATATAGATATATGTGAGTAACAGACGATAACCTATTATTTCAGTTAAAATCGACATAGAATTAGTTAGACCAAGGTATGTCTGCAGTGATTTTGATAGTTACGCTATACACTTACTTACTTAACTTACTCCGTTGGCTCAGCGACCCAAAATGAGACTTGGCCTCTCCGACACAAGACAGCGCCACTTTTCTCGGTCCTGTGCGACCTCTCGCCAATTGTCGACTCGAAGCTCGCGTAGATCCGCCTCCACCATGTCGCTCCAGCGATACCTAGGGCGTCCGATAGGACGTCCTCCTGCTGGGCGACCCAGGTACGCTCTTTTTACGTTCCGATCTTCGTCCATTCTCTCAAGACTACTACAACTACAACTGTTATTTCATTTGTACAGTCTGTGCTATCAATATCGCTGCCGACTTATCTTGGTCCAACTCTATTTACCATGTGTATTTGTTTTGCCGAGAGAAAAGTTATATTGTTGTCGTATATTGCACCCACTGTTTTTTATTAAGCCTATAATGTATCTAACTTACTAAACCTTTTGTTAGTAACATAACACTCACCCCTGCCTGTGGTCTAGCCAACATGACAATATTGATAATCTGTGATGAAAAACGCTAATGAAAACTTAAATAACGTATGTATAGTCACGTGGCTTTTCGTACCATCTATCGTACCGTTTGTCAATGTGTGATTATCATCTTTTTTATACCACATTGGTGGCAAACAAGCATCTGGGCTAGGCAGTTCGAATTTCAAATCATAATTTATAATATATTCGTTTACTTGAACGCAGAAGGCTAATTAGTACCCATCAATTTCTTAAACAAATTATACATAAATATACAACCTAAATATGGCTTTCCCGAGGGAAAGTTATAAATTAAAAGCCTAATCCTTGCGTTTTCCAAAATTATAATTTCAAAATTTAGGCCAATCCTATAACACCCCTTCACATATGACAACGTCAACAGTAAGCCACATAACAGTTCTAACTTTAACTACCTCCTATCAATTTTTTTTAAATCATTCTAATAACAACTCTATTTTTGACCTATTAAAGTTCATAATCCTACAAAACGCAAAAGCACCACGCGCGCTTTGAAAAAATTACTCATCAATACAATAAGAGCGTAAGACGCCTACTTTTTATTCGGTCGTCAAAAACATATAACCAAATTTGCACCTTAAACCTTTGTGTTAAGACTGAAAACGTATAGATATCTTTGACAGCGACATACAAACACGTCGTTACTGTTTGACGTTGACATAGTGTTTGTTGCGTGACATGTTGATGGTATGATAAGCTGATAAGACACGCAATGCAGTCCGTGTTGTCATTTTGGGCGGAATTGGACTTATCTAGTATGAGAAATGACGCTCTGAATAATTTAGGGTCACGGCATATTTATTTAAAGTAAAATAAAAGTAAAAAAAAAAGAAAAAAAAAAAAAAAACTCTTTTTGTAGGTATAACTGTTTTTAAATAAGGTTGAAGGTGCCATTCGGCCAGCTATGTGTACAGATATTTTTTACTCTCGGCCCGATTCGAAGAATGAGATACGATAAAGATAAGATAACGATAACGATAAGTTGTGGTTTAGATAATTTGTCATTTAGATATCGTTTGTATGTCGTATAATTGACAGAAGCAGCTCGATTCGGGCAACCAATGTTACTTTGACGTTAGAAATATCATAGATAGATCTTATTGGGATCACAGCAGAATCGAAATAAACGTCAATTTTGACATGTCGTTTAGTTATCGATCTTTTAAAGATCTTTTCAAGGCTTTAAAGTCTCTTGATCATTCTTCAAACCGGGCCGCATACACTGAAAGAAATGTTTGCATAACTGTAACAAACATTTTGGTTACTGTTTACACAAAAATTGGGACTTGCGAACTATGTGTTATATGTTATACAAAACCGTGTTTGGCTATCAGTGTTCAGTGGCTGGGTATACACTACAAAATAAGTTTTGTAAATTTATGCAAAGTTTATTTTCTTATAACCGTAGTTTAGTTATTTAGTAAAGTTACAAAACCAGTTCGGCTATTTATTTTTTTCAGTGTATTTCAAAGTACGCGTATTTAAACGAGGGCTACGTGCGGCGTTTGCCGTAGAAACCTTAGGACATTGGGGGCCTCCGGCCCTAAAAACTTTTTCAAAAATTAAAATACCTTTGAGAAATGAGAAAATTCTAAATTTCAAAGCAACATCACATCGTTTGGCAAAAATTAATCTACATTCAGCATATTCGATCATTAAGCATTGCCTTTTCGTCCCAAAATTTACTTATATACTTCGCGGAACCCATCTTTGGAAATATCCCAATTTGGTCTCAAAATTAGATACTTTAGTCATAGAAACGCTCACATCTATCTTCAACATTTCTTTTGACGAAAGATCTTGGACCCAGGCTAGCCTACCTATTAGGTTTGGCGGCCTGGGAATCCGCAAAATTTCCTGTGTTGCTCTACCTGCGTTCTTGTCCTCGGTGCATGGTGCTCAGAGCCTCATAGGGAAAATATTAGATTCTTCCATTGGATCTATGGAGGCCGCACACTGCTCCGAGGCCAAGAACGTTTGGTCTATAACCTGCCCCAACACGGATCCGCCTGCCAATCCTTGCTCGCAGAAGCAATGGGACGAGCCTCTCTGTCAACTAGTACGGAAAAACCTTTTAGATACGTCAACTAGTTCGACAGACCGAGCTCGTCTCCTTGCGACTGCGGAGTGGGAGTCGGGTCTGTGGCTGCAGGCATTACCCTCTCCAAATATTGGCACTTTTTTGGATGACACTACCTTCCGCCTGGCAGCTAGCTTACGTTTAGGGGCATCAACTAACCAACCACATCGCTGTCAATGCGGCGCCATGGTGGACATCCTAGGCCACCATGGCCTCTCGTGCGTCCGAAGCGCTGGAAGAATGCCCCGCCACGCCAGTATCAATGATGTTATCCGTCGGGCCCTTGTTAGTGCCAGAGTGCCGGCAGTACTTGAGCCCAGCGGTCTAGCCAGGGACGATGGCAAGCGACCCGACGGAATGACACTGGTGCCTTGGAGCATGGGTCGGCCGCTAGTGTGGGACGCTACATGCGTTGATACCCTGGCACCGTCCCATGTCCCGAGCACCAAAGTTACCGCTGGCGCTGCGGCATCCTCGGCCGAAAGCCTCAAGCGCCGCAAATATTCAGCACTAGGAAGCAGCTACATGTTTGCGGCGTTTGGCGTTGAAACCTTGGGGCCATGGGGGCCAAGTGCGCGTCGGCTTTTTAAAGATTTGTCGGCGCGCCTAATAGAGGCCTCGGGCGACCAGAGGGCTGGCCACTATTTCGCTCAGCGTATAAGTATCGCCATACAGCGGGGAAATACGGCCAGCCTTCTAGGCACCTTGCCCATTGACGGCGATTTAGGCCAAATTTTTTATCTTTAGTTTAAGTTGTTAGTAAGTTTTATTTTATTATGTATGTTTATTTCTTTGTTTTTGGATATTAAAATCTCCCTAAATACCTTTTCATCCTCTCCACTGGTCACCACTGGTCGCCCAAAATTACCACAAGGCTGGCTCGTTCCTCGCTCCGCGCATTGGTATTGCCATCCAGCGAGGAAACGTGGCCAGCCTTAGGGACACATCACCAAATGGCAGCGGCATAAGGGATATTTGTAGATATAATTTAGACCCCATTGGATTAAGATACGATTAGTTTAGTTTTAGTTTCAAGTTGTAAGTGTGTAATTACCATACGTCGGGGTTTTCGGTGCGGGAATGTTTTACACTAGCCAAAAAACAGGTTAAAACTATAAAAACCAATACTATTTTAATATTTCTAAGCGCATTTGTTCCTGAGTCATGGGTGTTTTCTATGTATTTAAGTATTTATAAATATTTATATATTATATATATCGTTGTCTAAGTGCCCTCAACACAAGCCTTATTGAGCTTACTGTGGGACTTAGTCAATTTGTGTAATAATGTCCTATAATATTTATTTATTTATTTTTATTTATTTATTTATTTGAAGCTTTCCTTCTATTTTTAATTCATAGTTTGGTAATTATTTTACAATAGACAAAGTTATAAATACAAGAAAACATTCCCGCACCGAAAACCCCGACGACTAATTACCGTGATTTGAAATATAAATAATGGTACACAGACTTTTATTCTTAGTAATACCTAATATTATAATCAATTCTTATTTTTTAGAGCGACCCGTTTCGTAGCGCTACGCCGTAGTCCGTAGCAGTTTACGCAAAGAAAAAAAATCGTAGCCATGCATGTTATAAGCAAACAATTTCTTATTTTGCTAACAAGGGGCTATTGCAATAAGGGGCGAAGGTAACCGAATGATAAGTTATTTTATTAGATCTGTTTTGAGAATCAATTTTAAAAATAAATACAATAGGGGCTATTGTTATACACAAAAATAGCAATTATAGATTTGTGACAACGCAAATTAGACCCGATTTTTTACGATTCTCGATTGTCTGCAAAGGCCATAAAATCGATTCTATTGGTGATGATTTATATTTAAAAGTAAATGTAACTTCACAATAGGGTTGTTTCCATCTACAAATCTTAGGGCAGAATTGTATCCCAATAAATTCTTTTGGATTATAAGAACATGTTAAACTACTTGTAGGGGGCCTGTAATGACCATATTTTTGTAAATATTGAATTTAAAATATCTTTTGGCACACGTCACGTGACCAAACTCGAAAAGTTATTGAAGATTCTGATGACGTCACAACTCTCGGATTTACACTGTTGACAGTTAGGCGATAAACAACAAATGACAAATGTCAATTGACAGTTCGTATCTTCTACGTGTGTATGTAGTTATGTGTCAAACCGTAAACTGTGACGTCACACAATTTTCAAAGTGCGATTTAAGCATCTGTCAAAATATATTTTGTTAATTTAACATATTTAAAGCCGTTTTTAGTATAAAAGTTGAATTTTAGGGCAACTTTTAGTTAATATAGAACGTAATGAAATGAAATGAAAACATTTATTTCGGACAAAAACATCCATATTATGTTAGTAATGACTTACGGCTAAGTGTGTTAGTAAAAAACACAATACAAATAAATACAAGCGTTTCAAAAAATTGGAAACAACCCTATTGGAGGTGACTGAAGTGATTTCATACGAGCGGACTCGAATTGGTTGATAAGTAAAGTCAAACTCAATATAATAGTTCCGTTTAACATAATGAAACTCAAGGATCTGAAAAAAAAATTATAACATAATAATATATATATTGGTGATTTGTGTCTATTATAATGCAATATTCTAAGCTACGAAGATATTTTTTTTTCCTATTGGGTTTCAAGTTATTTTTGTTAAAAAAAAGATCTGAAACTTCAATGGCATGGAATGAAAAAAAAACAAATGTCACCCTCCTTCGCGTATTTATACGTCATAATATCATATAAGTTTGACGTTTAAAATAACACTGGCACTGCGTATGCTATCAAAATCGTTGCAAACTTGTCTTGGTCTGACTTTACTAGGAATATATTGTTCATAGGAGTAGAAATAAAAACGATTTGCTAAATTTAGCTCGCTAAGCAATCTTTATGTTTATTTTTAAACTCTGTTTGACTGTAAATCATGCTTACGATATATGTTTGCTTTCAGGTAAGTCCACAATGCAGTCTAACGTCCGAGGTAATTTGCAGGCAACGCCGCGGGACGGAGTAAGCGACTGCTAATGCTCTGCTAATGTCGTTTCTTACTTTTATCCAAGTCTGTATGATGAATGAGCGTGTGAATGCCTGGTTAGAATGTAAATCATTTGAATCTGGCGGTTGCAATATGTTTGTGTGAAACGACCTTTATTAAGTATGTAATAATTATGTGATATTACATGATTTACGAATGGAAAAGGGTGTCAGATTCAGATTTACTTATTACACAACATACAATTGCATTACAAATTACATTTTTGACAAATTTATATGGATCTATATTGTGATCGTCAAAAATAAATTCTAATAAAAACTAAATATAACATCATAATCTAGATAGCAATAATTATAAAATCTATTATTAATATTTTCGAATGTACCTATATTATGTATGATTTTATTTAGTATGTCGACGACGACGACCTCTGGCCGATGGTCCTGGGTGCGAATTCGGGTTAGAGCATTTATTTGTGTGATTAACACAGATATTTGTTCATGAGTCGTGAGTGTTTTCTATGTACAAGTATGTATTTATCTATATAAGTTATGTATATACCGTCGTCTTGTACATATAGTACAAGCTTTGCTTAGTTTTGGACTAGGTTGATCTGTGCAAGATGCCGCCTAATATTCCCTAATATACACTTATATATACGGTGTTTAATTCATATATCTGTATAAACTGTATGCTTCTATTCAAACACAAAGCCGCCTTCAATTTAAACCATAAACTAAATAAAATTCGCATAAAAACTTCACAGGACAAACGAAAACATCGATTCATAACACAATACAATCTATAATCGAATAAAAAGGGCCACCGGCCACACATCGAGTCATTGTGGTGTTATCGGCGATCCGACTCGCGAAGACAACTCAAAAAGTACTGGCCAGATAGATATCGGAGCAATTTGTATGATATTCGTGGTTTGAGGTTAGTTTTTGAGGTAAAATTGCAACTCCGCACCGGAGAATAGATTATATTTATATCTGATAGAGAGTTTCATCATTTGTCTCAAATTTTCATTATTACTTCTCGCTTTTCTGTGAAGGAAATTATGAGGACATTTGCATACATCTGCGAAAAAATTCACTAGTCCCCAACCGACTTTGGGCCAGCTTGCAGCAGCCAGCATAGCCCAAGCCCTTTCGTGTATGAGAGGAGTCATGTGCCAAGGACGTATTTAAGCTGATTATATTAGAGATGGAGCTTTTTAGGTGAATTAATACTGTAAAAGTTATCTTAGAACTAAAGCGACTATTTTTATCTGATAGTTTTGCTTAGTAGTCATTTGATTTATTATTTCATAAGTTAGGTTTTAGTAATAAATATGAATGAAAAAATGAATGAAATACTTCTTTGAAAAATATATAGCTTCACTTAAACCCCCAACCAGGAAATCGTTATGGGATGGTGGTGAACTGATTTCGAAGAAGTGGTCACGCTGCAATATTTACCAGCTGTATTTTTGAACGTGGTCGGACTGCGTGTGTATTGGTGGTAGAGAACAATAAACAATTCAGTTTAAGCAGCCTCAGGTCATACTTAACTTATCTTTGTAAATAAATAGAAGTGACGCATGGCGATTTAAACAATAGTAATGGTTCCTTTACTATTGCCGTCTCGTCCATAAAGCCTTTTGCCAAAGCGACAACATGATGCATTCGCTACGATATCGCTTCGCTATTAATTCAGCATCGCTTTCGGGCGGCACCTAATTGCCCCCGCGAAATATCGTTGACATTTCTACGCCACTCCATAACCAAGCTGTTTACATTGAAAATAAAACAATGTAGACTTTACGCTTATAAATATAAGGATGTTCACCGTTGATTTTATAAGATTGTACGGCGCATCCAAGCGCAATGCTTTTATAGTAAAAGCAAAGTAATTTGAACTGTATTTTTATAAGTGTAAGGTTGTGGATGAATGTGTGTGTATGTTGGTAAGTCTGTGTTCGGATTTATAAGCCCGCCTGTTCAGACGCGTGCTAAGATATTTATGTGAGGAATGCGCTTTTGTTGAGAATTTGTAGTCGATTTGTTAACGAATAGCCGGGTTTCTTACAGTACAGTTTCGATATGAGATAAAATTAAGTATCTAATAAAAATAGAAACAATGTTAAACAACACGGGCCCATTTCTCAAAAGGTATTAGACTAATATTATTAGTCAACGAACTGTCAAGTCGTATTTGTTACCATGGCAACGCTAATAATATTAGACTGGCTTATTTTAGTAAGTAGGTAGTTTTTTTCCAATTTTATTACGCTTCTAAAGGTTTTAATAGGACGCCGAATTGACAAGTAATATTATAAATAATATATTATTAAGTATTTCACTCGGCCTTATGACTTATGATGTACCTAACAAAACTAAGCAAGGAAAATTATTCAAATCTAAAATATTTTATGCTGCTAGCATTAATATATATTACGCCTAAGTTATTTTAACAAAGTAAATTCGAATATTGTTCAATTAAACAAATTTTAATAGCGAAAGTATTCATTCTTTTCATTATTATTTAGACGAATTGCGCTCAGATCTATTGGGCTGCGCGCGCATCTGCATACAATGCGCGCGCGCATCGTTAGGACGATCGACGCGACGTATCCGCGCGATCTTGACGCGAATAATTTGCTCCACCTGTTACTGGACGTGTATGGAAACTAGGCCCGGTTTTTATGGGCAGACTACCGAAATTGACTATATAAAGATTACTGGTCACTTGTTATAATGTTTATTATGGAATTGTGTATTTCTAACATATTATTTAAACTAGCCTCGTGATCGATGTATGGCCGCATCTATTATCCCCTTTTTAATATTTTTTTTTAAGATCGTCTATTTGATTGATATTTTATAGTAAAATTTTACCGAAATAGGTAGATACTAGTCGGTCAGTTTTTAATCGTATTTATGGCCAATAACTACAAAAAGACGAATTTTATGGTTGTAGGACTAGCCCGTGCTCAAACAAATAATATAAGCATAATACCTACTTAAAAAAAGAAAAACTCGGTGATGCAACTACGGCGCGTAGAAAACAATCGTCTATTCCACAGATAAGTAAAAACATGGCTACTGAACAAAATCGAGATAATGCCGCGATCCGATCGGACAATGCTAGCCTCATTAGCCGAGTCGATACCGCGGGAAATTGTGCAATTCCAGAATCGAGCGAATCGATACCGAGTCGACGATCGATTGCGATGTCACTGGCTGTTTACATGTTCCAGTCATGAAAAGTTTTTTTTTTCTGTTGCCAGTACACATTAAATTTAATGATTTTTTTTAAATTGCAATACTCTAGCCGCTTTTGGATTATGTTTTTCCACAGAGACCAAGAAATGTCATTTATTAGTAGTTTATGTGACTGATATATAATAAAAATAATATACTAGCGTGGTTATATGAAACGGACGAAGTTAGTGAGTGACGTTGATATGTGTACATTTTTAAAAAATACACGGATAGGTACAACAAGGTCAAACTTCAAAAATAGAAAAAAACTAACTTCATAATAATTTATGGTTGCAGGTTTGTCTAGTTAGAAGAATACTTAGCGTAATAAGTATTTTATTTCCCAAAAAATATGATGTTATTTTAAATTCTAATATGGTATCTATTACTGCGAAGTTACGATTTGATTGTCATTTTTTTAAACAAAGAAATCAGTTCAACTGATTTTTATCCGTAGCATTCGCTTACTAAAAGTGGAGATTTTTTAATGTCCAACGGTATTTTAACAACGAGTGTACAAAATGTGCCGTAATAAAAATAAAGATGCGCTTTGCATTAGGTACTAATGCAATTCGCAGGTACTAAAATCATTCACATATTTGATTGGAAATTATATTGAGCAGAAAACCGTTACCAATCCAATACATTACTGTTTAACAGCCTATAGAATTGTGCATCGGTGATTCATCTCTTGCATGGCGCTAAATGCCGCGTGAGTCAGCACGTAGGTGTGAAATGTCTTATTTCTGTACCTTTGCTTTTACATTTAAGTGCGTTTTTTGGAGGATTGAGTTGGAATTTCAGATGTGGGTCAAGTTAAAGGCCTGGCTTGGAATGTTTCTCAACTAATAAAATGAAAGAACAGGGTCATAAAGTCACGAAAATGCACAAAAATACACTCAATTTTTAACATTTTAAAAACGTGGTAACAAATTTTGAATAGCAAACTAAATTGAGCCACATTTTAACTAAGGCAAACTGCCCTGAACTTGTTTCTTATCGATGGAAAATCTTTATTGTACGTACTTCATTTCTTAAGTAGGTACTTAGTCTGTCATTTTATTTCTGCTCAATTAAATAAATTGTAAAAACCAATAAAGCGTAAACTTATCACATTTCCCTGTTATCTCCAATTACCTCCCAATCACATGAAACTTTTTACAAATTTTCCGCGATCGCCGATCATAAGTTCAAATGTGGTCACGATATCCCCGGTACGGCCTGATCCTCCCGAGCGGCCTCGTAATCTGCGCGCGCATTAAAAAAACAACCCTATCTCTCGCTACATTGTGTTCATAATCCTCCTTCCCTTTGTTAGTTATATGACGTTCTGTCATCGATTTTCAAAATTGAACTCACGTAAGCCGCAAGCGCTCTGCAAATGATTTCTGACTTACAAACTATCAAGTTAAGGTTGACTTTCAGGTGTTTACGAACGGTTTATAAGCCTTTTCGGATTTGGTAGGTAGTTGGCGCTATCGGCATCACCTTAATGATGTCTCGATGGTGGATAGCCATTGTGTTGGATGTAAATTTGTAGCCGTCGGCGCGGGGTAATGATGTGAGAACAAACTGAGATCCAGATAGCCTGATCGGGATCGGCGGATTGTGTTCCAATTTTGAATCGCGGCCTTTTTTAATATTCCATTTTGTTCTGGAATATGACGGCATAAATGGTAGCTGCGGCTGCTTTGGTAATGTAAATAATGGGATGGAACATTTTAGATTCCACAAATTGAACGTGGAATCTTTTTAAAGGATACATACTTCAATTCAAATATGAATGAGGAAGAATAATATGAAAAAAAATACCTTTGAAATGAAATAACGAAACGATTTTTGTGTAACAATTAACACTTTATATATGTGTAACTTATTTTTGATCGAGGGTATACCCTGAACCCGAACAATATCACCCCGATAAGCCCAGCGTGGTTATAGTCGCCCCGGTTCATATTATCCGCACCAAAGTAAGGACGCCAAGCACGAAGAATGTCTTACATTGATCCGCCTGTTTCTATCTCTATCGCACTCGTATAATTATATTGATGTCACGCTCTCGCACGAAATTATTCGTCCTTAATGTCCTGACTTTTTTATGTGTTATAGGTATTAGATAAGTATGAATTTACTTATTTACAGCACTTACATCATTTCGATGGAGGTACATACAAAATCATTCATTTAGATGAAGGTACAGTCACGGACTTTAATTGTTGAGCATTTAGGCTTTACTTTACATTGGACATTGCATACATTTTGTACATACAAAATCATGTCGCGATTTTATATTAGCTACACAAATTCCCATTACTCTCATTTCGTTGATTACGCTACAAACTGACCAAGTCCTAACGATACCCATTTATCTTTACAACTCATTAGGAAATGTTTAGCAAACCTTTTTGCCAACAAACTCTATTCAACTACACGCAAAAACCCTTCACGTACAGAGCACAAACAGAACGCGTCAGAACAAAATGGCCGCTAAAATGGCGCCCATCATGGCGTCATTAGCTTCGGTTATCGCACTATTTTGTCGAATAGACAAAATTTTCAGTCTTTCACCGTGCGTCTTGGTAATGAGGGTAAATGATTCAGCGGCGTAAATATAGGAACATGATAAAAGCAAGTTAAATTTGGGTGAGTTAATTTGTGAAGTGTTAAATTATGAAAGATTTTAAGGTTATTTTAGTTGTATTCTGTAATTTTTCAGAAACATAACTCGATGTTTTATGGTGAAAGTGAGATCCTCTGAGTCCGTTCGACCTTTTGTAAAACAAAAAAAAACTTAAACTATCAAAAAAATTTTTCTTCATGGGATTTTTAATTTGAAAATAAGATTGAATAAGTATATTAGTTATACTAGCCTAGATACAGCAAACCCACAATACAATCTTCGGATAAAAACATCTTTATCGATGAACGATACCTTTTATCGATTAATCGGAGTCTGGCGCCATTCGAGCTGTTTTATCGATGAATTATCGAACACTAGCTTTTAGCCACGGCTCTAATCGCGTGGAATACTTTACTCATATCTCAACACGGAAATAAATTATGCATATTAGGTGTTCTTCGAAAAGTGTGTAAGTTATCGTCATAGTTGATAAATATACGTATTCTTGTTTTTAAAGGTGCATTTAAAGGTGTTGGAGAAGATGGGATTGATAGTTCCTAAGAGGATACCCCAGGATGTGGACGGGGCAGTAACACCACGCCGCCGGCCATGCCTGTTGCAGCGGCCTTCTGCTCGCACATGCTATGCGAGGCACGCTCCTACCTCACGCGCTCTATCGAGCCTGCATTCAATGCTCGCTCAGTACGCAGATGCCGACATGTTTGCCAATAGTTTAGCGTACCTATGCAATACTGCTAGACACTTTTTTAATTTGAATTATTGTAATTAATTGGCTGAATTTGTAAATTTGATCTTCCTTGACATTTTGTATATGCTAAATATTGTAATTAATTGACTGACTATGTAAATTTTATTTTTCTTGACATGTTATCTGTTTGTATGTTTTTATTTTCCTGACATCTATTTTTCTAGTGTGTAAGCGAATTGGTGTAGTACTGTAAGCTTGCACTGTGTTAAATAAAAAAAAAATAAAAAAAAAATAAAAAAAAATACATACCGCAGTTACCTTTTGTGACGTGTGCAACACGGTAATATTTGGAAACTTACGTAGCTTTACTCATTGTGGTATAGTATAGAGTCGGCATCTCCAACAAAATGATTCCACACCTCATTGAAGTGCCGGCACTTCATTGCGTTTAGTACGTCTCCGACTACTGGCGAGATGCGACACATGTAACGAAAATTTAGATATTATTAGAAAACGTTATGAAAATGTATTCTAATAATATCTAGAAACATAATAAAAGCAATATACATCCACTACGAAAAATGTTTTGTTTTAAGCTTATTTAGGTTATTTTGAAACGTCACTTTAAACACTCGCGGTGGTACGCAATTTTCTTTGGCGCATAGATTACATTTCGCAGATGTAACATGGAGGTACTAATGATAATCTACCTTATTGTTTGTAGAATATATACACAAAAATGATAAATTAAATGATATCTTGTAATTTTTGAAGTGTTTTTATTATATTTAAAGAATATATTATGTTATAAGCGCGATTTGATCAAAATTGCTACGAGTACGAGAGTCAAAAACAAAAGTTTTTAAGACTATTTTTATAAATTTTAATATCGGTAGTGTCACTAAAGAAACAAAAATCATTATACGTTAATGGAAATAAATAAATTTTATGTAGATTCTTTACAGTACGTATTTAGGCAGAAAATGAAAAGTTGGCATAACAGTTTCGCTTCTGACTAGCTATTGTTCTTAAGCTTAGTGACAGATGTCAAACGCCGAAAATGGCGGACACAACTTATTCTCGATAGCGTGTCTAGTACGTAGTACATTTATGTCAATGGCTATACTTACTGTTTCACTGTGTTGCTCTACAGTACAGTTGCTCCACAAAAGTTCCCTGTAACGTGGATGCACCTTAAGAAATATTACGGCAATATGGGTGGTCTTAATAAAAATCATCGTATAAGTCTAGCTATCAACCGTTTCAATCCGGTTGTTGTATTGCTAATTAATTACCTACTCGTAATTTTATTACCTCAATTGAAACGACTAATAGGTTTTGTTATATTAAAACTACAGCTCTCTTACTTACCTACATTGTACACATGTATTTCAAAATCTTAGAGAATAATTTAGAACATGAAAAACTGTCCATTCAATAGCAGTCTATAATCACGTGTTTACAACGAAAACATATTTACCTATTGATGACTTGTCAACTATTCGAATGACCTAACAAATCGAGAAACTTTAGAAAACAAATTCAAAACACAATCCAATTACATTACGAATCCAGAATTAAGTCGCTCCCAACCAAAACATCTTTATCGATTATCGATTCTTTTTTTCGAATTCGAATCGACTAATCTGAGCCGTGTGGCGCCGGCCGATCGGTTTATCTCGGAATTATCGAAGACTAATGCACTGCGCGAGATAACGCGCATAAGAGCGGGTGCAGATAGTGGTGTGGCCATGGTAAAAATAGTTTACACGCATAGTTTGTCTGTGCTAGGGTTGCCAGAGCACCTGCTTATTCAGGTGGAATTACTACGTACCTACATATTTTGTTTTTCGTTTTGAAATCTACACCACTTACAAAACAATGTCGACTCGTTTTTAACAAATTATTACCTGCCTGGTTTCTTATATACCTTTACTTACCTTTTTTCTAGTATTGTTACCTATATATAAGTCTTCTGTAAATGGATACTGACTTGCGTCTGCACACTGAACTTGACAAATAATTATTGTTTTTTTTTAAGCAGAAACGTCTGTAAGCCGAGTCTTCAGTCACTCACTATTTCTTAGCTTCGATTTACTTTTAATTCAATCAATTCAATTCAATTTAAGCTTTGAAGAATAAAAATAGTAAAAAGTAAACATTTCTCCTAATTAAAAATAAATAACAGACCTCATCTTTCTTAATCCCTGTAACGAATGCTTGTAGTAGAATTAATATTACTTATAGGTAAAAAACTTAAGTAAGTCACCTGTTGTATGTAGTTGTGACATGTTCGAATAGACATTTGTTGTGTTTGTGTGTGTCTTTTAAACATGTATTGTCTATTCGAACATGTCACAATTACATACAACAGGTGACTTACTTAAGTTTTTTACCTATATACCACTTCCACTTGTTAAATTGACTGATTATAATTTCAAATCCTCAAATTTTTTATCTCACAACTCTAATGACATTCTTAAAAACGGAATACCTCCGAATTCCAAATTCAAATTCAAACTTATCGACCGCCGAAGGGAAATACATCTTCCTTACTTAAATTGTCATTACGAACTCTTTCGTTTATCCGAGCGAGATGGCAATAATAAAAATTATCTGTACAAATGGGCTGGGATTATTCGACAGCATAAATTCGGATTGGACCAATGGTAGAGGAGATAGGGCAACGGTTTTTAGCCTTGTAATAGATAGGGTTACCGACTGATGATTTTTCTTGGTATAACGGTTTTCTGATTATGAACAAAATTAAATGTAGTCAGCCTCATTACAGTACAATCTAATATGTACGAAGTGTGTTCTAACATAGGTGATAAAGCCACTTACGTAAACACGATTACTATTATTATAATATTTTAATATGCATGGATAATTAACCTGGATCTTAGATAAAATTAATATTTAATATTATCTCCTGCGTCATAAGTTCAAGGGTAATTGCCTGAGCCCTAGAACTTAATGTCAAAAGCGCCGTTCGTGTATATACCTAGTTGTTGTGTTCAATTATTTGTTTTTGTAGATAATGATTCCAATATACAATTATGGAACAAGATATTCTTATTTTGTTTTTTTTTAAGTAGTCACACTACTATATATGAATTATAAACTGAAATAGAGATGCACCTCCGATGAGTCCGAAGAGCTTGTTCATTTTTCTTTAGTATTTCAGTTTATAATTCAATTACTTACAAATGTATAACGATATGGAATTTGCAAATAATTAAATCGTTATTAAAGTAATGACCCTAACCACCGAACATCCCTATTAATTACAAATCTCACCCCTTTCACCGGCGGCGAATAGAGAAATATTTTAAAGTCCAATCCTTAAAAAAGGAAAGCCCAGTATCGGCACAGACTCAGCAGAGTTATTGCACAAAAATGCTAATGTTCAAATCTCGGCGCGCTTGCAATCGGTCGCCACTTTTTACACCGCCATCCGATTTTTAGGGGCCAAATGTCTAGCAGTTGAAACATTAATTCTAAACATTTGTAGTAAAAGAGTATGGAAGTGTCAGCATAAACGATACATTCCCTTAAATATATAATGTTGGCACTGGCATATTGGACTGGTCTGGGCGATAGACATGAGTCCGCCTAAGACCCCGTCCCACGTGACCGCCGTCATACGGGAACACATGAGAATGATTCAAATGAATGCACCTAGATGGGAACATCACGAAAACAAGTGGGAATACACAACTCTAAATTGAATAAGTATGGAACCAAGTCGCATTCAGTCAGCAGATAGATTAATCGAAGTAGGTATCATTTTAGTGTCTGGGATATAAAAACAACTTAATCGGATCAAATTATGATTCATAAAGTTACTTATTGAGAATCGAAACCATTCCTTTTTATTGATATTGATCAATAAAACATTTTAATTTTACAGATTAATAGAACTTATACCATCGCTTATTAACGACCGGTCTGGCCTGTGACCCGGCCTATGAAGTCGATGGTCCTGAGTTCGAATCCCGGTAAGGGCATTTATTTGTGTGATGAACACAGATATTTGTTCCAGAGTCATGGATGTTTTCTATGTATATAAGTATGTATTTATCTATATACGAATGTATATCGTCGCCTAGAACCAATAGTAGGTACCTACATGCTTTGCTTAGTTTGGGGCTAGGTCGATCTGTGTAAGATTGTCCCCAAATATTTATTTATTTATCATCAGATGATTCGTGGACCCGTCTGCCTCTTATATCATATTAAAAAAATCTAGCAGAATAGCACGTGAGAACCAATCATAACGGAATCCCTATTTTAAACCCGCACACACTTGCCAACTCCATCTTGCTACATCACCTTGGTTTATTTTCAACTCGTGTGTTATCGATATAACGGCCATGTTATTCGATTAACATCGTAGCTCGATCCCAATCGCCGCAGTTTTCTTTAATTATACAATTTAAATTGCGGCCACCACATATCAGCGCCATCTCTCGGCCGCGCTAGCAATTTTTCAAGATGGCGAACACCGATTAAAAAGTGAATTTATTAATACATACCATGTACGTTTCTCGCGCTTATGAAACTTGTAAAAAATATGTCGCCACAGGTTTATGCGATTTATTCATTAATTCAATTGATTTCTCGATCTCTGCTTTATGACTTGGGGCAATAAAATAAATAAGAACCTTCATGAAAGTTGTAATAGGGAGCATCGTTAGATCGATCCATCATTGGCTCGTTAGCACGTCCGCTTTGTTTTTTTTTAACCGACTAGTGTTGTAGCTACGACGTTTTTATTGAATACCGATTCGATGTCGGTAGTAATTGGTCGGGAGTCGGTGTTAACACGGTGTTAGACGACGAGACGGCTAATTATTTTCGTGTCGTAGGCGTTCGGAGATCTTATCGCCGTTACAAAGGAAAACGGATCGTTTTGACGCGATTGTTTCATTCGAACAATGACTTGTTGGTTTAAACGCTATCTGCTCTAGATACGAGCATGTAAGATGCCGTTTTTAATTTCCGATTTCGTAACGTATTGTTAATAACGACTTTAGATGCAAATACGACTGTATTATCATGGAAATCGGGCGTTTGCTTTCGTGGAATGTCGTTCTGCAAATCAAATTACGAATTCCGTAATTCGTGTCAAAGCCCCGCTATCGGGGCTCGTGCAATCGGATATTAATATTCGATCTTCGGCATTCGATTCGTATAATTAAAATCGAGATCGATTCGATTGGTGCGGATGCCGTCACGTAGTACATCAGAGGCGCCGCCCACTTTTGACGCCTACGGCGTGTACGCAGCTTTTATTACAATCGTATTCCGAGTCAAATACTCAAGTGCCCAATATAAACTCGACTTTAACCGCCCTCCTAAGTTAAAAACCTGTATGTCACAAACAAAAAATGTAAATATAAAAGTGCGAATGCAAAATACTTATATTTTATCGATTAAAGATTTATTGATTGACAAATTAACTTGAAAATTGAACTTTCATTATAAGATTTTAAAGTACATTTTTGCATTCAATTTTCATTTAAAATACTGGTTTTTAGCTTTGCAGATCAGCGATGTTGACAACTTGACACATAAGCGTTTTGCATCATCTTCATATCAGCCGAAACACGTCCAGTGTTGGTCATGGCCTTTTCTAGGGACCTCAACAACGTCTTCAAGCCCCCATACAAAGATTCCCTGCAATCTTCATCATCATCATCGATTCCTCTTGTTGAGGACCTGGGTGCGTAGCCAACATGCCAATAGTTTACGCTCCGCAGCGAAACGTAACTGTCACTTTCGCCCTAATGTGTAAGAGTGATAGAAAGATAAAGCGTTTCGTTGTCGTAGCGCAAGGCAATTGTCACCTTGGCACCCTTCTCTGAATACAAACCGGTTCTAGGTCATCATTTGAGAATCTTTTTAGCGTTCCAATAACTCTCAGACACACTATAAATAGAATGAAGCAGTCATACTTCTTAATCTAAGAGTGTCGCTATTGTTTACGATAAATCAAACCAAACGTAATTAATTTTCAGGCAAGTAATGTCCAAAGGTTCCTTACAGACTGCCTGCATACATACAATATGCATACCTATACAATTAATATATTTAAAAAAACACTAGTGACTCTGTGAGCTGTAGACCTCGCGAGCTTACCTTAAAACTAAGAAAAAGTTTGGCTCCGCTATTTTATTAAATTTCCAAAAACTGAAACACGATTAATTATTAAGCTAAGTACAACTTTTCACT
Organism: Cydia pomonella; assembly: GCF_033807575.1. NCBI lineage: Eukaryota > Metazoa > Arthropoda > Insecta > Lepidoptera > Tortricidae > Cydia > Cydia pomonella. The sequence goes on along the minus strand of NC_084707.1, from coordinate 3,677,838 downwards.
ATTTTCACTATTTAGATAAGTTCAGTGAATCCCCAAATATTAAATTACAAATCAATAATAGATTTTTTGTGTTAGAATGCCACACGAGATCGTTAAACTGGCTCACCTGAGACTTGGACTCTGTAAGCAAGCTCTTTCTTGTTTATTTATCGCGCGATAATCAATCGCTTCGCGCCATATTGGCAACCATTTTGTCGAAATGGTAATTATAATAAGTGGTTGAATTTATTGAGTCGATACGGTGAACCCAACAACTCCAATAAGTACTCAAATATGTGCGGAGATTATTGCGTTGCTACTGCCTACCGCTTACCGGTTTTTACAAGTTTTTATTTAACTTGCAATGTATGTATGGTAGAACGGGGCGAATCGAACCACAGGGTGAATCAGATCAAACAAATGAAATCTGTTGAAATGAAAAATATTACCTCTGACTGACCTTACAAGGTAAACATAACAATTTCACCCTGTAACTGTATAATGCAATAGTTTTTTTTTTTAAGAATAAGGGCGTTATCAAAACCTTCTTTCGAATTTGCTCTAGCCATTTATACAAAACGTTAGGTGAGAAACGTAGTGATTATATGCTCTTTGGGCGAGGCTAGCACATGGCACATATACGGAGAGCCTACCGCTAAAACTAAAAACCAAATTTAGTTATCTGCCTCTCTATCGTTCGAAAATGCAAGAGCGATAGAGGCAGATAACAAAATTTCGATTTTCGTTTTTCGCGGTAGAGCCTCAGAGTATTCAGTACCCCTAGTGTAAATTTATTCGATGGCGTAACGTGACGTACGCGTTTGCGTTAAGTCTGTTTTTGTATGGGATTTTGAGTTTCCAAAACGTTCCGCTTGGCGCGCTGTTCCTAATTCCCATACTAAATGAGACTTAACGCAAACGCGTACGTCACGTTACGAAATCGAATAAATTTACACTAGGGGTTCAGAACAAAATATAATGAAAACCCAATTAAACTGCTTTTTAAAATTACGATTTTCCACCGATGAAGTTTAAGAGTACAGTCAGCATCAAAAGTAGCGGATCAAATAACGTTTCATAAGTATCTACCATTCTGTAACGGCTTAACAAAAAGTGGTGTCTTTAATATAGAACAAATAAGACCGTAAAAGATATACTTTTGAGCGCGAATTTTAGAAATGTATCTATATTTCGAAAACTTATCCGGAATGTCAGATACTTTTGGCGCGCTGTTTCATCGGCTACTTTTGATGCTGACTGTACAACGTTTTTATACTCCGTGCGCACATTAAGGTACCTACTCATACCTATTTTACAAATAATCTATACAAAACAAAAAAACTATGTGGCCTAATTATTAGCAGGTACTTAAACATTTAAAAGGGTTCTCAAATAAAACAGTAATTATAATTATCAAAATTCCTACTAAAATATCCTCGGTTATTAATCAAAGGCAGTCGCATGTGTTTGCGGCCGTATCGCGCGTTTTGCATAGATTTAAAAAGTCGATAGCAATGCAAATGCCTTGTGTGCTGTGTTTACTTGTTCCTGAGTTACTGTCGTAATAGACCCCTGGACTTGTGGACGGGATTTGTAGACATTCTTTGTTAGAGTTAAATACAATTCAATTCTTGGCCTCCATTTTAATCTCAATGTTTTTTTATCAATTGGCACAATTTTATATTGGTTCTAAAACTTGATACGGGATCCAATGATCTAGAGAATATAGAGAACTAATAATATAAGTTTTTGGCACAAGCTTTTATTGATGACTGTACTTTTCTTCCCACAGGCAACTAATACTCATCGAGACAATTCTAACAGCCCGAAACACAATTAGTTTACATCGTTTTATCACAGATTTCCCATGGCCATCTCCTGTCTCCATCACCAGATCATCTCAATGTCATCATAATATTATTAGACGATGGGCCTGGCCTAGTGAGTAGTGACCCTGCCTGTGAAGCCGATGGCCCTGGGTTCGAATCCCGGTAAGGGCATTTATTTGCGTGATGAGCATAGATATTTGTTCCTGAGTCATGGATGTTTTTTATGTATTTTTATTAAAATTCAAAATTCAAAAAAATATTCTGCAAGTAGGCCTCAAGGGCTCTTTTACAAGTCAATACAACATTTATAGTAACACTAACATCATATAGTGACATGAAAAATACATAACAACATTTATAAATATAGTAGCCAATACCTGGGTAAACATTACATTATAATAATCTTATTAAAATAAATAATTACTAGAATACAATAGAGATGTATAGTCTCTATGGTTAAAAATACATTAAATCTGGCGATGTATAAGGTCTCCAATGTCAGAGTACTAATACTAATAAGATTTGGAGGTGTAAAGTCTCTCCAAGTGTCAAAATAAAATGTATACTAAATAAATAAATCGCGTCTGGACTGTTAAGCTAGCAGTCTCATAAACTAATGCTACAGAACACAAAACTAGTATTGAGTACCTATGTATGTACAGTCAGAAAAACTATTAGATATTACATAATTTTTTATATATGGGTGCTAAGCTAATAGTTTTTTTGACTGTACTAAAACTAATCTTTGATAATACGCTCCATTTTTGCCAAAAAATTTTATGGAACCCTGAAAAAGTTAGTTATTTATGCATAACTTTCAAACAATGTCATACGTATTAGCGGAGCAAGTACTAGGGCAGCATGAGTTGTGAGAGCAATCGTTCTTTCCTTAATACGACCACGCCCCGTCGCGCGCTTAAGGCTCATGACTTCGCTTAAAATAAAATGCTTAGGTAAGTATGTGTTAAATAGGTCGATTTTATTTTGGTAAAACGATTATTTTTTTATCAGATTCCGATAATAATTTGGTGTATTGATAGTTTGGTACACTTATCTATAATCAATGTGTGAATTGACCCTGTTAAATGAGATGTCCACTCCAACACTACCGGTAAGTGGGGTAACTGGGGACAGGAGGAGTAGTAAGAGTAACATTGGACATAGGAAAAAATATTTATTTTATTTTATTAAAGGCACACTCAAAAGACAACATTCAAAGCATTATTACAATATACAACCGGTCAAACAAGTTTGTCTGGTTATAACAATGGGCAAACTATCCTAAATATAATTTAAAAAATCCTAAAACTATACTAAAAATTATAGAATTTCATAAATAATGTTAACATGTCAAATTGCTTAATGTGAAGTATGATGGCCCAGAACTTTAACAACTTGGCTCCTGAATACCAGCCGTGAGTCAAAAAAGTCAATTTCTCTATTTTTTAATACCAAATCATTGTACTTGAAATATAAGTATTCTCCAATTATATAAGCGTGGCTAACAGGGTATTAAAATGTTATAATCTCTGAATAAGGATTTACCAGTTTATGGTTAATTTGTTCAACTAACTACATACATTATTTCATAGGTAAAAATTATTGTCTAAAGTTACCCCATCTGTCCTCAGTTATCCCACCTACTTTCAATGTATGAGGAATGAAAAAAAACTTGACATGCAACCATAGTGCAGTTTTAATATTTTACTTTAATAAAGTTAGTTGATTTAGGTTCTAAATTGCATGCAGAAACTATGATTGCAGGCACGATAGACGAAAATAAGAATAAAACGATATTGGCTGAAATTATACACTATTAAAATACCGGCATGAATTTTCAGCAAATTACGATTTTTTATTAGATTGCATGTTTTAATGGCAGTCGAGTTATTGTTTCCGTTAACGAAATTTAGGCAATTTTATTTATTGTTGAATGTCTCAACTGTTGATTAAATTGCATACATACATACATTTCGGGACAAGATGTGATCTGGCCAAATACCGAACAAGTGTGAGTAGGACTCGCACACCGAAGGTTCCGTACAAATCTAACAAATTTTTTATTTCATCTTTTGAAATATTTATTTATTTAAACTTTATTGCACAAAAGAAAACTTATCGTACAAAAGGCGGACTTAATGCCAAAGGCATTCTCTACCAGTCAACCTTAAGGTAAAGCAGAGAGATTGTGGGCGGTGCTATTAGCTATTACTAGGTACTATTAACGAAATAACACAAAAGCTTACCTAAGATTCAACATACATAAGCAACAAAATACATATATACATAATACAAATAATACATACAATATATATACATATATAAATTATATAAACTAAATAATAGAAATTAGGAATCCTTCATACTACTAGCAAATAAAGACCGTACCGATTTCTTAAACGCAAATTTATTTGGGGCATATATATTTCCCTGTATTTGTACTATAAAACGATATTATTTGCCAAATTTCATAGTTCTAGGTCAACGGGAAGCACTTTATAAATTTTGATTCCCTTGCGAGTGTCGAAATATACGGTTTTTGCGACATAAACGACCGCATCTTTTTTTTACGTTAACTTAAAAGTTTGATTTTTTTACAGCTTCAAGGGACCGTAGATTTTATTCCATATATGGTTTTAATATCAACTCGATACCTCCACGCGTTTCCAAGACCTTGACAGACAGACAGACGAACAACAACGTGATCCTGTAAAGGGTTGCGTTTTTTCCTTGAGGTATGGACTCCTAAAAAGAGTTCTTCAAATCATACACATTTTAACAAAATGTAAAAAGTAAGTAAACGATAAAAAAACGACGTAAAAATAAAAATCTGCACTTATAATTACCTAATCTAAAAATGCCCTGAAAACCAGCGTCATGGCTAAACACTACTTCTACCATCCCACTAATCCGCGGTTAACCCGTTAAACCTGGATGTCCCATGGTTACCAGTACAACTAGTTATTTAGCAACAAGTTTTTTTTGTATGACGATATTTTGTGAAATCCTTAGTAATAATTTTGATCTATGAATTATATTCATTAGTATTATATATGGAATAATATTTACAACATCTATAATTTTTTTATTTTTTTTTAGGTATATAACAGGTTTTAATGAATTAAGTAATATATACATTTAATCCAATATACATCAAATCAATTACTAAACCATTATTATAGGTACTAAATGTATAGAAACTAATCCACTAAAATACAATGGAAAAAAAAACATTAAAATTGACTATAAACTAAACAGGAGTAAAAGTAAACAAAAAGAAAGACACAAATACAAAAATTAATCAAACAACCCGTCCCGAGCCCTCCCAGACGCAAAGGCGCCCATCACGCTCGCCGCGTTGCCACGCTGAATCACGATAGACAGCCTCTGCATCAGGAATGACCCGGAACGAGGATCATGACCCCTCTCCCTCAACCGCCGCCCCAATTCGCCCAAGAAAATTTTGGCCTCGGCACACCAACACCCGGACGTCTCTACCGCTAACGGGACAAACATATATCTCGACAGCAGCGCCGAGTACTTATCGCGCTTTCGGAGTGCCGCAAATTCAGCCGCCGCTCCTGCCGTCCGGACAGTCCGGCCAATGTGCGAGGCGGCAAAAGTGCTGACACAAGTGGCATCCCAGAGAAGACACTTACCCCTTTCCCATGGTCCAAGAGTCAGCCCGTCAGGCCTTTTGCCATCGGACCGGCTCAGTCCTGGAGGCTCCATCAAGCACGGTACATTTGCTGACAAAAGTGCTCTCCTTACAATATCATTTAGGGCATGGTGCCGTGGAAACCTCCCCACGCCCCGACAACAACTCAACGCATGGTGACCATTACTCTCAACCATAGTGCCGCAGATGCATATGTGAGGTTCGCAAACATCGCAGCCCAGGCGAAGAGCGACAGCCACCCGCATTGAGTTGTTGTCGAGAAGGGTACCCACATGTGGCAACAATCTATAAATTGCTCTGATAATTAGCTTAAGATAATTATATGTAATACTGTCTTACTATTCATAAGTGCTTGTTGCTAGGCCTACATGAATAAAGTATATTTGAACTGAACTGAACTTGACACTAGGTTAACGGTTTAACAGGTTAACCCGAGGTTAGTGGGTTGCACCATGCAAGTGGCCATAAGTATTGGCATATGCTGAGTGGCATCCATCTTGAGTGAGAATAACGTGTATATGTTAAGTTTTATTTTTTTACATTAAATAAAGTATTTCTATTTCTATATCTAAAATTCTAAGTAGGCACCTTTTACCTGCTGCAATGCTGTACATTTTTCTGAAATAAAAAACGATACTTTCCCACTAGTTAAACCCCAAATAAAGGTAGGTCTAATACAAAAGCTATTATCAAAAACGGTTTAATTTCCCGCTATCTCGGCATCGCACGTGTAACTATTTTTTTAATTACGAGTATGTTACTACTGTTGATGAATGACCCTCTTCAAAGAAATTGGAGATGGATACGGCATTATATTGTTTTTTTTTTACTGACGACTAGACGAGGAAAACTTTTAACTACATATTTTTTATTGGGAACATAGGAGTATTGTAACGGGATAAGTTAACCAATAGATGAAATATTTTTATTTGAATTATGTATAGTATATTTTCATTTTATTGTACATATTTTATTACGTAATTTTGTGAAATTTTTTTCACTTATTAGGATCGAAAGAGCTCCTGATTCTCAGTAAAATTAACATTAAAAATCCCAAATATGAAAAAATGTAGGCCCAAATATGCCGCGTCCACGTTTCCCCAGCTCTCAAACCGCAAGTACATTTAGCAAGAGTTCATGAATATTAACTTTTTCTACATCAATCATACCGCATTACGTCATTAAATCAAAAAGGCCTCAAGCACCCACTTGTCAAGCAACTTAATGACCTCTTTAACTTTGCAGGGTAGCGATCACACGATTGCAAACATGACAAAACGAAAGGGCTTAAGTGCCAAGGCCTTTCATTGGTTTTATGACGTTTTGGATTGGAAATGTGAAAAGGGTTAGTAAGAAAGTGGGTTGATTTTTTGTTAGCATTTTTTGTTAATTTCCCTCCGTTTTTACGGTGATTAGGGGATGTTAATTAGTTACGGATAAGGGTAGTTGGAGGTTTTACTCTGATATCATTACATAGCAATACTATTTATTTTATTTATTTACCAACAACAAATACCTCATTCAAACTTCCCGTCGTGTGTCTTCTAAAACAGTTCTTAGTTTTCATATATATATATTTTTTTTTAACTTCTTCTCATTATCACGCCCAGTTACGATGATAAAAACGTGAGTTTTCTGTATCCAATTCTGTATTACAAATTTATAATCCGATGAGAAAGAGTAGAAATTATTTGTATTTTATTTCATAATCAGATACATTACAATACACAGGTGTTATATGTAATTAAATAATATGGAACTAAAATAGTTTAACCTAGGGAACAACAGAGGGCCTACCGCGAACCACGTTCGACGTGTTGCCTCCTTGTCGCACTTATGTACGAATTTACAAGATGCGACAGAGAGGCAACACGTCGAACGTGATTCGCGGTGGACCCTCAGATTTCTTGTCAAATATGGAAATTAATATAAAGAGAAGAAATTTTACATACAAAATTCGTAGTCTCTCCATTGTTTAGGTTTCCGTACGTACCCAAAGGACTCTATTACTAAGACTCCGCTGTCCGTCCGTCTGTCACCAGGCTAGCCAGTTGAAATTTTCACAGATGATGTATTTCTGTTGCCGCTATAACAACAAATACTAAAAAGTACGGAACCCTCGGTGGGCGAGTCCGACTCGCACTTGTCCGATTTTTTTGTACCAAGACATAGATATAATATAAAGTAGTTTCCTGAAATTTAAGCATGTTTAAAAATGAGAGCGTAGCTTTCATTGTATAGGAGCGGCTTTTTGGCGGCGGTTTCGTTTAACTCTTAATACAAAATGTTGCCTGCTTAAAATACTCAGTGGTGCCCTCTATAAATTTCTACTCCTTCACGAAAGTAGTTTATGGAGCTCAGCGTTCCCACCCTCTAATCTTACGTCTATTTACTATTTAGTAAATATATAATCAGATGGCGATGAAGTGGCGGACGGGCGTGCGTCACGATCGGACCAGCATTAACATATCGCAGGTTCGATTCCGCTATCGTCCGGTGTCGCGGACGAGAGCATGGGTCCGTTGTCACACGATCATTTCTTTTTTTTTTTAATTGAGCTGATTTTGCCTATAGATTAGATTCAATAAAATTTAAATCATTTTTAATCAGAGTAGCATATAGATTTCGTTTTGTTTCGTTTAATTTTCACCCAAACCAAAATTAATTTCCTATACAGGTCCAATTGTCACTGTAATTTTTTTTTTTTTTGCAAACATATTCATATTATTTTAAACAGGTTTTTCACATATTAATAAGTCTAATGAACGCTCCGCGCGATAAGTAGGTGCTCCAGTCGAACATCCTCAAAGGCGGAACGAAATATGTCAAGCGTTTATTCGCTTTAATCATATACGTGAGTCGGTACCGACTTAAGGGTGAATTACAAAACAAATTGTACATAACATAACTAAACTGTGATTAGTCTTAAGTAATTGATTCACTTGTGTTACGAAAATTAACCATGTAAATTGTATTCTATTTATTGTACTTAATTCAAACATATAAGTATACAACAGGGGTGGCCAACAGGTCGATCGCGATCGACTGGTCGATCGCGACTGTTAGTCCAGTCGATCGTGGCAAGGCAAAAAAATATAAATACGTAGACCAGTTTCATTTAAGGTTTCAAGAAGTATGTAATTGGTAGATCGCACAGGGTTTCGTTAGTAAACAGGAGATCTTGGGTCTAATCAAGTTGGCCACCCCTGGTATATAGCATACGCCTATACATTTTCGTGCATATAACTTAAATAGAAATGGTTTAACTGTCGTAACACACTGGAATCAATTAACTTTTAACTAATTACAGGTCCATTTTTTTTTTAACTATGTACATTTTTTTGCAATACATTCTTAAATTCATTTAGTAGCACATAATTTGTAACCCTAGTGAAATATACAAACAATTTCGTCTCGTGTCATGGAAACGTGCAGCAAAAACGTTGGTAAGCGAGGTAGATAAACATTTCCTTGTAGTGGGCATGTCCCGCGCATGACGAATAAATCTTGATGTCGTCGACGCAGATAGCTGTAATGTATGGAATATTGTCCGCCACTCATTTGCTGGATACCTAGGGTTTTTATATACTATTTCTTTCAGTGGAAGAACATTCTAGAAAGGTTAACTTAACTTTTAACAAGCCGAAACGTCTATAAGCTTAGATTAATTTAAATATGGAAAAATTATTGCCTTGGTTTAGACTTGAACTCACGTCCTCTGGATCGATACCCCAGCGCTCTGCCAACTGAGCCACCAAGACCTCATCCATAGCAAATTTTAGGGGTCCTAGCGATATGTAAGAGCGATGCAGAGTATCGATCCAGAAGCCGTAAGTTCAAATCTCACCCAAGGCAGTAATTTTTCCACTTTTAAATTTATTCTAAGTTGAATTTTAGTCCCAAATATGCCCTAAAATACAGTTCTGAATGTTTTATAAACGTGCATCCACACTGCAGTTATTTTTTGTGGTTAGTTGCTCCCCAGTTGCTCCTGAAAAGATAACTGCGAAGTGCACTTAACGCTTTTCCAGGCCGCACCAATCTATAAGGTTTTCCCAAAAGATCCGAATGTATTCCAATTAATCCAACTTTGATTCATTTGAAGACAAATCATATTTGCGGAAAGTGCCATCTAATTTGAATCTTAAATCGGAATGGTAAAGTCAAGATTCTGTTGGCACGTATGTGGTCCATAAATCGTAATACGCCTGGAAAAGGCTAAAGATTGCGTTACGGACCGCTAATTCGAACGCCCGCAGTAGAATTTAAAATGCCAATTTTTCACTAAAGAGATTATCGTTGAGGACGCTCACCTGTCACATTCCATTGAAAGTTGCACAAATTTGCGCTTTTAATTCGTCTATCATCTGACCTATCAATAGACCATTTTCTCTAGCTCGCCATGTTTATTAAATTATTAGGAAAGTTTTTTACCATATAAAGTAGGCAGCTAGGCACTTGCGTGCTGAAGTGTCTACTGATGATACTTTTTTTAATTTTTTGCGTACTATTTATCTTGATTAATATTTTTAAACAATAATTTCCTCATAGGTAATGTGAAAGACAGTATGTGTCACATGGTAGCAAAATTATTTCCACCCTGGGCGTTACTTGCACTCGCAACTCTCGGGATTCAATTATAGAATAATTCGCCTCATTTTGGGTTCAATCTACTTACTTACTTCACTCCAGTCATGCGTATCTAAGAAAAAATATCATTCTTTAGCTTAACAAACCAATTACAATGATCTGATTTCTCCAACCCAATACAATAACGCTTGTTAACCACAAACAAAAAACGTTACGCATTAAAAAACCAAAACAGGAGCGATTGTATTTCAAGCATTCTCAATTCAAATTAAACACCCAGTCTTTACCGCATGACAGATGAACTAACAGACGAACACAGCATCAAGATGCCAACATCGATAATCTACAGTCCGTCAACCTTTGTCTATGCTTTTATTTTTAGCTGGCAACACCGCTAATGGTGTCCGAGTTGTAGTGACGCTAAGTTGACAGGGCGTAGATTCTAGATGGTAGCACTGATAAATAGTTTTTGAGTTGAAAAGTTGGGTTGAGTCCATTTTGATTTTAACTAAAGACAATGTTAATTTAAGTTGGTCCTAGAAATCTGACTGGCAGCAATCATAATATTCATGATGAGATGACAATTTTTCTTTCTTTCTTTATTCTTTTTCCACGGAGTCGTGACGAGCCTGTTGTACTGAATCAAATATTATAAAGGACCTAGTATTTGACTGTCTAATATTAGTAATTTAATTTTAGTATTTGACTGTCTAATAGGTATTTTGTTAAAAATGAATATGACAACCTACATTCAAATATTACAAGTCAATTACTTAGCACAAAAATCTCGGGTTTCGATTTAGAAGAATCGAATTTGTGCAAGCAAAAAATACCTATAAGCCTTACAGGGTTTAATTGTCATGTCAGTTACTGCGGATCCCTTTTGTTTCGCATAATTATTGAAAGTCATAATGTAATGATAGTCATATTATTTTTCCTTAGGTTATCCTATTGATAGGTTAGGTTAGGTTTGTTTTATGACAATCCTGAAAAGTTACGCGTTTCTGAGAAAAACCAAATTATAGCTAACGAAAATGCGGACAAACAATACATTATGACTTAAAACTTTATGCGAAACAATAGAGACCCCAGTTACTGACCTGTCTAATAACTAAATACTGCTCTCGTTTGCTCAGTAAAGCGCTCATTTCGTTCCCATAATTACTGCAAGATCTGCCGATACAAGTAGACTGGCAAGTCAATGCCGCTGCTAACTTATCCTCAAATGACTTACCTATATCGATCTTGTTTATAAAATTAAACCTAGCATTCATGTGGGACATGAGTGAGAGGCAACAATCTATTAGACTGAGAAAGATTTTTTTATTGGACGAAGGTAAGCATTTGACCACAATTTCAAGTACCGATGCGGTCTAGGATGGAGTATGCTTTTTTTTTTTTATATATATAAATATAAATATTATGGGACATTATTACACAAATTGACTGAGTCCCACAGTAAGCTCAATAAGGCTTGTATTGAGGGTACTTAGACAACGATATATATACTAAAATACATAGAAAACACCCGTGACTCAGGAACAAATATCCATGCTCATCACACGAATAAATGCCCTTACCAGGATTTGAACCCGGGACCATCAGCTTCGTAGGCAGGGTCACTACCCACTAGGCCAAACCGGTCGTCAAAGCTTTTCTATTGTATTTCCTTCTATTCACTCTCGAATTGAAAAGATCCAAGTTATTGGGCTGGGAATAGATTAGCAAGAAGTGAGAACCACCAGAAGAAGCACTCAGCTGTTTTCATAACAAAGCTGGAAGCAAAGCGTTTACGTTAGGGTGGAACGCAAGTCCATGCCTAGTCTCACCGTGGTAGAATGGAAATGGGAGGACTGGGTCATGTAATGTACCTAATAGAGGTGGGTTGGATATTAACATCATACTGAAGTAGATTGAGTAAAATTCATCACTCAGCGCATCGGGCATGTTCGCCGAGGCTAGAACCGACGACTTCTTTGCCATAAGGCGAAAAAGAATTGCCTCACTGCTTGGGAGAGTGCGCGGAAGCAGCAACAGCATGCTAAGGACGTTGGCCGATCGCCTCGACTGCCCGCTCACAAAATACTGGGTTAATGTGATTATTGGGAGGGACAAATAGGGTAAGACCCAATACCTACTAGGTTAAGTTTCCTGTAGATATATATTTATTCATAAGACTACTAATCAATTTCTATGGATTATGGTCCGAAATAAACAATTTTTTTTTTTTTTTAATTCATCTAGGGACAGTGCCGAATTTCCTATAACTAAAACATCATATTCCTATGAAAATATGTATGCCGTGTAACTGTGACACTGCCATACATTGCTACTACAAAGTCTGAACAATGTTAAAACAGTCTATGATGTCTTGATATCTTGTCAGGGGTGTTGTTTTAAAATAAGAAATTTTGTAAATTTTACATCTGGCAACCCAAAGCGTATCCTTCTTTGGGTTGCCCTTCGTATACGGAACCCTGTAAAGGGCATTTGTACTGACTAATAACAGTTATGAAGGCGGCGACAGCCAAGATCAATCACAACGGCATACATAATACATGTTATGTTTTATTTATGAACTTTATCGCCGTGATATCAGAAAATCAATTTCATGCTCGAGCAACTCGTATTTGACATTTGAACGGAATACCTTTCGTTTGACTGTCATGAAGTTATAAACTTTTAAAAATAAAGCAGTAAAAAAGTTAGCTCAATGGGTGACTTTGCAAACTCTAAAACTATACAGCACCCAAAATCCCACATATTTTTTACATTTTCTTTAAAACGCACTTTTTTTTATTTTGAGTAGGTAAATATATTTAGTTAACTATGATTAGTACTTTTTTAATCTCTAAAATTTCATATCATCGTCTAGCACATCGATACGTAAGGAAAAGATGCTAATTCCAAAAAATGTGAGATAATATCGTACCTTTGCCTGCTTTGTATTTAATCCTGCGTTTGCTGTGACAACGTTTTATTGAACGAGCGTTAGCGAAGGTTCTGAATTACCCGATACATACACTTAATATTCATATACAACTAACTGATCAGTGGCTACCAAACCATTCGTCCTATTCGATGATGGATCACACCGGTTATCACGAAGTTGGTGATCGCTCACGGTCCGATGACTATCAACAGATTCTGACGCGGCCGATGCACGACTATTTTAATTGGGCGCGATGCCACAGATAAAACAAGATGGCAGCCGTGACACGTGTTCGGTTAGTTCGACACGTCCGGACGGATCAAGGAGAAACATGGTGAATTACGCTTTGTTTAGCTGTCGTTTGGAGTATTTAAACCTCGGTGGCAAAAGTGGCTCTCATGATGCTAAGTTAATGTTTAAAAAAATATGTAAACTTATTTCTGTCTTCATGTTTTTTTTTTCTTCTTTTTGATTATTTTTGTTACCTACTTGTCGTGATTGTCTCATCGGAGAATCAGTGCATCTAAATGTGGATGAATAGTCTCCAAATTACGGGGCTCCTGTGCAGGACATCGAGCACATCATTCATACCCACTTAACAAATACGACGGAAACCCTGCAAACTTGTATACCCTCGACAGTGGATACCAATTGATACAGAACCTTAAAATATCTTTATAAACGACTAAACAATTATGCCATGCGATGCAGCTTTTCTATGTTTTTCTTTTTTGTATAATTTCCTCTTCCGTGTTTGTGCTTGCCTACGATTGTTTTCTACTTTTATTTAAATTGTTAGAGCATGCGCATCCTGGCTTACCCATATATAACAAGAATTATTTTTTTTGTGATTAATTATTCAAATGAAATAAAACGTGGAAATAATAACTACTTATAGATCTACAGGAAGCATTATTACCTTGCGAGCAAGTATGCTAATACGAGAAACCCTTTCAAGTATAGGTATGGGCATATTCATCGACCGTCTGTGCCTACCAAAAACTAGTTTTCTTTAATTTCAAATTGTAAATACGTTACATTTTAAATAAAAAGTACTTAGGTACCCACAAGATACAGTGGTAAGTAACTACGTACCGATATCCTCACAAATCTCTGGAATAACCTTTACATTATTCTATAATTCAGAATAACGCTCGTACTTGAACGCTGAGTTATTGCGATTGCAAACATGTCTGCTCCCACGAGATGCATGGCGCAACAAAGCCTTTGATAATTCTATGACTAGTCAAAACTATGCGGGCGAATTATGCATCGCATGCTTCTCTCATTTAAAGCCTTCGCTGACATGTTTATAAAGACAAAGGTTACAGATGAATATCATTTTAACGTTAACGAAACGAGCTGCAGCGCGCGGCTAAACGACACCCAGTCACGCCATCTATCTGATTCTACGTACAACCTTTCACCGAACAATCGCTTTATAACTTATTTAGCGAACGCTAACGAACTCCGATAACTCGAGTATGACGGCGCATACTCTAACGGCCAATCGCGCGTCACCAAACATCGGCCGGCCAATCAGCGCGCGCTAGGATAGCGTGACCCGAACGCAATCCGATTCGAGTCGTATTCGTTACCGAGAGATGGCGCGGGCCCAATCGTCGCGTCCATCGCGCTGTCGTGCCCATATAATGATCTTCACAGGGCCAGGAGAATGAAGTTGAGCCTCTCATTAATTGGCGTTTTGAGAGATCGCTGCGCCAAAGATAGGTTAATTCCTCGCTCGGTAGAGATCCTTGTCGCTGAAAAAGGAAGGTGAGCGAGCATTTTCTGGAAATCAGATCCAATTACATGTGCCCGTTAAGGTTTTGTTCTGTTTGCGCGCGATATTGATGGACTAGCTCGCTATTATCTGGAAACATTTCTCGCATTTGTTAACATGTACTGCCCCACCCACGCGGCGACATTTACATAGCGCGGGCACGTCTCAATTAGGAGCGTAATGTATGCCTCGACTCGGGCCTGGATCTGACTGACGCCGACTGATAGCGCAAAACGTGACGGGTGACGACTATCACCCGCTTCCCCGACACTAATAGGAGCCGATATTGGGCTCGATACTTTTTGTTTGCATATCCATTAGCGTCTATCCGACCACTGGCTGCTTAATAAATTATGTAAATGTTGTCCTTCTTATTTCAGGTGAGGACGAGGAATGGGGAAACGAGAGCGAGGCGATGCCAGGAGAACCTCGCACGCCGAGCTCGGGGGGGGAGAGGGCCGCGTCGAGCGGCGGCGCATCGCCCGCGTCGGTGTCGGCGGGCTCCCCAGCCGCCTCGCCACCGCGCCTGCGCCTCAACACGAGCCTCGCCACTGACCCCGCGCTGGCGCCCTCCGCCGCGCCGGTCAAACGCGAGCTCCCTTCGCCCTCACCCCCGCCGCCGCCTGCGACGACCCAAGCGCAAGCCAGGGACTACCTCGCTCTAACAGCGGCAGCGTTCCCTGCGCTCTTCCCAGTCGCCCCGACCGGCTACATGTGCCAGCCATGCGGCATCCGCTATTCTTCTCTAAGCACGCTGCAAGCGCACCAGGAGCATTACTGCTCGAACAGGCGGCCGAAGCCTGCCGAATCTGTTGAACCGGGCGCTGACGCCGCCGGAGATGAATCCAGTAGCGATGCAAAGACTCCAAGACGTACAGGAAAGCAATATGCTTGCACCTACTGCTCGTATAGCGCTGATAAGAAAGTCAGCCTTAACAGACATATGCGCATGCATTCTTCATCTCCAGTCAGCAGCGGGACCCCTGCCCCGACCCCGACTTCTAATGGAGAAGCTACCGAAGGCCAACCGTCGCCTGATCGGTATTGCGCCGACTGTGATATAAGGTTCAGCTCGATCCAAACTTTTAGAGCTCATAAAACACATTACTGCAGCACGAGACAGGTGGTGAAACCTGCTGCAGCTTCAGCGAGAGGAAGTTCTGTAACCTCAGGGTCTGCGCCTCCTTCCCCTGGAGCCACACCACCCGCCCAGAACCAATATGCGCTAGCCCTGCCTACTAATCCTATACTCATCGTCCCGTACTCACTCCTGCGGGGCGCGAGCACCCTCCCGGGCACTACTCTACCAGATCCCGACACGCCGTGCTTTTTGCTACCAAACGGCACATTTCAACCGCTCAGCCGAGCTATACCAAATATGAATTCAGATGGAAAAGAAGCCGAAGTTTTAAAGTCAGCCAATCGGCCTCGGGAGACTTTGAAAGATGGTGGCACCCCTTTGGATTTAAGCGTGCGGCGAACTCCTGAATCAGTGGGTACTGATGAGCATGAGAAGGAAAATAGGCTTCGGTCCGCAACGCCAGAACAGATTGTCTGCGCGCCGTCGCTCCCAGGGTCTCCAGGCACGCCGTCACCACAGCGTCGATCATCATCTCCTACTGGAGAGAGCTCACCAAAGCGCCGACGACGAGACTCCAGAGGGCCAACGCCAAAGCCTCCAAGCGTCCCCTCCCCGCCTGAGAGCAAATTCATTCCCGTACCGCCTGCAATCCTGCCGCCAGCCCTGGCCATGCGTCTAGCCTCAGAACTGCCTCTGGCAGCCGCATCCCCACAAGTTCTAGTCAAGCAAGGCGTGTCTAAATGCAAAGAGTGCAACATCGTTTTCTGCAAATACGAGAATTATCGCGTACATAAGCAACACTATTGTAACTCAGGCGGAGACGAGCGGGTAAGTCCGGCGCCTCCGGAGCCTGGACCACCGCCTCAATACCGCCAGCTTTACTGTTTGGCTTGCGGGATCCACTTCAGTTCTTTAGACAATCTGGCAACGCATCAGAGCTACTACTGCACGAAGCGCGAGACGCGGTCTCCTCGATCTGTTCCCGAGGCTCCTAGGCCGGCTTCTGGATCGGAGGGAGGATGGAAGTGTCCGTGCTGCGATGTGGTATCGCCGACAGCGGCGGCAGCGCAGCGCCATATGGAGGCACACGCAGGCGTCAAGGCCTTCCGCTGTACCATCTGCCGTTATCGTGGCAATACATTACGCGGGATGCGTACACACATACGAATGCACTTCCCGAAGAAACCTGCTGATTTGCAGGTGAGTTGTCTTTTCATCATGTTTGTAATTTTCACATTTTTCAGTAAACACCTACCTACCTGTACTTTAAGTAATCAGAGATCTTGAAATTATAATTATTAAATTTTTACTTATAATAAAATTAACTTACTAAGATCCTTAACTCTTAAGTGTGCTTGTAACCATTTCTCAACTGTGTTAACTTGACTTAAATTCTTATTTCGACTGTAACCATGGAAACGAGTGACAAGAAAAAGTTGATTCATTCAAATGTATCCGGCAAATATTTAAAATGCTATATTTTAATTTCCAGGAAGAGAGCTACATAGCCTGCGTGGTTGAGGAAGACAGCCGTGAGACCACTTCCCCCGCTCCCGCCGTGGGAGAGCGCGTGCACCGCTGCAGCTCGTGCGCCTACACCTCCACCTACCGCGGCAACGTCGTCCGCCACGCCCGCCTAGTCCACGCCACCGACGAGCCAGAAACAGAGGAAACCTCCCCTATCCCGGTCGTGGACATAAAAAAAGAACCAGAGACAGAAGAGGAAACCCCAAATTATTGCAAATCTTGCGATATTTCGTTCAAATATGTCAACACTTATAAGGCGCATAAGCAGTTTTATTGCACGGCAAATAACCAGGATGCCGCGGCAAATAATAATGTGCCGGCAGCGCTACCAACTGCGCGGGTTAACGAAGTTCTTTGAACGTTGCGTTTGAAATTAAACGTTCTGAATGAGGATTGAGGTGATTATCATATGGATTAGAATAGACCAGTCATAGATAGGTCTTTGAAAATTAATGTAGTGTCATTATCGAGTAGCGACTCATTCTTGACGCAACAACTGTATGTTAAAGGGATAATTCAATTTGTACTTACATCTTTTTAACTGATATCAGCGTCTTTCTCTGCAGAGTTGCAACTCGATTGCGCTTAGTTATATAAATAAGTGAAATCGTATCTAAAACTTTTGGATCTATATTATATCATGTGCAATAATTGAAATAATCGATATATTATACTGCATATCAACGCCAAATTTAACGGTTTGATTTTAATTTGATTGGACTTAACGGCTTATGTAAATAGCTCTCAATAGACTTATAGCTTTTTTGTTATTGTTATGTAAAATTAAAGTTAATCGTGTATGTATTAGTTAACGTTAAAAAGTACCAAATTGTAAATATTAAAGTATGTGTAAAGATATTATTACATCGTAACGAAATTTTATTACCATTTGTTCTAAGCAATTGTTCTTAATTTGTTGTTAATTTTGTTTAATATTATTATTAGGAAACTGAGTATTTAAAGACGTACTCAATACAGGTACATTACGTACAGCTATAGCACTGTAAACAAAAAATTATAATGGTTTCACCAAAAATGTGACACTAACGGCATGAATTTTACACAACTATATTATAAGCAATCTTACAAGAGCAGGATGCAGCTATCTCCTATCGTAAAATGAAAGTAATAGATGCAGGTGCGAGTATACTGTTTATCTAACTAGCAGATAGCTGCCTCTCGCTCTTGCAGGATAGCAAGCAAGACCATGTGTAATGAGTATTACTTATTGGGTTTATTTGTGCAGACCTCATATTGTTTCTGACATTTATGATACCTACAAGGATGTATCCGTCGTATAAACGCTTCTTTTATTCCAAAATAGGTATCGAATTTGAATTTAATCGCTGCTTCAAATAGGTATAAGCATATTTGTCCTGATACCTAAAATGTGGAAAAGAGATAAATTCTTTTAAGGTAAAAATATAAAATAAAATACGTTATATTCGTGCTTTTTGTCACATTTTTGCGGGAAATTCTGTCTTTTAGATACAATCTGTGCTGTATCCTTTTCAGTTTAGGGACGTACTTAGAAACAGACGTTCCGTTGCACGCAGAAATAGATTAAAAAAAGCATTTGGATAAATAAGGAATTAAGATTAATACCATGTTTTGTCAATGCCAAAGCATCGCTAGCGTATCGTATGCATTTATAGCTATCTCACTAATATAGTTATAGAATAATAAACACAAGACTTATCTTTAGAATTGTAAATTGTCACTGTGTTGTCTCGAAATGTGTTTACGTTCTGGTTTTTGAAAAGGTAAACGAACTGTATGGTTGCTAGCGGCAATATAGCCTGTCAATCCAATTCCGTCGCTAGAAAAAAGCGGCAAATTTAAAAAAAAAAACGTAGATCCGAAGAAAGCTTCCCGTAGAAGATTTGAAATTCGCGCCTTTTTCTACTGAGAAATGCGTTCGACCGACTATGAACAACGCGGAAAAAATTGTTAATGCTACCCAATAATAAAGTAAACAAAGTCAATTCATGACTTGAAAACGGGCCACATTGGTGGCTAATTTCGCAATTGACAGTGTAGCTAGATGTAAATTGTAAAACTAAAGGTGGGCGTTTGGATTGCAACTGCACCTGCGTTACTGTTGCGACATTACTGCTGCAGTATATACGCGCCCGCCGCGCTTCCTCTGTCAATTTAAGAAATAGAAGAGTGAGGGATTGAACGTCATAAATGTCATCATAATTAGAGATGCAACGGATAGTTGTTTGGCCGGATACCGAATATTCGGCTTGATTGTCGGCCGAATATTCGTAAATGGTATATGACTGTTTTTAGATTCATTTCTTCTTCCCCAAAATCACGTTAAATGACTATCCGGTCGGCCGGATACTATGTAGATATCCGGTACGGACCGGATACCGGATAGTAACCGAATATTCGGTGCATCTCTAGTCATAATTGCGGCAGTAATGCGGCGGCGAACGTCACTCATATTATCAAGGGAATTGACAGATACAGCGACATCAACACCGCCGTAATATCATTAGGTTCAGTAATGCAGCTACAGTTGAGATCTGAATGTCACATTAATCGTTTTCTTAAACATTCAGCGGAAGACAAATTTAGAGTATTATAGTTCGTGTCATCCACGATGACGCGCAATTTGTCAAATCTAACCTCTAATAACATGACAATACGAGTCAAGACACGCGTCTTCGTGAATGACACGATCTGAATATATTGTGTGTACAGGACGATTCATAAAAGCTGGCACGAATGGAATGAATGAGTGAATCAAAATATCTGTACCCCTAGTGTAAAGGGATTTTGAGTTTACAAAACGTCCCGCTTGGCACGTTGTTTCTAAATCCCATACAAAATGAGACTTAACGCAAACGCGTACGTCACGTTATCGAATAAATTTACACTAAGGGTTCTGATGTGTGTATCACTATAATCAATAAAATGGTGGCTCTGACTGTATACTGTGTGATTTTGGGGTCGTGATCCTGAATGTCGAAAATGTGTTGGGGCCGATATGAAAATCGTGATTTTTTTTATCCCTGGTCCCATACGTTTCGTCTACGTCGGGCCCCCAAGAGTCAACGTGTCCATTGGATTTTTTATATTCATGATCTTCATTCATCTCAATACATTTTTGATATTCATGATCACGACCCCAAAATCACTGAGTATAGATAAAGAATGAAAAAAGTTTATTGTAGAAACATACAGTAAATCACGACCCTGTGTCCTGAGCTTATAAACCCTGTGTTACAGGACCCAGTTTCGTCATACTAATTTCTTAATCCATATTATATCTATACAAATTGTCCAGAGTTACATTGAAAACAGATAGCTATGGTTATTTTACATATGTATTATTATTTCTAAGCTGCGTGTGTACGAGTGTTTGTTTGTAACATACTCATCAAGGGTGGCGTTAGGCGTAAGCGACGTGGGCCACTGCCTACGGCCCCGCGGTCCGAGTGGCCTCGCGCCCCAATGGCTTATTCATAATTCGACCATAGGGCCTCGCAAAATGTATCTTGCCCACATTAAGTTTTGGTC
Organism: Cydia pomonella; assembly: GCF_033807575.1. Lineage (NCBI taxonomy): Eukaryota > Metazoa > Arthropoda > Insecta > Lepidoptera > Tortricidae > Cydia > Cydia pomonella. Next base: position 3,656,907 of record NC_084707.1, on the reverse strand, counting down.
TAGCGCCGCCCCTGATACTCATACAATGAAAGTTTCGTTCATTTCATTCGTGCCAGCTTTCGTGAATCAACCTGTATGTCTTCGGCAAAAAAATTTGAAGTTACATCCCAGGCTGGTAACATACGGTTTAATTACTTTTTTATCATAATTATATAACCGAATTTAGTATACTTTGTTGTTCGCCAGATTCTTTGTATTGTTATGTTTTAATTAAAAATAACGGTAACTTTAGTAAGATAAAAACTTTATGTAAACACAGTGTAACCGTTTAGTTTTGAATTTGAACATAACCATATAAAATGATTGATGTAAATCATTAAATCATTATAGTATATTTCAAATAGCCTGGGTCTCGGTGACAGCTGTCATCTCTATACAATTTATAACCTTAAACCAATTGACATATATATCTAAGGACGGGCCTTACGGACGATAAGTATGGGGCCATATAGCGGTGTCACGCACACGAATGCGAGCCAATCGTGCAGTCTAACGCCGCAACGCGATTGGTTGATGAGTTCGCACCACGCGCGCGATTGGTCGCGACTAATTCCGTTAGGCACGCGCGATTAGCTCGAATTGGAGACTGACACCACTGAACTAGCGCAATTCTTAGTCTCAAAATATTGAAAATGTGTATTGATATGATAGGTGACACCGTACCCAAGGTATAGGAAGTATTTTTAAACATGTAATAAAGAAAACTGAGTCAAGTAATAATAAAGCAACAGCAGTTACTCTGTTCAGCGTGTTCATGTAAAAACACCTTATACACGTTGATATAGAGTTTACATTCACGTGTCTGTCACAGAGTAACGTAAATCATGACATTGTTACGAATTGCATCTGATAACGTGCCATAATCCGTGTTCTCAGAAATAGTTGTAATTTTAAACATCTCGAATAACTGAAACCTGGACCTTGTGTTTAATTAAAATTTATATAGGCACATAAACACATAATAGCTTAAAATAGTACATTACGATACAAGTGCGAAAAATAGGAAATTTAAATCGACACGAGTTGCGAATTACCTATTCGCACATGTATCGTACAACGTTTTACAGTACATATGGCCCTTTAAATGTTCGACACAGTAACATAATATGCTACTTCTCGCACTAGTGCTATAAAGTAGCCCCATATGTACTGTAAATCCGTATTATATGTAATGTAAGAACTAGGCACGAAGAATTGACCTGTCATTTCCTATTGCTTGCCCGCATATAGATCGTGTGAGCCTTGAGTCGTATTGTCATGTTAATAAAGGTTAGATTTGACAAATCTGCGCGTCATCGTGGATCACACGAACATCGACATATCTAAGGACGGGCCTTCCGGGTAATAATAATGGGGCCAGTACGGTGTCACGCACACGCATTCGAGCCAATCGTGCAGTCTAACGCCACAACGCGATTGGTTGATGAGTTCGCATCACGCGCGCGATTGGTCGCAACTAGTTGCGTTAGACTGCTCGAATTCGTGAGTGACCACTGAACTAGCACCATATATAATGCCCATGTAACGCCCGTCCTTAGATTTATATGTCAATGCTATAATTATATTGCTGCCCGCCGATGATACCAGGTGGTCAATGCCACTGTGAGAGCAGGACAGCTGTATGAACTATGCACCTGTGTTATAGGAATATTATAGTAATAGGAAATGGCGGCCAGTTAACGAAATTCTTGATGCTTAGGGTACCTACTTTAGCATGTTTTTTGTATTGTTATTTTTTGAGTTTTAAAGAGACGTAAAACACAAGGTAGCAGAAAGTAAGCTGTATTTAAACTAAAACATCAATTTATTTCACAATTCCACTTGTAATCAAAAATCGACTTTGAGGCATTGCAATAGGATAGGCTTTTTAAGTGTCATTGTGAAATAAGTTCTATTATAGGATATTCTTAAGATGTTGATTAAGAGTGGTTCTATAGAGTTTTTATATAAATAATTATCTTTCACAAACTTAAAATTTAACTAGGATTAGTCACTATCTGTTTTCTTTATAAAACAATATTTAGCGAATACCATGCGTAAATATATGTGGCTTTCCATAAGAGAAGGGTCCTGGATGGAGCATAAGGGCCCTTCAGGCATGGAACGCCACATATGTTACGTAAATGTTCATGCCAACTTTCATGTAATTTAAGCAGTGACTTATATCTAAGGACGGGCCTTACGGGCAATAAGAATGGGACCAGTTACCAGTATAGCGGTGACACCCACACGAACTCCAGCCAATCGTGTCGTGCAGTCTAACGCCACAACGCGATTGGTTGATGAGTTCGCATCACGTGCGCGATTGGTCGCAACGCAACTAGTTGCGTTAGACTGCACGATTGGCTCGAATTCGTGAGTGACACCACTGAACTAGCCCTATTCTTAGTGCCCGTAAGACCCGTCAGATATATTTCAATGAATTTAAGCAAGTCGTTTTAAAATGAGAGCGTGAGTGAGAACTTCATTGTGTGCGAGCTACTTTTTGGCGCCAGATTCGTGTGATTCTTAATGACTCCATTAATAAGTATTAAAATTAAAATAGTATGTTAAGGTTTGTGAAAGATAAATATTTATGTAAGTGTGTATAGAAACACCCTAAAGTGATAATACGTGTAATTATGAATCATTATTGAGTAGGCCTACAATGATATTGTAAAATACGCCAGACAATAAATTATTTATCACATATTAATTATTTGTTTTCTTTTCTTCCCATAATTAATCAAAATCCTAAAGCTCCAATTACATCCACACTTCCCGATATCGAGCCCGAAATCAGTCCCGATTTCGGGACTGATAAACGTTTTCCGTTTCACGGAATATCAGCACATCGTTAACAATATTTGAAAAGTAAAAAAATGTTTGATATTTTTGCATATGAACCATTTTTATACATTTACAATATTGTAAACGACGTGCTGATATTTGGTGAAACGGAAAAATACTCTTGCTCGGGCCCGAAATCGGGTCTGATATCGGCCTGATAAAGTGTGGATGTAATTGGCACTTAAGTTGTAGATCTAAAAGCACTAACAGATGGGCGTTTCGGACCGCGACTTTAGTACGGTCTGAGACCTGTACGATTGAGTGGAATTTGGTTCACCGTACGCCCGCTAAGGATGTAGCTATCAATGAAAGTGACAAAGGGATAAGCTGACCGAACAATGTCGTGGTCCGGTTCACCCGTCTGTTAAATAAAATCGATGATCAATGGTAATCTACTTTACATATATGGGTCAAAATTCTTTTATTTGTTGTTGCTTTTTATTCCCAAAAAGTGTGACGGAGTGTAGCTTTTTAGTTGTTAATTATTGTGTATATAAATCACATGAATCAGATACTTAAATAAAAATGCACAAATATTTTTTTTTTTTGATTTCATACATCAAAAAATTCAAAGTGGTTGTGAACTCCTTTGTAATTGAGATTAAGTTACGAAACCTGATGTAATTTATCCACTATTTTATCAGCATAATAATAACAAAATAAGGTAGGAAAATAAAAAAAAGGTTTTTCTGCCCTCCGGGCGGAAAGCGGCAACTTCGTTTAGCGCAGCGGGAGCAAAGGTGACGCGTTCCGCCCGGAGGGCAGAAAAAGAAATATTTTAACTGTTATTTGGACTAAGATCGGGTAGTTACTTAAATTTTGCCATAAAACACATTTTAAACATCGAGGGCCGGATATATTTGAATGAATCAACTTTTTCTTGTCACTCGTTGCCATGGTTACAATCGAAATCTTATACCTTTAAACGAGCAATTCTCTCTCCCGCTACGCTAAACGAAGTTGCCGCTTTCCGCCTCCGTCGAGCAGAAAAATAGTATGCGCACCACGGGAGGAAACTAGGACATTTGTTGTATCGCAGAACACTGGCAGCCATACAGGTGTATGTCACCCACAGACTGCTCGCGTAAAAAGATTGGCAATATGCCTTGAAAACTGCCACATTAACCGGCTTAGAGTATCGAGCAAATCTGCGATATGTTACCCCTGACTGCCAGCGCTCTACTCTCCCTTTTGAAGGTCACTGTCATCTTTCAGGTCTTCGGTGACTACATGACCTAGATATTTGAATTTAGTCACCACCTGAAGAGCGCTGCCGTTCAGTTAAATGGGCGGAACATTCATCGGCTTCACTTTACTCTTGTCCGAGATATATTTGAGCCCGTGTTCCGTCGCATAGGCTTCACAAATGGCGACGAGTTCTCGGATCGAGCTCACCGACGGCCCCAGCAACACCATATCATCAGCATAGCTAATATTGTTAACGCAAATATGTGTGTTGCTGAGCTCGCCTATGAGACATGAGCCCACCCCCCCGTCCCCCCCCCCCCCCCCCCCCCTGCCTCACACCACATTCCATGCCATGAGTCTAAGCCGAGCCCCACCTCACTTGATTCTGCTGATGACCATACCAATACCTCAGGGTAGATATATGTATGTACATTCAGCCGGTACACCCGCACCTTCAAATTGTTCCCGAAGCTGTTTATCAATGTAACCCTAGGTGGCCTAACCAAGATGCCAGTCGTTTGAGCTACAGCTACGTAAACGAAAGACTTTCTGTCTCTATCACTTACATATTAGCGGGATGAAGAGTCAGACAGCGTTTCGTTATCGTAGCGCAAACGATTGGTATCATGGCTAGGCACCCAGTTTACATTTATAGGTAACTCCGGTAGAATTAAGGTGAATGATTACACAGTACACAGAGTAATCGCAAAAACAGTATTGAATGAATGAACGAGAGGATGTAACTAAGGACGATATTCCACTTGACCAATTTTTAGTTCCAATGTGTATTTGCATCTCAAATATTGCTTAATGAGAGAGTGAGACGCAATGAATATTGAACAAAGAAATTGGGCAGGTGGACCACCATCCTTAAGCGCACGACATTAAGCTAAAAAAAGAGCCTTGGACAAACTTTTTGGTCCATCTTGCAGTTGGCGGTTCAACTTGCTATCGGTTCGAAAAAAGAATACTAATTTAAAAAATTTCGCTGTCATAACATGAATTTTGTTGCGTGCGTGACTTCAACGCTCGTGGCCATACCTATACTAATGTACTCTTCCTAAAGTTCTTACTAAAATTATCAATGATTTTACAGATCTAAATAAAACAAATCAACTAGAACAAAACGCTTATATTCACAAGATCTTATAGCTAACCTCATAAACTTCAGTCCGGTTCGTCAGAGGAGTACTGCTCCCGAAACTGTTTGGAATCCTCCTCCTGGCCGTAGTAGAACCCGTCGTCGCTGTCTTCTTTGTAGCCCTTCGCGTCTACATCCTGTACAAAAAACCATAATTCTACGCATGTTTTTTGAGGGAACGTATCGATCGATTACATTTTAATTCATTTTTAAAAATATTAATTTTTGGCAAAAAATTAGAGATGCAACGAATAGTGGCTTGGCCGAATATCAAATATCCGGCGGAGTCATCGGCCGAATAGCCGAATATTCGGCCGCCGAATATTCGGTTAGAAGTTTTACCTAAAATTAAGTAAATTCGCGTTTCTCGCTGTAGGCAGTCTTTGATAGAAATTGCGCTTATTCTGCACTCAGTGCGTATTGAATTGAGGACATTGCGGTGCGTTCGTTTTCGTCGTCGTTTAAAAAAAAATGTATTATTTTTCTCATGGTTTTGTACTATCTATAAATATAAAGGTAGTTCAGACTACCTTTATACTGATTTGAATAATTGATTACTTGCAGTTTGTTACTTTTTTTAGCCCTCGTTTACCGATTATCTACGTGTTAACGTACTATTCGGTATTCGACCGAGTACTATGCCACTATTCGGTATTCTTTAGCTTCATAGGCTCCACTGGGCCAGAGCGGTCGTCTACTTTGTTTTTTTGCTTTCATAAGTAATAAAAGTATTTATTTAAAAGCGATATTCAATAATCTTCAATAAAAAGACACGTCAAGTTTGTTTACCTGTTTTCTATCTATACATATAATAAAGCTGAAGAGGGTCGAAAGTCTGTACATGGAAGATATTCGAAAAAAAGTTGGCTGGGGATACTTAGAATCGATAACAGAACACGTTACAACAGTTTTTAGAATTTTTGTCTGTTTGTCTGTTTTTCTGTTTGTCTGTTTATTTAACCGCGCATCACGTGAAAACGGCTAAACGGATTTTGATGCAAACTTTACTAATCTGTCGAGAAAATCCCCGGCCAAGTTATAGGCTAAAAAAATTCAAGGGGGGGGGGCGTAGCCACTACACTCGATTAAGTTTGTACCTGAGTCTTATGGCGCTACAAAAAAGGAAAGAAGAAGGTGCAAACTTTTCTTGGTTTTTTTTTTGGTTTGAAGGAGGTACGTGCAAACTTTTTTCAAATATATGCTACGACTATCGAGTATCCTGCTAAACTAACAGATGGCGCTGAAATTAAACCTCCGAGAAAGGATTTTGCCAAATTAACTCTAAATTTAGAAGAGGGGGTACGGATATCAACAAATTTAATTGTATTTAACAGTAAATTGATTGTCACAAATTGCACAGTGCCATCTTTTGAGGAACTGAGTAAACATTTAGTAATCAAGTAAACTGAAAATTAGTTTACTTAAATACTTACGAATTAGTGGTAAAATCAACACGCGCATGACTGCATAATTATTTAAAAAAATATTAATTTTCTCTGTCATGAATTATACCTAATCGTAATTATATCGCATCCATATTCATACATATAGCCTTCTTTAAGCACTTAATGATGGCCACGAAGGTGGGTACTTTGAAAAAAAAAAACAGTTTTCTCTGACGTTTGCGGAGTAAATGTCAAACGATTTAGAACTCGCATTTTATACGCGTTTAAATGCCTTCCCGAAAAAATGAAATCTTTCGCGAAAGTCTCGCAACGTATTAAGGCTACAAGGGGCACGGTCTCAGGAGTCTGAGGAAGACCACGGTAAGAGACTCAGTGGCGCTCTAGCCAGGAAGGCCGCTTCACTTTCGGCTGAAACGGCATGCCAGCGCGAGTCTCCGTTGCGATCCCAAAGACCGTACGCAATCTGTGAGATCGCTCGAAACTAGCGACGATCGTGATTTCAAACGTAGCCGCGACTACCAGAGACGTTATGCAGAATCGTTCCTTCCATCCGTGAAAACCTCATTCGGAACGGAGACCTGACACAGGTGACGCAGCGTGAGAAATCTTGGGTTTGTGAGAGAGCCATACTCACGCAAAAAAAAGGAATAGGCAGCGGCAGTTAATGCGCGGAAATCGAAGGTGAACATGCAGTATATAATTCCTCTAACACTATCTTGGATGAAGGCAACGTCACAACATACCCGGTGAAGTTCCTAAACTCATCGAGTGCTTCAGGATTCCTAGCACACGTTATGCAACGGAACCCGGCTAAAAGTAGTGCAACTGCAGCGAAATCTCATCGAGGCGCAGATCCTGATGGGGTGCGGCGCCGGAGAACCGTGTTCATCCCGCGCATGCCCCTCATCCTGAGCAAGTTCCTGTTCCGCTTCAAGCACCTACAGTTATCCTAGAGCGTCTGCTTTTCCATGACCATTTAACAAGTCGCAGGGGCAGACATTGCGCGCCGCCGGCATGGACTTGCGCCCGGGTTGCTTCTCGCACGGGCAGCTCTACGTGGCGTGTTTGCGCGTTACCAGCTGCACGGAGCTATTCGTGCTAATACCCGCCAGGGAGACTTACAATGTGGTGTACAAAGAAATATTGTAAAATGTCAATGTTATGTAAATATACTTTACATACCTACTTATTTGTATGTAACTGTAGATATAGTTGTATGTATATATTTGGGTGTGCATACATAAACATAACTGTAAATAAAATGCAAATGCTCGGCCTCAAGATTTTGATATCTCTTCTCCTTTCCTCTCATCTTACTTCTAACTAACATTACACCTAAATCCGAAAGTATGTTAGGAAGTATGGATTTCTATGTATATATTTCTTACCTTTTCATGGACCGATTTGGATGATATTTGCCATGGACATGATTTGGATAGGTACAGTCAAGCACGTAAAAATACAAAAATGGTACTGTATTGTCCGATATACACCTACTACTCTATGTCGTTTAAATCACCTCAAAAATTTGAATAATCACGAAAAAACTTTTGATTTTGGAGTGTAGTTTAAGTGGTACCTAATTGTAAAATATTTAATCTGGACTATAGTCCTCTATCCATCTGTCAACTTAACTTCAAGTTCCACCTCCATGGGAGAGGGAGAGAAATTAGGGGCGAAATAGCCGCTTAATAACAGAAACCGAATTCCACGCGGGCGGAGCCGCGGGCACAGCTAGTTACTAAATAATCGGACAGACAGACGGACATGACGAATCTATAAGGGTTCCGTTTTTTGCCATTTGGCTACGAAACCCTAAAAAGCGAATTATAGCAAAAATAATCAAAATGATTCCAAATTTAAAATCTCACGGTCGTTTTTTGGCTGACAAATTTACACCCATGGAACTCACGTCAATTTCCCTGCAGTACGCAAATTCCTTCCCTGGCTCTTTCCCCGGAGCGGCCAAAACGCGCGCCTTATAGGCCGCATAGGCCGCCCCGTAGCGAAGCACATCTTCATTGTTTATGTCTGGGGGACCATCGTAAATGCGGTCTTCGCCAGCATCACTTGAGAGATCGGATTCTGAAAACAAAATTTTAAAAAATTAACCTGACACTGTTTAAATACAGTACCGCCAATAATATATCACCTTTGTGTTTTTTTGTATGAAGTTGAATAGAGTAAACAATATAGGTTAGTTTGTAGATTGCATATTTTACTAGTCCATTTATATAAATATATGATGAATAGTGCAATGAAATACAGTGAATTACAATAGGATAGAATAGAAGTTGACCATACAGTAAAATAAAAAACCTCTATGAAAAAACCATTACATGAGATCAACTTTTCTCATCGCTCGCACAAAGAAATACTACTAAACTAGTTTTCGAACCCGGGTATGTCCTTAAACTACGTCCAAAAGAGAGGTATGGGCATTGTGAATGTCATCTCGCCTTGTGTGGTAGGGCACAGCACAGGGGATGTCATTCCAGATCCAGAGCAGAGCCCAACTGGGGAAGTACCTCCACCTTACAGAAAACCGCAGCCAAATAACACTTGACCCTACTCATAGTGTTATGTTCCTGCCGGTGAGTAAGGTTGCCAGAGCTCAACGAGGGGGGTGGGGTTAGGGTCGGCAACGCGCACGTAACCCCTCTGGAGTTGCAGGCGTACATAGGCAACGGAGACTGCTTACCATCAGGCAGGCCGTATGCTTGTTTGCCACCGACGTAGTATTAAAAAATGCAACATACCTATCCCGCACCTCTCCACAGCGCGCGCCATATCCTCCTCATCGATACTGCTCTCCCCATCCTCCTCCTCCGGGTAGTCGTTCCGCCAGTTGTTCTCGTCGTTGGAGTCGTCTTCGTCGTCCGCGTCGTCCGACGACTGCTCGCCGTTGTCGCGGTACGTGCCGAATATTAAGTCTGTTTCGTAGTGTTCTATACTGTAATTTGAAATATAGAGTTAAAATAATAATAATGTTTGTGGCTAATTTTTGCAAATGTTTGATTGCAAATTTAACTCAAGACTTTTCAAAGAGAATTTGAATTAGAGGTGGTTTTCTTTGACAATCCACCTTGTCAAAGAAAACTTTGTAGCCACAGTATATTTATTTACTGGCATCTTTCAACACATGAACACAACTTTTAGAACGCCATTTGACTTTGATTCTTATTATTTCACTGATATGTGTTCAATTTGTTAAATAGCAACAAGTGGCGCCATCTAACAGATCAAAGCCCAAAGGCTTCGCTTCGAGCGATATATAACCTTTAGCCGATGCCCGTGTCGCGAACGTATTGCGAACCAGCTAATATTTGCCAACGTCATGGAGTAGATGGCGCTAGTAGTCACGTTTAAGTTCACGTTTAACCGCTTCTAGGTTATTGGGATTTTTTGACGGAAGTTGAGAGGGTAGATGAGAACGACAGTAGGAAAAGGAGGTCGTGTGCGAACATATCCACGCGGCAGTGATATTTGCTTTTAGATCAAGTCAAGAACGTTCGTATGGTGTTATTAGAATAATGATGTGTCTCTTGTATATTGTGACCAACGTTATCAGTACTCAGAGTGAACAGTGATCCAGTGAGGCTAATATGAACTTAAGGTAAACTTTGTGTGAGGAATGGGGTCGCTATAAGGGGAGGTTTGGAGGCGACTATTAAGCTCAAGAAACCAGGTGGATAATCATGTGAAACTCATTTACATGCAGGTAATAAAGTCGGACACCAGCACAACTCATATCGTCATCTCACTAACGTCCAGGCCTCGTATAGGTATGTAGTATGTTTACATATCGCTTTCCAGTATCCGTAAAAGCATTAGCTCATTCGATAGGTTAATAATAATGGTGAGCTTGACGACAGCCCGTTAAGATGGCGCCACTTTTTGATATTTAACAAATTTAACACATATCAGTGAAAGAATAAGGACCAAAGTCAATTCACCTTTGTATACTAATATTTTTTCTAGATAAAATAGATACTATAATAATATTATACCAAAAAAGTTACCTGACTAAATTATCCAACATGGATATATCAAAGTCCTGCTTGGCAGCGGTGTACAGATCATAAGCATATTGCTCATCCTCATTCTGGTCCTTCCGCGCCAGGTCAACCAGGTCGAACTTGTCCGAGGCTTGTTTCAGGCCTCGGTGGCAATTTACCACTTCATATCTGAAATATGGATGAAGAAAATAACGTTACAATCACATTAAATTTAGTTGTGTTGTTGTTATATGTTAATATATTTTGGTTTGTTTCTTACATATTTATTTGTATTTTCTTATATGTGAATGTTTATATACCTTAATTGTGTGTATGAAAGTAGGCTTCATAACGTTTTTTGCAACACATACTCTTTTTAATTAATTGTTTTTTGTTTCCGCTACCCAAAAGTTATCTGGACAAGATAGCTCTTTAGGGATAAGACCGCCTATTGTCTGCCTCTATCATGAATCAATTATTATTATTTATTAATCAGGCAGGCGGTTGAAACAACTGATAGTGTTGTCTTTTGCCTGTTCTTAAACTGATTGACATCCAGTGCAAGTGCAATTCTTTTTCTTTGAGCTAAGATATCGTTTACTGCCAATAAAGAGTATTCAATCTGTCAAATTTCCTACTTTAACTACTTACTTCCTACAGACATGATTTGGACATAGTTTAGCGAAAAATAATCAATTTTCAGTGGGTACCTGACTTAAAACTAAGCTAGCACTAAACTAAAACAAAACAAGTGACACGTACAATAAACCAACACAATAAACAAAATAAAATATACCAAATTTGGCGGTAGATAATTTTTTTTCATTTATTTTTTAATTGTGATTTTATTATACCTGTTTTCAGATGAAACCACTTTTCTTTCTTTACGGAGTTTGTCAATAATATCACTGACATTGTGTGTAGATTTCAATTTTACATCTGTTTTTGGTACTATATCTTTTACATTTGCAGTTTCCTATAAAAAATAGAAAAAAAAATATTGTTAATACCACATACATGTTTCTATATGAACAACTGAAGAAATTTGTGGAGGTGATAATCTAATATTGGTTCAATATTTGGCTAAACATTTAAAAAGTGTTCTCACATACAAGTGAAACTTACTATAATTAGATGTTCATAAAATTATAATGTAGTTTAGTAACTTAATGTAATTGTTTAAAATTTTAAGTGCTTGCAATAAAATGAACTCAAATATTCAATGTAATTTTAATGATTGGTAAAATTACTAGTCAATGTTAGATGTCGGATTTTTACAGTTACTAAGAATAAATTAACACGTTAAACGCCAGACCAAAATATTCATTTTTTCTTAAAAAAAAACTTGATGTAAATTCAATTATTACTTTGATATGTATATAGATATATATTTTATTTTGTTATTGGAGGTTTAGTTAAAAAGTTATTAAAAAAAAAAACTCGCGGTCACCGATGACCCCCGTGGCGCTGTGAAGTTCATATTTCAAAAACCGTTACCATGACGCCACGCCGGTCCCCCCGCCGGCCACGCCGGTCACTGTGCCGGTCATTATACTGTCACATTCGCACCCGCTAAAATATGCTTATAATATAAAATTTAACTGCTTTGGCATTGTGTGACAATAGCTTGGTTTGGCAATTCCTGCTACTGGTTCAAGAAGATACGCTGTTTTTGTTTATTTTTGTTAATTTTGGGTTTTTATGATGTTTTTTTTTGTGGAATGCATGTATCAGGTGTGTGTCTGCATTGGGAAATTTATTTTTTCTTATTTTTTGATAATTGTCGTGTATCTCCAGATAATTGAAATTAATTTCTATTAATTATATAATTATTGCAAATACTTAATTATATAAATTATAGAATTAAAGCTGTGATTTGAAAAAAATGCCTTGTTTTTTTCATTTTTTCAACAAATCTACTATGTCACTAACTGCACCCACGTCCCAAGCCACCGTTTTACTAACGAGCGCCATGCCGGTCCCTTGCATACAACGCATTGCTTATAACTGCTACACGCGGCGCAGGATAGCGTCTTAAAAACAGGTTTAACACGAGGTCACCGGTGCCCCCCATGGCGTGTTGCAGTTGACTTCGTGAGGTCGCCGGTGCCCCCCATGGCGTTCAACGTGTTAAAGAGATTTGCAAATAGATAATAAAGCCACAAACACTGTTACTTAATATTGTTTACAGGATGAGTCACATTTCTTAATTTGATTTAGAAAATGTTTGCAACCCACGTTTATAATAACATTTTAGTCGCTATTTCTTTAATCCCACAGCACAGCTCCTTTTTTGACCCCGAAAATCCGGGCTATAAGTATGACTCTTCAACTTAATGAAAAAGGTTATTGTATGTTAAACAAAACTGTCTCATATCACCATAACATGCTTCTTGTTGTTTGCCAGGGTCCGTTACCTGATTGTCAACTGTGCCCCTAAACACAAACAGCGACGGGGAAACCTCTTCAGCATCAGTTTTCATGCGCTTGCACATGAGAACCAAGGCATCCTGCGGATTGTCCTCAAGCCGACGTTTTACGCGCAATATTGTTGAAGTAGCCATTATTATGTGCTCATGTAAGTGGTTCGAGGAAATAAGAATACAAACTGGTTGATTTTAGGGGATAAATAATTTATTTAAACATGTTAAAACAGTGAAGTGAATTTTTAACGTGCACACGTCAATGTCAAACGTGACGTAGGTCAATTTTTTTTTTTCGTCCATCTGGACAGGCTAAAGCTCTAAGCCATACTGCTTTGTTTTGTCATGAGTAGGAATATGTCAAATTAAATAGCTAGTGCCATTTACATCCACACTTTATCAGGCCTGATATCAGATCCGATTTCGGGTCCAAGCAAGAGTATTTTTCCGTTTTACCAAATATCAGCACATCGTTTACAATATTTGAACATTGAATATTTTTGGCAATTAGAGGCAAAGTATTTTTGACATTTCAAATAATGTTAACGATGTGCTGATATTCCGTGAAACGGAAAACGATTATCAGGCCCGAAATCGGGAAGTGTAGATGTTGCTGGCGCTTTATGTTACTTAATAGTCTTAATACATAGTCTGGCTGTGCTTCATAAAAAAAAAAGTTAGTTCATGTCATGGCAGTTCATTGAGTTGGTGGGGTACTGGGGTACTGCGGAAAATTTCATCAAAATAATAATAAAATCTGAGTCATTCTAACAAAACTTTCTGCAGAAACCTGCAGAGATGAATAACATGGATAATTTGAAGTTATTTAGCTCGATGGGGTCGGAAGAAAACTGGAGAACGCCAAACTTTAGACAAAGCGTTGTTTCGAAGATGTGAGTTTCAAGATAGATTTATTTTTGTTAGTCATATTTCTTTGTAGCAATATTTCTATAAACATACATTATAATAATAGCCTTCTTGGAAGGCTTCAAGTCCAAGAGCATAATGCACTAATTACATAATTATTTTTATTTCCAACAAATGATTGATGAATTATTGTATATCTCTATCTATATTCCCAGTGAAGAAGTAATCCAGCGCTCCGGCATGCAAGTGGCTAGAAACAGCAGCGAGATGGAGAACCATGTGTTCAATAAGGCGAAGACGCGAGAGGAATACATGAACATGGTGGCTAAACTTATACTGCATGTTCGGGAGATGTGTAAGTTGAAACAGGATTTCTAAGCATTGGTGATAACCATGTAGGACCTTTTTTATTCTTATAAAGGCTCCTGTAAAGTCCTGGTGACAATGCCAGGCTAATAAGAGAGTACACATGTGCAACTAGCACTCGGATCTAATTGCATTTTTTATAATATATTAAATATATTTTTAGATTCCACTGATAGTGGTTGAGCTGTGTATTGAAAAAGTACCTTTGTTGCAAATTGATAGACAATGCAACACCTAAACCAGGGGTCACCAATTAGTTTCTTCAGGGGTTCTTAAAATAAAATGACCATTGCAACCTGTTTCTACTAAAATTTACTAAATAAGCAATAAATAAAATAGGTTGATGGTCTGGAATTAGCCCACGGTCCGCCATTGGTGACCCCTTATCTAAACCTTTGAACAAGCTTTCAATTTGAAACTAAAAATTGTTGAGATGTACTGAGAAACAATTTATGAAAATTCAACCCTTAACATATTCACTGCCGGGAACCCACCTGGTGGGCGCTCATGAACTTTGTTCAGATGCCGAGCGGGTTGTTTTGTACGCAGCTATAGACCACCGGTTTCTGGGGTAGTGTGCCATTTTTGTCTGGCAGTGAATGTGTTAATGGGTAAAACTACTGAGGATATTATTGTTTTTTTGTGAGCAAATAAAACTACAAATTTGGTCATTTTAATTTATAAAATTTTATATCTTGCAAGATGAGAATGAATCCTTTATGATTTACATTATCTGTCTGTTCATATTTACTGTTTTTCTTACTTATATATAAATTGAAATATTTTGGGCTCAGAGGCAAGATGAGGTAATGTATGAAAACTATGATTTATTTCAGCTGCTCAACCTAAACAGAACCAAGGCCAAGCCATGCAAGGTCCCAACCAAAGCCAGGCTGGCCCCAATCCACAGCAGAACCAACAACCCAACCAACAAGGGCCAAATCAACCTGGCCTGGCTCCGGACCCTATCAACGCTCTACAGAATCTTGCCTCGCAGGGGACAAGGAATCAGATGATGAATATTGGACCTCAAGGTAAGCCACAAATTAGTTAGTCAAATTGGCATACTTAAGAAATAAAAATCATACCTCGAGTTTTGCGAGCAGAAAAGTTATACATTAGCAAAAAAATAGGTTAAAACATTTCTAAGCACAGTTGGAACTTACCATAAATATTTGATTAATTGTTTGGTAACTATTTTACAATAAAAACTGTCACGGTGAGACCTTGCTCGCGATTATAACTGGATAATTAGTGCAAAAAGTGTTAATTGTGTTTGCAATCATCACCAAACGGAAGAAAACAGTCTACAAAGCCACTGAAAACGTTATCTACTGTGAGAACCCAACTGGTGAAGTAAAATAAAGTGAAATAAAGTGTGATTGACATAACTTTTGGCAAAATTTATATCTACCTACCTCAAGGAATATTGACACAACAGAGGGAGTGTTGCCACGAAACAAAAATAAGTTGTTCATCAGATTCAAGTATTTTTGCCAAGGGGTACGTTCGGAAACAAATATAAAATGGATCTGTCTGAAGCGGCATTTGAGAAAATCTTTGCCAGAATGAAGTATGAGATGGAGCAGCAGACTGAAAAGATATATCATAGGCTTAGAGATTCCCTGAACGACGAAATCACGGATATGCGAAAAAAACAAGACGAGAGTGAAGAAAAGATCAAGCAATTAGAAAATAAATTATCAATAAAAGAAAAAAGGGAAAGGCAGCGAAACATCATTTTCCATGGCATAATCGCAGAAAATTGGGAAAAGGAAGAAAAAGTAATAGAAATTGTGAATGAAGTCATGGGCGTTACTCTTGAAAGAACTGAGATTCAGTTCAGCAGGAGACTAGGGAAATCTAACAAAAGCCCAATACTGATCAATCTCTCATCCCAATGGAAAAGAAATAAAATCTTGAAGAGCAGAAAAACTCTAAAACAAAAAAATCTAGAAGTTTATGTTACGGAAGACTTTCCCAAAGAGGTTTTAGAAGAGAGGAAAAAACTTAAAGAACAATTAGAGGAAGAACAGAAAAAAGGGAATGTAGCATATATAAGATATGATAAATTGATAGTAAAAGGGAAAAAAGACAACAAGAAGAGGGCCCTCTCTCAGTCCCCACAGCAAGATAGCAATTTAGCATCGTCTAACAATCAAGGGCCTGCAAAACTACATAAAGGAGACACACCACAACAGCAGAAGGTGAGGACATCACCATGGAGAAAGAATGAAGCATAGGGAAACGCAGACAGCATCGGCATCAAAAATACACAAAAAGAAACCAAAAGTAACTCTACTACACCTCCAAGCCGGTTGGTCACCGTGGAGGACAAAGCTGACCAAAACCTTCCAACCCAATCTAATCAAATCAAACCCCAAGTAACGAATAGAAAGAAAAAAGAAATCACAAACATGTTTATATCAACATTAAATGTTTTAACTTTGAGAACCGCTGAAAGACTAACAGAGCTTATCCTGGCCCTAAGAGCCATTAAATGGGACATCCTAGGACTGAGCGAGGTCCGAAGACAAGGAGAAGCAATAGAAGAACATGAAGATTTTATAATGCATCATATAGGAGAAACTCCAGGACGGCACGGAGTTGGATTTTTGATTAAAAAGCACCTGAAGAATAGTGTAAGGGAGATAGTTGGAGTTTCAGAAAGAATAGCAGTCCTTAACATAAACCTTCCAGACTATTCAAAGGAATGGACTATAGTTCAAGTGTACTCACCTACTCAGAAGTCAAAAAAAGAGGAGATAAATGAATTCTACGAAAAGCTAAATAGCATTGTCCACAAGCATGCAAATAACTACATCATGGTCATCGGAGATTTTAATGCTAAAGTAGGCTCAAGAAAAGAAGGCGAAGAATATGTCTTAGGAAAATACACAGAGGGTAAAAGGAATAGAAACGGACAAAAGCTTATCAACTTTGCTTTTGAACACGGCTTAACTATATTAAACAGCAAATACAAAAAAAGGGAATCGCGAAAATGGACCTGGATTTCTCCAGGAGGACGCGTTAAGAATGAAATTGACTTCATCCTAACTAACGAACCTAAACACTTTGAAGATACGGGCGTTGTTAGCAATATAAATTTCAGTACAAATCATAGAATGGTACGAGCTAAGTTGAAAGCAAAACCACAAAAGAAACCAAGACCAATTCCCGACCCTAAAGTTCTGAAGATATGTGGCAACATTTGCGAACAGATTAATAAAATCAGCAAGGATATCTTGAGCAACTTCAACACCGAAACAAAAAACCTAAGTGTTCAAGAAAAATACAACCTTTGGGAGAGAAAAATTAAACAAACAACACAAAATCTTACAAGAACAAATAACACATTAGAAATGAAAATTACTGACTATACAAGAAAATTAATTGAGAAAAGAGCAAATCTTATTAAAGAAACTAACAAGGGTAGACAAACAAGGAACCACATAGCGGCACTAAGTAAACTAATAAAAGCAAATTTACGAAAAGATAGGAAAAAATATAGGGAACGTGTCATAGAAGAGCACGTGAACAAAACTGGAGGTATTAAAAAAGCATGGAAGGATTTAGACAACAAAAAAAGCTGGATCACCAAAGTAAATAACAACCGCATGGATAGTTGCGAAACAAGGAGACAAAACATACTAGATGTAGCTACAAAGTTTTACAGGGACCTTTACGAAACCACAGAACAACAGAATAGAATCAATTTGGATGAAGGAGAAGAAGAGGAAACACCAACCATATTAGAAGCCGAAGTCGAACGCGCTATCACTTCTCAAAAAAAGGAGAAATCTCCTGGACCAGATGGTATAACCAATGAGCTCATCATCGCTACAAAAGACGCTACGATCCCAGTACTAACTGCTCTCTTCAACGAAATTATCACTAAAGAAATAATACCTACGCAATGGACTACTTCAAACATTATATTGTTGTTCAAAAAAGGCGACCCTTATAACATAAACAACTATAGACCTATTAGTCTGATGTCAAATGTCTATAAAATATTTGCAAAGACAATACTAAACAGACTAACAAACATACTTGACGAAAATCAACCGGAGGAACAGGCTGGGTTCAGGCGCGACTTCTCGGTGCTAGACCATATCTTCACTGTACGGCAACTAACAGAAAAATGCAAGGAATACCAAATTCCACTATACATAGCATATGTTGACTACAGCAAAGCCTTTGACTCGCTCAAACATAATAAAATTTGGGAAGCTCTGAAAGAGCAAGGTGTAATTTCGAACTACATAAGAGTAATAAGGAACATATACGAAGCGAGCACTGCTAGAATACAGTTAGAAAGCAAGGGAGAAGAGATCAAAATAAACAAAGGAGTACGACAAGGGGATCCTCTTTCTCCAAAAATATTCTCTGCAGTGCTTGAGGGAATCTTTCGGAATCTTAAATGGCATAGAAACCCCAATTACGGACTTAAAATAAATGGTACCACTCTTACACATTTACGCTTCGCAGACGATCTAGTGTTAATAGCAAAAACAGCCAAAGACCTGCAAAGTATGCTTAAGGAACTAGCCAGCGAAAGTGAGGTAATGGGGCTGCAAATGAATGCAGAAAAAACTAAAACAATGACGAACTCCAAAAAGACACCTATAGTAGTAAACCAGGAAACCATTGAGTATGTGGATGAATACATATACTTAGGACAAACAATATCCATGGACAACCAGATGGAGAAAGAGATTGCTAGAAGAACAACTAACGCATGGAAACGGTACTGGTCAATGAGGGAAGTTATGAAGAACAAAGAAATTAGTGTAGCTACAAAGAGGAAGTTGTTCAATACATGCATTTTACCAGTTTTAACCTACGGCAGCCAAACTTGGACTCTAACTAAGAGTAACTTAAACAAACTGCAAGTATGTCAAAGGTCCATGGAAAGGAGCATGATTGGAGTTAAACTGAAAGATAGAATAAGAAACAGGTTTATTCGATCCAAAACACGTGTGGAAGACGTAACAATTAAAGTTAAAACACTCAAATGGAGGTGGACAGGACATATGATCAGGGGCAAAGAGAAATGGAGCAAGAGAATTATATGGTGGTTTCTAAAAGATAGAAAAAGAAAACACGGACCACCAAAAATGAGATGGGAAGACGAGATCGTAAAATTCGCAGGGAGACACTGGACCAGACTGGCGAGAGATAGGAAAAAATGGAAAGGGATGGAAGAGGCCTTTGCCAAATGGCATACAGACCAAACCGATGTTGTCTGAAATAGTAAATTTTATGTCAAACTAAATATTCAATAAGAAATGTACAATTTAAACTTGTAAATGTAAAAATTGTCTGAATAAAAGGCTTATATAATAATATAAATAATAATTACAATAAAAATAGTTATAATTCCACCAAAGTGCTACCTTACCCAAAACCAGGGTATGATAATGATAAAAGTCTGGCCAAAGCTGTAACAAAGCCAGCAACATCACCTTGAAAGTAATAATTGTCCATAACTTTACTTAATGTCATGTAATTCCGAGTTATTTTGGCAATGGTTGGCAAACTTTTAAAAAGGAGCCCTCCACAGTAAAACTTTGTTGAGTGAAACCAAGATAAGTTTGCAGCGATTTTGATGGCACAGATGATGCAAAGAAAGATATACAATACAATACACAGGTTATTTTAAACTTGATAGTTGCCGTCCGGGCTATCAAAATTGCTGCCAACTTATCTTGGTCTGACTATAAGAAATTGTAAGACTGGTCTTTCCAACTGATAAATAAGTACTTCTGTTGGATGGCTATTTCAGAAAGTCGTGTAGGGAATGTAAAAAGGTTTCATACCTCAAGGTTGCAAGTTTGAATTTTGCTTAATGCTGTGAATTAGTCAATACTTTATTTAATAAAAATATATAATATTGATGTTTCAACCTTGTACATAATGAATGTAACACTTTTTCAGGCCAAATGCAGCAACAAGGCGTAATGGGCCCCAACCCAGGCATGATGCAGGGACAGATGGGCCAGCAGACAATAGTGTCCCAGGGCCAACCGCAGACAGCCACCAATCTGCTGCAGACGCTCAACCAGCGGCCGCAGATGAACATGCTGCAGGGGAAACTGCAAGGCACTATGGGCATGGTATTTATTACATTATTAAACATTTTCTTTCTCTCCCTTATTAGTGCTTATCTGTTAAAACTTTTTCCTTAATTTGCACATTTTCTCTTCCTTTTATGAGGTTTTTGTTCCGAGACTTTCCCATGCTACCAGAAAAATATTTTATAAATGATCGTCTCTCACAAGGCCAGCCTCAATTCACACGCTACCTGGTCCAGTCCATCAATTGCCATAAACAAAAACTACTTGTCTACCTTACTTCAGTTTTTTTTTAAAGGAGTCATAACTCGTCTCGTCATCGCTAACGTGGTCATCCAGATCCTAGTTTTGAGCTGAATTACAGTGACGATCTCGGCCCACAGGTCACTGGGCTCGGTGATGGGCGATTATTTTATTGATTCTCCTAAATTTGTTATTACCAAAATAAGCCCTAATAATTTATGAAATATAACTTGTTTAACGGTTTCTACCAATACAATTTTATTTATTCTAAAGTTTCCATAGAATATTGGAGAACTACAGTATTATGGATACTTTGAGTAGACAGTAAAGGTTGAGAAGTCATGAAGATGTTACAATTCAAAATAAATATCTATTCCAGGTCCCAAACCAGCCACCGATGGGCGGTATGGGCATGTCAGGCATGAACCCCATGGGCAACCAGCTGCAAGGGCAGCTCGGGGCGGGCATGCAGGGGCAGATGATGTCCAACATGCCCATGGGCGCCAGCATGCCCATGGGCGGCAACATGCAGTGTCAGCCCGGCATGCAGGGGCAGATGCAAGGACAGATGCAGGGGCAGATGGGTAAGATTTTAAGTGGTTTTTGAAAAGGCTTTTTTTTCAGTTTAACTATACATACAAGTACCTATGGCGTCGTCCCACAATGGCGCGTCATCGTGAACCTTGTCGGTATGCACGAAAGTTAATATTGTACTGCAGCTGCGCTCGTCAGTTGACGTCTTTTGCGGTCAAAGAATTAACAAATTGGTAACAAAGGCAGCAACAACGGTCTGTTCCGAAAACTTATTTTTCCCTTTTGCTTAGTTTCACCTCTAATCAAATCTTGCAAGTTGTATTTAGCCCACTTCCCGGTTTCAAAACAGATGAATTTCGCATACATATGTAACTTGGGTGCAATGCAATATTATGTACTACCTATCATCAAGCCGATCTAATGGAGACAGAAGGTGGCCATTAGAACTCTAACCGACTAACCTTATTGTATCTGGTTAGAATTGTCTCGCTGAGTATTAGTTGTGGAAAGAAAAGTACAGTCAGGAATAGAAGCTTGTATCAAAAATATTTTTTTTGACAGAAAACTTATTTATAATTTTGTTTCAGTAGGCGGCATGGGCAACAACCCAATGGTGAACAGCCACATGCTGCACATGCGGCCGAAGCAAGATGTGGGCATGGTGGGCTACCGGCAGCCTCCGGGGCAGTTCCTCCGGCAGAGCCCCAGCCCGTCCGCGCCCAGCCCCAACATGCCCCAGCCTAGCCCCGTGTCCATGCAAGGTATGTACACAGTAACTCTTGTTTTTGTGTCTTTTTAGGTTCCATACCCAAAAAGGTACAAAAGGAACCCTTATGGTGGGACTCTGTCCGTCCGTCTGTCACATTGCTAAATAACTCGAGAATTACTTAAGCTTTGGAATAGTAATGAATAACGCCAACCTAAACATATCGAATGTGTAATTTTTTTTTTTTTTTAGTATGAATTATGGAAATGATGAAATTTCAAAGTCTAGTTACTAGGTCAAGTGGGGTATCATTTGAAAGAGCTTAAATTGAACATTACAAAACAATTCCTAATTTTTGTTTCTTAGTAAAAAAATTAACTTATGGAGGAAAATGTGGAAAAAATAATACCATTCCCCTCCCTTTTTTTCCAAAGTTTACGAATGAAAAATTATGAATTTTTTACATAATAATATCATTATCATAAAGATTACAGGAAAAATAAAATCAGACCTCTATCTTGATAACGTTTTTTTGTGTTGTGTTCCTGGAAAAATAAAATCAGACCTCTATCTTGATAACGTTTTTTTGTGTTGTGTTCCTGGAAAAATAAAATCAGACCTCTATCTTGATAACGTTTTTTTTGTGTTGTGTTCCTGGAAAAATAAAATCAGACCTCTATCTTGATAACGTTTTTTTTTTGTTGTGTTTCTGGAAAAATAAAATCAGACCTCTATCTTGATAACGTTTTTTTAATTACATAAAAACATTTTGTAATTTAATTTGCAATTTAATCCCGTTTCCGGGTGCTTATTATAGTTGAAATTCCTATGAGATTACACTAAAGACACCAATTTTTTAAATAAAACAAAAATGATTGAAATCGGTTCACATGATAAAGAATTAACCCTGAAAAACCAACATACGTACAGATCGCACAAATTAGTTAGCCAATTCGCCCATAGATGGCGCTGTACACAAAATACTAATAGTATACTTCTGGTCAAAAGTCTTTCATGATAAAATTGAAAGTTTGTACGGAACCCTCGGTGCGCAAGGTAAACGAACTCGCACTTGACCGGTTTTTTACCCTTTGAAAACCACGCCTATCGTGCTCGGCGCGTCATCGTGAACCTTATCGGAATGCACTAAGGTTGATATTGGGTTGTAGTCGCGCTGTCAATTGACGTCTTCCAAGGGTAACATTTTTAATTTTTTTTTTTGTTTTTGGAACAGAATTGCATTTTTTTTGTTTCGTTCGATTTCAAAACATACTGCTTACACTATTGAATTCAAATTCAACTGATTAATTTATTGTACAGTAGGTGTGAGCAGGATACTGTATACGTATATTGACGACCAGTCTGGCCTAGTGGGTAGTGACCCTGCCTGTGAAGTCAATCGTCCCGGGTTCGAATCCTGATAAGGGTATTTATTTGTGAGATGTACACAGATATTTGTTCCTAAGTCATGGGTGTTTTTTATTATATAAGTATGTCTATCGTCTATGGAGATATATCGTCGCCTAGAACAAGGTTTGCTTAGTTGGGGGGCTAGGTCGATCTGTGTAAGATTGTCCCCGAATATTTATTGAAAAAAATATATATATATATTTGAAGGTGACCTTAGTCATTGGAAAAACCCTGAAATCCCACGTACTTTTCAGTAATGCTCTGACGTTAATATTTTTTAATTAGAAGAAAAGATAAAAATATTATTTTTTTCGAACAAAAGTTATTTGCAATAAACGACAACAAAAAGAAACACACTGTGTTAATCTTTGGCAGTGTTTTTGACAATTTGTTCGAAATATTTGATAATGATGACATTTTTCAAAAGTCAGAAGCTTATTAGTGTCATAAATAAAAAAGATGATCAAAAAGGTCGAAGAAGGTCCCATGCTATTTGAAGATATGACCTTAGGAGCTACTAACACATACAGGCTGCTCCAAAGTAAAAAATGGTAATTTTTAATTTTAATTTATTAGGTTATGATACTTTGTACATTGGTTGTAAATACCTTAATGCATATGTCCATTTCTTCATTTATATATATATATATACATATATATATACAGTGTGTCCCTAGCCATTGGACAAAGCCGAAATGTACATATGTATATATATATATATATATATATATGTATCTTATACCTTTAAACGAGCAATTCTTGTATATATATATATATTTCTGTGATCTCGGAAACGGCTCTAACGATTTCGCTGAAATTTGGTATATAGGGGTTTTTGGGGGTAAACAATCGATCTAGATTAGTCTTATGTTTGGGAAAACGCGTGTTTTCGAGATTTCATGCGTTTTTCTTTCGACGCAGAATATGGTCGCTAATTTCGTGTTGCCGGCCACTGTCCGTCTGGCCCAGCGGGTTAAGACGCGGACTGCTAAACGAGTGTTACGGGTTCGAATCTCGCCCGGTGACTAACTTTTGTTTTTTTTTTATATGTTCAAGTTTATATATAATTTTTTAATTTTTATTTTTTTAGACCAGTTTAATTTAGTAAAAAAATGTAGTTAATTTATCACCTATACACCACTATATTACAATAAATAGTTATAACCGAGCTTTGCTCGGTCGCCCAGGTACTATATATATATATATACTCATGTTGTCGGCAGGAGTGCTGGGCGGCGCGCTGCCGTCGCCGCTGGGGCTGGGCGCGCTGGGCGCGTGCGGCGGCGCGGGCGCCGGCTCGCCCTCCTCGCACATGCAGCACCACGCGCCTCAACAAAGGTCACTATTATTCTCCAATTTGGAACGTCCCTCAACAAAGGTCACTATCGAATTTGGACTGTTGAGTCATACGAACAATATTCAATTTTTTCACCACACTAGCTCGTAAAGGATCTTTTTATCGTCCAAAAACTGATGAGAAAGTTGCATTTCATCCACTTTTTAATAATGATGTGGGTTATATTTGTTGACGACCGGTTTGGCCTAGTGGGTAGTGACCCTGCCTACGAAGCTGATGGTCCCGGGTTCAAATCCTGGTAAGGGCATGTATTTGTGTGATGAGCATGGATATTTGTTCCTGAGTCATGGGTGTTTTCTATGTATTTAAGTATTTATAAATATTTATATATTATATATATCGTTGTCTAAGTGCCCTCAACACAAGCCTTATTGAGCTTACTGTGGGACTTAGTCAATTTGTGTAATAATGTCCTATAATATTTATTTATTATTTATTTATTTGTAATGTGAACCGGTCTGGCTTAGTGGGTAGTGACCCATTGACCCTGCCTATGAAGCCAATGGTCCCAGGTCTGAATCTTGGCAAGGGCATTTATTTGTGTGATGAACACAGACATTTATTCCTAAGTCATGAGTGTTTTCTATGTATATAAGTATAAATAAAATAAATAAATAATAATAATAAATATTATACGACATTATTACACAAATTGACCAAGTCCCACAGTAAACTCAATGAGGCTTGTGTTAAGGGTACTTAGACAACGATATATATAATATATAAATACTTAAATACATAGAAAACACCCATGACTCAGGAACAAATATCCATGCTCATCACATGAATAAATGCCCTTACCAGGAAGTATGTATTTATTACCCATAGTACAAGCTTTGCTTAGTTTGGAGCTAGGTCGAACTGTGTTGGTGTGATGAAAAAAACTGTTTCACTCGGTAGCAAAGTTTGTTTAACCCTTGAAACACTGGTAACCCTAAAAGTTCCATTTTTTAAACCACTCCTTTGTCTCTTTCACTCATGTAAATTATCAATGTCTCCCATAACCTGTCTTTGGTTGTTACAGAGTGAGCATGGGCATGGTGGCGTCCCCATCTTCATCCCTGAACACGCCGGTGGGCGCGTCCGTGGCGTCCCCCAGCAACGAAGACGCCGCCTACAGGGACAAGGTGCGCCAGCTCAGCAAGTACATCGAGCCTCTACGGAGAATGGTGCACCGAATGGTCAGCGAGGGAGAAAGTAAGTTTATAGTACATTGTGTAACAGGGGGGGGGGGGGGGGGGGTTGATTGAAATTTTGGATACGATACGAGGGTTTGCAATATTCTTACCCCCGGAGTTACACATAATGTTTTTCATCTCACTTGCAAAGAAAAAACTAAATTTTAAGCTAAATAAAAGTTAAATATGGTAACATATCAAACATTCGTCGGCCATTTTGTAATGTCTTGACAGATTAGGCATCACAGGCAGACCTATTCGGCATTCAGCCACAATTGAAAATGATGTAGAAATATTTTAAAAGGCTGTTAAATTAATCAAATTAAATAATTTTAATCATAAATAAAAATATAAAATTATACACGTTAGTATTTTAAAAGTAAAACTCATCTATGCTACATAGTTTGTATGAATGAGTGATATAATAAAAAATATAAAAGGTATAACACCCTAGGGCGTTGTAGCTTTGTTTTTCACAATCCATAACTCCCGGGGGAACAATATAGGCCTTTGTCCTTCTGTACATCTGCATGAAATTAGATCTTTTACGAGGAGGTGTGATGAAAAATATTTTTTTCATACATGTTTGCATTGCATGTTTGAGAAAAGCACTATACATGCTTCGGCGTGAAAAGGCCTTGCCAATCTCATATCCCTATCTGACTTCGCAACGCTCAGCCGTCTATACCCGAAAAGCCCTTTCCCGGCCTCTGCAGTAATGTACTATTGACGACCCGTCTGGATTACGGATGAGATGAGATGAGAGAATCACCATACTGGACTCTCCGACTATAGTGTGTTTTCAAAATTCGTGTACCTATCACCCATATCGCCATCATTGTCCCCCCTATTAGTAGAAGGGAGAGCGACGGCGACAGATAGTACGAGATTAATTCACAAAAAAAAAATCTGTCATCTATAAGCATACAGCCAGTATAGTTTGACACCTAGTTTAATAATATGCATATAAGCGGAGGAGCTACTTAAAACTGGCCATTTGTTAATGCAAGTAGGTAAATTTCGATTCGTGAATTGATTCGATCCGAATCGCAAGGCCCGGCTCGGCGAGTTGACGACTCGCCTTCGTACGTTCGAGCCATTCGGCATCGCCGAGTCAGCGGATCGGATAACAAATGGCCGTTATTCGCGCGTGGAGATCGCTACTTTGCTATTATTTTGAAGGACGAATTGATTCGAATTGCACAGAGACTTGATTCGAGTTCACTCGCCTGTTTCTCGAATTATTCGAATCAGACAACTCGACTCGCGCATGTAATGTAAGCAATGCGTCGCTTGCTTTCCTATGTTTTAATAAGGAAGATGGAAATCCTTTTTTGGATTCTGTCGGCTTCGGAAGTTAAAATGTTATTGGTTTTAAATTGCATTTTGCAGAATGAGAACGTGGATCGTTAGATTATCAGATCAGTTCAGCCGTTCGCTTCGCGAATTCGTGTGAATTCTCGAAGTAAATTTTTGTTTCCTTTTTATTAAGTTATTTTTTTTTTGTTCCTTTTTTTTGGCTTAATGGAAGTCGCGATTACTTTCGAATATGTTTTTTTGGTTAGCCGAGATTTCGGGCACCGCCTCTGGGTCCGGGTGTTTCGGAGTACCATGGATTTTAGTGGCCCAGGTGACTTATATTACGTGGTTTGACGCGCTAGATGGCAGCCTTTGATGTGCCCCCATCGGGTGAATGCGGACCTGGGGGACGTGTTGCTGTCCGAACTGTGCATCCTGTCGGATAGCAACACCTATGGTAGCTTACATGTTGTCCCCTATTCTGGTACGTATTTTGAGGTGTTCGAAATTATCCTCAGAAGTCATTTTTAAGTTTCCCTGAAATTGGTCATACAATTTCATTGGTTTTTTTCTTCATATTTTTCGTAATATGATTGTATTAATTTGCTATCTTCTAAAGATATTTCCGACTTTTCTACTTTAGCGCAAATTTCCTGGAAACACTCCTCGTATTGGGTATACCCATTTTCCTTACTTGCTCTAGTTTATCCTGACCTATCTTTTCTTTCCTACGCCTAGGTGCTAAGTTCCTAATATCCTGTTGTAATTTTACTAACTGTTCGTATAGGTATGTAGTCCTAGTCATAGCTTATCAAAAATGGGTTATTCGCCAATGGTCTAAAACGCAAAATGACTAGTGTAATATTTTGCCTATATCACTTTTAGTGTACATCGCGAACGGTCTTTGATTTTTGTTTGATATTTATTTTGCAATTAGTGAGTTTTGGTTGTACTGTGCCTGTATCAAATCTTCATCATTTTAAATCTACAGATGTGGAGAAGCTGACAAAGATGAAGAATCTCCTCGACATTCTGTCAAACCCGAACAAGCGGATGCCTCTGGAGACCCTCATCAAATGCGAGGTGGTGCTGGAAAAGCTGGACTTCAAACGCGGGGACGGACTAGGCGTGCCCGCTGCTTCTGGAAAGGTAAGTCGCATACACAGACACCCCGATATAAAGCGTATACCAACCACACATAGGTGAAATATTACTTGTAAAATTTGAGCGATTGGAGCATCACAACCAAGTTGTATTTTACACCATTTTATACTATCATATCTTTTTTTTTTGGGTTTCTTGCCTGCCAAATAAAGAATTTATTATTATAGCCCAGTTACACCCCTAAAGCTAAATTTATGTTAATTTTTTTTTTTTTTTGTTACATGTATGTAAAATGTATAATTGTTGGTGCAATAAAGAATATTTACTTTACTTTATCCGAGTACTGATCGTAGTTGAGGGCACAACTGGAATAAGTGGTGGCTAGGGTTTGCAATATCCGTCCGATTTTATTATTCGGATAATTCGAATAATAAAATTTGTATTATCCGAATATTCGGATGTATTCGGATAATTATAAATGAACAAAATATTTATTCCAGGTAATATAATTCGTATAACTAGCTCTAAAATAAGCATGGAGTTGATAACGGCTGAGATGCTAGAGTGTCATAATGCGAATCTCGCATCTTACTTTAAAAAAAGCGGCCAAGTGCGAGTCGGACTCGCCCATGAAGGGTATTTTACTTACTAGATTTTGTTCAAACCAATTTTCGGTGGAAGTTTGCATGGTAATGTACATCATACATTTTTTTAGTTTTATCATTCTGTTATTTTAGAAGTTACAGGGGGGGGGGGGGGGGGGCACATTTTACCACTTTGGAAGTGTCTCTCGCGCAAACTATTCAGTTTAGAAACAAATGATAATAACCTAAATATCATTTTTGAAGACCTATCCATAGATACCCCACACGTATGGGTTTGATAATAAAAATTGAGTTTCTGTTCTAAGTTTGGGGAACCCCCAAAATTTATTGTTTTTTTTTTCTATTTTTGTGTGAAAATCTTAATGCTGTTCACAGAATACATCTACTTACCAAGTTTGAACCGTATAGCTCTTATAGTTTCGGAAAAAAGTGGCTGTGACATACGGACTGACAGACAGGCAGACATGACGAATCCATAAGGGTTCCGTTTTTTGCCATTTGGCTACGGAACCCTAAAAATTGCATAAATCAGCAGATCCTCTGGGCAAAAAAAAACACCTAGCACTATAGACTATTAATTAAATGGGGAAAGTCAGTTTCACAGACACCTTATAAGATGCTTTGAGATCGCATTATCAGGCGGACTGGTGGCGCTCCCAAACAAAATATGTACGGGTATGTGTATGTGTGGTGACCTAGATTGTCTTATGTGATCCATCTAATAATTGAAATAGACTGTGGCTCTTATCCTCATAGTCAGGTGGTCAGGCTGATCTGACAATCAAATGTTATACTATTGTTTTGTGTTTGAGCACTGCACTCTCGCAGCTGGGCCTTTCGCCTCCACGAATAAGACATTTGGGGAAATTGCGTAAAGCGCGCGCCTGTCGGATACTCCGGGTCTTCGGTCCTACGCGTAGCTCGGCCTTCAGCCTTCGCATTGAGGCACTTCTGCTGTTCTTTTTAGCACTATACTCTCGCAGCTCGGTCTTCGCAATTAATTAAAATATTTGGGAATGTTCCGGGAAACGCACAACTGCCGGATGCCAGATTTGTTCTGGGATAAAGAAGAGCTGGCATTTACTTAAACGTATGTCTTCAGGAGCAAATCTTCAATCCCCTACTAGAGGTGGTAAACAACTGCCTTTCTTCGCCGCTTGCTAACCACACGCTCAAACGGACGTTCGGATCCACGCTAGACGCGCTCAACGGGCCTGAAATCAAGTGAGTATCACCGATGTACGACAAAATCGAAGACCATACTTAATTTGTTACATTCTAAATTGAACCAATCACCCAGTATTACTAGACGTTTTTGTAGACTTAAATATAAGAGAATAAAAAGCAATTTCCGTCCGTCTCAAACGGGATGCACTATTTCCGGACTATACCTAGCAGTGGCGCGTTACAATTATTTGTAGGGAACCGGGAGCTAATTTTGCTTTCCTTTTCTCTATGAACCGATCGTGAAAGTCA
Organism: Cydia pomonella; assembly: GCF_033807575.1. NCBI lineage: Eukaryota > Metazoa > Arthropoda > Insecta > Lepidoptera > Tortricidae > Cydia > Cydia pomonella. Next base: position 3,626,700 of record NC_084707.1, on the reverse strand, counting down.
ACAGGTTAAAATTAGACAAGCCGGTGGAATTAAATTCTTTGAACGATCCGCCACTGATACCTAGACTCAAATAAGAAAAACGTGATAAATATGTACCCCGGTTTTTCAAATTGACCTTTTTCTGAAATGTGTTTGACTGAATTTACCATTTTGACATACTCACTCACATAGGACGATGCATTCTGTAGTACCACCCATACGTTACATACATTACGCAGTTTGGTAACACTTTATAATCAAGGTACCTAACCGCTTTGTTTGGAATTTTTGAATACAATTACAAATTCATGTTCTTATTTTATTTCCCATATACAAAAATGGCAGTTTTTCTACTCCAAATTGTCCAACCGATATGTCATTTTAGTGCAATATCGATATAAAAGTATGATTGGATAGTGAATTGCTCCAATTAACTGTCATTGAAATTTATTAAGTATCTTGGACATTCTGGGATAAAAATACAGCTTAAATGTCTCTTTTGTGGTTATCTTAGAAAAATTGTAATTCTAATATGTTTTTTAATTTTACAGAAATTTACCACCCCCATTAAAGGTACCGAAAATAGAAGAGCCTGCCATGGAAATACCAGATGTGTTGCAAGGAGAAATCGCTCGATTAGACTCAAGATTTAAGGTATGTATTAAAGGACTTCCCTATGAACTAATAGTATAATACTTACAGTATGTCTTCGTAACATTATTTGATTACACTGGATTTTTTAATTTGAGTTAGAGGATTATATATGTATGTATAGCTGTTCGCGTTTTTTTAAGGTCACTAGGAAACCATTAACTAGTTTGTCGTATAGCGTCAGGCATGCATATTAGTATATGAAATTCGTGAGGACTGGTTCAGGCGGTCTTGCCACGGCATCCATTATGTACGATTTCCTCCGACCGGCTGGAGTCGGGCCGTGCCGGAGCGCATTTTCAATGTGCCTATTATTTACGGTAGAAGCGATGGCATCCGTCCGGAGCCGGTCGAGTCCGCGAGGTGCCGACCGACTTGCGGCCGTACAAATGTGAAATGCGCGCCGACTCCGCCCGTTTAGTAGGAATCATACCTTATTCTCTATCAGCCAAGTATGTGACCTACAATGATATTGGTCCAGGTTTCCTTAGAAACGATGCAGCTCGCGGGCGGCAACGGCGCCATATCCCTCGTGGCCATGCTGGACGACGCGCGCCTGCCGTGCGTGCCGTCCGTGCTGCTGTCCGTGCCGCGCGGCTACCCGGCGCGCCCGCCGGCGCGGCTCCGGCCCCGGCACGGGAAACACGACAAGCACGAGTTCCTGGCGAGGGTGGAGCAGGCCATGGACGCGAGGGTTGCTAGGTAAGGACACTGCCGTGCGTGCCGTCCGTGCTGCTGTCCGTGCCGCGCGGCTACCCGGCGCGCCCGCCGGCGCGGCTCCGGCCCCGGCACGGGAAACACGACAAGCACGAGTTCCTGGCGAGGGTGGAGCAGGCCATGGACGCGAGGGTTGCTAGGTAAGGACACTGCCGTGCGTGCCGTCCGTGCTGCTGTCCGTGCCGCGCGGCTACCCGGCGCGCCCGCCGGCGCGGCTCCGGCCCCGGCACGGGAAACACGACAAGCACGAGTTCCTGGCGAGGGTGGAGCAGGCCATGGACGCGAGGGTTGCTAGGTAAGGACACTGCCGTGCGTGCCGTCCGTGCTGCTGTCCGTGCCGCGCGGCTACCCGGCGCGCCCGCCGGCGCGGCTCCGGCCCCGGCACGGGAAACACGACAAGCACGAGTTCCTGGCGAGGGTGGAGCAGGCCATGGACGCGAGGGTTGCTAGGTAAGGACACTGCCGTGCGTGCCGTCCGTGCTGCTGTCCGTGCCGCGCGGCTACCCGGCGCGCCCGCCGGCGCGGCTCCGGCCCCGGCACGGGAAACACGACAAGCACGAGTTCCTGGCGAGGGTGGAGCAGGCCATGGACGCGAGGGTTGCTAGGTAAGGACACTGCCGTGCGTGCCGTCCGTGCTGCTGTCCGTGCCGCGCGGCTACCCGGCGCGCCCGCCGGCGCGGCTCCGGCCCCGGCACGGGAAACACGACAAGCACGAGTTCCTGGCGAGGGTGGAGCAGGCCATGGACGCGAGGGTTGCTAGGTAAGGACACTGCCGTGCGTGCCGTCCGTGCTGCTGTCCGTGCCGCGCGGCTACCCGGCGCGCCCGCCGGCGCGGCTCCGGCCCCGGCACGGGAAACACGACAAGCACGAGTTCCTGGCGAGGGTGGAGCAGGCCATGGACGCGAGGGTTGCTAGGTAAGGACACTGCCGTGCGTGCCGTCCGTGCTGCTGTCCGTGCCGCGCGGCTACCCGGCGCGCCCGCCGGCGCGGCTCCGGCCCCGGCACGGGAAACACGACAAGCACGAGTTCCTGGCGAGGGTGGAGCAGGCCATGGACGCGAGGGTTGCTAGGTAAGGACACTGCCGTGCGTGCCGTCCGTGCTGCTGTCCGTGCCGCGCGGCTACCCGGCGCGCCCGCCGGCGCGGCTCCGGCCCCGGCACGGGAAACACGACAAGCACGAGTTCCTGGCGAGGGTGGAGCAGGCCATGGACGCGAGGGTTGCTAGGTAAGGACACTGCCGTGCGTGCCGTCCGTGCTGCTGTCCGTGCCGCGCGGCTACCCGGCGCGCCCGCCGGCGCGGCTCCGGCCCCGGCACGGGAAACACGACAAGCACGAGTTCCTGGCGAGGGTGGAGCAGGCCATGGACGCGAGGGTTGCTAGGTAAGGACACTGCCGTGCGTGCCGTCCGTGCTGCTGTCCGTGCCGCGCGGCTACCCGGCGCGCCCGCCGGCGCGGCTCCGGCCCCGGCACGGGAAACACGACAAGCACGAGTTCCTGGCGAGGGTGGAGCAGGCCATGGACGCGAGGGTTGCTAGGTAAGGACACTGCCGTGCGTGCCGTCCGTGCTGCTGTCCGTGCCGCGCGGCTACCCGGCGCGCCCGCCGGCGCGGCTCCGGCCCCGGCACGGGAAACACGACAAGCACGAGTTCCTGGCGAGGGTGGAGCAGGCCATGGACGCGAGGGTTGCTAGGTAAGGACACTGACGTCCGTAGTTGCTCCGGCACACCTCCGATCTAAACACGGGAAACATGATATGCACGAGTTCTTAGCGAGGGTGGAACAAGCCATGGACGCGGGGGTTGCTAGGTAAGGACACTGACGTCCGTAGTTGCTCCGGCACACCTCCGATCTAAACACGGGAAACATGATATGCACGAGTTCTTAGCGAGGGTGGAACAAGCCATGGACGCGGGGGTTGCTAGGTAAGGACACTGGCGTCCGTAGTTGCTCCGGCACGGCTCCGATCTAGACACGGGAAACACGACAAGCAGGAGTTCCTGGCTATGGTTGCGAGGGTTGCTGGTAAGGATACTGGTGTCCGTAGTTGCTCCGGCACACCTCCGATCTAAACACTGGAAACATGATATGCACGAGTTCTTAGCAAGGTTAGAACAAGCCATAGATGCGAGGGTTACTAGGTAAGGACACGGACGTCCGTAGTTGCCCCGGCGGCCGGCTTCGGTTCCATCACGGCAAGCAAGAATTCCTGCCGATAGTTCAATAGGCCATTCGAAATGAATGATGTTTTATTACATTTCATTTTACTTATCAACTTTAGGTGTCAAATTTTGGAAACTTAATTAGCAGTGATTCTAACCGAACCGGTTGGAACCTTCCAATTTGGTAAACTTATGAAATAGACGTGCGAAGGTGGCCATATGAATTAGGTGATAAAACAACGTAACTTTATTGAGCCAGTAAAGACATTTATTACCAGACATAGAAGTTTTTGTGGCAAAAACGAGGGCTTGAGAAAATGAAACATCGACAAATAATAATAGATTAATAATTAAAAGATGTAAATTCTACTTGCTGTAATTTACCGGGAAATTTCAAGAATGCAAATCATTTACAAATGCGACCATAATTTCTTTATTACATTTATTAAGTATTTAAAAATAAAAACGTAAACTGTAGAATACAGTGTCAAAAAATAAGGAACCTGCCAATGTGTGTATCAAAGAAGATATCGAACGTGTTGTGTATTTCGCGGTAGCTATCTTTTTATGAAATGTAAAAAATATCTATAACGCTAAGACATGTCGATATTTGATTTTGTGAATCACTTTATTTTGCCACAAAAACTTCTGTCTGTTTATTACCTAATTTTAGGTTTGTTTCGATCGTCTGGATGTGTAGTAGATGGCTGTTGAAAACAAGTACAGTTAGCGATAAAAACTAGTATCGTCAGGGGGGGAAACTAGAGCTACCGGGCGTTCTCGGCCCCGTTTGGCTCAGCGTGGCTACGAGTAATTATTAGTTTTGGCAAAACTTGACGTTCCTTTACGTGTACAACTACAGATAATGACATGAATTTTGACAATCGAAATAGCCGAAAGGGTACCGATACATTAGAAAGGAACAACATCATTCGTCCCTGAATCGCTGTCAAACTTCGTTTTTGGTTTTATTTAGTTAGTATACTTCGGCCGGTCTAATATGGGTCCTGAGACAGTTCGTAGGCCGGAGGATAATAAAAGTCGCAAGTTAATCAAAATTAACGTTAATTAATTACGTTACGTTAATTTGACGACCGGTCTGGCCTAGTGGGTAGTGACCCTGCCTACGAAGCTGATGGTCCCGGGTTCAAATCCTGGTAAGGGCATTTATTCTTGTGATGAGCATGGATATTTGTTTCTGAGTCATGGGTGTTTGCTATGTATTTAAGTATTTATAAATATATATATATTATATATATCGTTGTCTAAGTACCCTCAACACAAGCCTTGTTGAGCTTACTGTGGGACTTAGTCAATTTGTGTAATAATGTCCTATAATATTTATTTATTTATATAATGAATGATACTGTTTATCTGAAACTTTATATGCTCTAAAATTGTTAACAGATTACCGAAAAGCTGCTCAGTAGGGCAGCTGCTGGACGCGTGGGAGATGTCGGTGCGGCAGGCGTGCGCGCCGCACCCCGTCGCCTACACGCCCGTGCCCGCGCTGGGACTGTGAGCTATCAGTAGGATGGGGGGGGGGGACAAAGGTCCAAGCTAAGCAGAGACAACCTATCACTCGGACATCTTTAAAAAATATGACTAAACACGACAAAAACAAATACAAACGCAACAAGAAAACAAATCGAAAACACGCCACGGCGGTACTCGTCCCAAATTCTCTGGTGTATGCATTCTTTGAAAGCCTCTAGGTACCTTTCAGCTGGCTCGAAAACCGAACAGATTTCGAAACCGTTATCATGTAATTGGGGCAAAACCTTTTAATTTCGGTTTCGTTCGTATTTTTATTCCGGTTTTAGGAAAACATTTCCATGAAGTTCTTGTCTGATTAACCGGTTTAGTACAATAAAACCGGTTTCTTCCTATGGTTTCCTTGTTTACGCATCATACCACCGGGCCGAACCGTCTCGTCGCTCGTCGAATAAACCGGTTTATCTCTTCCTTTTCGGAATAAAACCAAAATGAACCGGTATTTACCGTTATTTTTAAAACCGAGCCTTCCAAGGCAACTTAGCGCGAGCAGTGTCTGCGTGCAACTCCTATACGAATCCTTTACTGATTACGGTATAGCTAGAGAGATGGTGCTGCCATCTATCCAACTAGGGAACAAATAAAATTATTTTATGAAAATAACGATGATAATTTCAGTTTATAAATTCAAACACATTCAAAAGAACGTGATCATTTAATTACATTATTTGCTTTTCGATTTGTCTTAACGATCGATCGTCTTATGTCATGAGATCATGACAGCTCGGGCATGGAAAATTGACGCTAGGAAAATGTACTGTCGAAATAATCTATAATTCACGTTATATCTTAACTAAATGCAATCAAATATCAAACATTATTCAGCAAATAGGACACAGGGGCATGCCCATTTTTACAAAAAATATTAATTACAAAATACAATTACGAAAATGGAATCGATGAAATAATATTTACTTTGAATGAATTATTGCTAAAGTAAGGGCGCTAAACACGATTAATTTCGTACATTGACCCACATATATTACTATCCCACTCGCACAGTATCATTTACCGCCGGTTTCATGGGCGAGACAGCAGTATAATTACGCGCGTGCGATAGAGATAGAAATAGGTGGGTCAACGTACGAAATTCCGTAATATTGACTTTTCAGTGTCAGATTTTCGTGAAAGTAGTATTTACGTTAATCAGTAGTTCTTTATTATTTCTAAACCTGTCCTTGAATAATTATAAGAAATTTTATTATCAAAATTATTTTTAGTTTAAAATTTAAACATAATTTAGTTAAGTAATGATATTTATTAGGGATTCTCTTTTTAACTCATATTAAACTTGTCTTTGACGTGATAAGTATCTGTGATAATTTAATATTTGTACTAATACAAACAATTTGCAGTTTTTATACAGAAATCAACACATTTTATACATACAGGTAATAAATACCTATTTTCCGTCAAAATGTTTGCTTGCCAGCTTATGTCTATACGTTTTCACGTGTCAGACATAACAAATATATTGTCTTATATAGACGACCTATTGCACGGTTTTACGTTTCAGGAGGCTGTTCCATAGTTCATAATAGCTGTATCAGACGGGCATACCGGACCGCGACCATCGGCCGGTCCGAGGCTTGTTCGATCGAGTGTAAGGTCAGCTAAAGAATGGAATGCGCTCCCGCCATCTGTATTCCCTGATAAATATGACCTCGGTCTCTTTGAAGCAACAGTGAATAGGCTACTACTGAACCGGTGAGCTCCATCTTAGGCCCTGTCTTCACTTTCCATCAGGTTGTCTAGAGCCATTCGCCGATCAGTTTTTAATATAAAAAAGTGGTCCGCCGTACGTCCGTTAAGGACGCAGCTCTAAGTGAGAGCGAGAAACAGATATTTTGACCGAACCTAAGTCGCGGTCCTGTACGCCCGTCTGTTATGGCTTTAAGGCAGATAAAAGTGATACTAGACGAAAAAAAAGGCATACGGTGTAGTAACTTCAAAAATGGACTCTAATGTGATGAAATTACGGTTAATTATCGAAATTACCCGACATTTTGTAGTATTCGGATTTATATGAAATCACCTTACCAAATTTTTTTTTTTTTACTGTCATGAAATTTTCGATCCTCTAAATTATTCTAACTTTTTCACAAAAGACAATATTAACATTATTTCCATGAAATGGGATCAAAAGAAATATAATCAACAGTGTACTGATTTTTTAGAATTAAGAGGTCCCTGAAGTCTTCGAATTGATGTTGTAAGTGTTTTAAAGCAATAATTGTTTTAAATAAATGTCTATATTAAAACATGTTTTTATTTGTTATATCATTAATCCCGTATTCATAACTAGATACAAGTCAGAAAGTTTTTGATTAAAGATTCTAAAAAAACAATTCGATTGAACATTTGGCTAATCTATCTAGTCGTCATGTTTTTGTGACAATGTTGTACTATGACAGATTGGTCCGACGAATCGCCGCAATTGAATTGCCATTTTTGTATCTAAATAAGTCCAGTCCAGACGGGGACAATTTTCGCCCAATCCAATTAAATGGCCTGGTCAAATCAGGTGATGTGGACGCAAACGACAATTTGGCTCGCCGATATTACCGATAAAACTTTTTAATAAAAAATAAAACCGACTTAAAATATTACCAAAAGCGCCATACATGTACCTATAACATTTGAAGAGTTCCCTCGATTTCTCCAAGATCCCATCATCAGACCCCGACTTGGTGCCAACGGGACCATCTCGGGGTTATACCCGTTCGATTAAAAAAAATATTTGAAAATCATTTCATGATTCTCGGAGATATCGGGTAACATACGTACTCCTTTTTTGAAGTCGGTTAAAAATGGAAGTGTGGACACAAGAATACCAATTTGTGACGCTTATATTCGCGTTTGGGGGCATTTTTTAATTTAGAGCGCTCAAATATCATCATTAAATCTAAAATTGGTGTTTAAATTGGAGATTGACGCTAATTTATTTACTGATCATATCGATCGATTTGATGATCACGTCTGCAATGGCCTTGAGATATAGTTTGAAAGTTCATTTATAGAATAACTTCACAAGCCCACGATTTCGCAGCCAACTACTCGCCAGGGCTTTAAGACGAAGATATAATTTTGAATTATTTTTTTGTGCTACACGCGTGCGCCCGTAACGGACAGAACGTACGCAATGCGCCAAATTAAAAATACGTTTTGGAATATTGACATCATACCAAAAACAACCTACGTAATTTGGTCGGGTTATTTGTTGCCCTACATAAGCCATACTAAAATTTACGGTGGGGAAAAAAAAATAAACTTTGACAAGGTCATACAATCATACTCGTAGCTCTCTCTTTGCTACTCCTACTGACAGTTCCATAAGAGCATCTCGTTCGGTCATCTGCTGGCTCTACCATTTCATCACTATACTTATTGTACCTCTATGGATACTGCAGTAGCAGCAGCCAGGGAGCAGTTGCTGGAGTAGAAAATAAATAGTTTATAAAGCCCGACCAGAAATATATGAACATTGTCAAGAGTGCGCTGTATTTCTCATGTATAGGGTGACAGTTCAGTTTAGTATGAAAAATATAGTTCCAATCAAATTCCGCAATATGGCGCGTGATCATACATATTACTGGTCAGGCTTTAGGCGAAAAATTAAGTGAGCCGATGAATGCTATCTCTAATGGCTCTTCTACAATACGGTAATCAAATTACTATTTTATGTAGTGGCCAATAACTTTAGCAGTCACCCTACCTAATAACGTGTCGATATTATCCCAGAAATACAAAGTATCGTAATTAGTTATTCCCGCTATATGGACGAGACGTGCGGCAAAGCACATAACACTTCTTGTGTTTTTGTATTTGTAAAGATAAAGTTTTATGACCAATCGGCTCAATTTATATATCTTCTACCCAGTGGCGGGGCAAGACGAAGACCAAAATTGTATGTGGGTAAGGTACATTTAGCGAGTCCCTCTGGTGTCGCAAGAAATAACGAACATTTTTACGTTGTGTCCGAGATATACTTATTATTTGAGGCGCAAGGCCCCTCGGACGCCGCTGCGTCTACCATAATAGGGGTTTTATGAAAACAAGTGAAAATAGTAATAACAGAATATATTCAGACAGAGAAGTGGTAGAGGCTGGCCCGCTCGCACGGGCCGCGGCGCGCCGTGCTGCCGCAGCACGACCAGTGCCGCGCGCCCGGGTGCCCCGCGTGCCCGTGCCCGCACCCTGGAAGACGACAATCATTGCAACAACTGAATCGCCAATTACATCCAACCTTCCTAATTTCGGGCCTGATAATCGTTTTCCGTTGCACTTAAAATCAGCACATCGTTAACAATATTTGAAATGTAAAAAATACTTTGTCTCTAATTGCCAATAATGTTCAATGTAAGATATTTTTGCATGTGAACCATTTTCTTACATTTCAAATATTGTAAACGATGTGCTGATATTTGGTGAAACGGAAAAATACTCTCTCTCGGGCCCGAAATCGGGTCTGATAAAGTGTGGATGTAATTGGCACTTAAGAGTCTAACCAGAGAATCCAAATTTCTTTATCTGCCTTTCTATCGATCGAATAAGCTAGAGTGAAAGAGATGCAGATAACGAAATTTAGTTTTTGACAATGGCGCATCCCAAACGATATTAATTTTGAAAACAGAATTTCTACGGTTACGGAATAAGTTTACCTATTCAGGAAAACGGGTAGGTTTATTCAGAACAACCAGATACCATAGACAATTTCTAAATACCGGAAAGAAATTATCCGAAAATATTTGATGCGTCTGACGACTAATAACGAGGGATATAGTAGATGAATATAATTTGAAAATATTTGATGCGTCTGACGACTAATAACGAGGGATATAGTAGATGAATATAATTTGGCAAGCTAAGTCCCACGGTAAGCTCAAGCTTGTGTTGTGGGGGTTCTCAAACAATAATGTACATAATATACAAATACTTAAATAATAATAATAATAAAATTCTTTATTGCACACTACATAAAAAACAGATACAGAGATTGATAAAATATACACATTGGTAGGTAACAACAAAACCTACATAGAAAACACCCATGACTCAGGAACATGGGTATCTTTGCTCATCACATAAATATGTCGTTACCGGGATTCGAACCCAGGACCATCGGCACATACAGTAGATATGGTAGGAATATATTGAATTAATAAGCAGTATTTTTCTATACCTGTTTTTTTCTACCATAAACTACCAAATGTTGTCAGCCTGACTGTTGTTATTTTATTAAAGTCTGGCAACACTGGTAGAAATTACCGCGGAAAAGTCCCGGGGGCATAACAGGTACAGGCTGACTACAAACGCTACGGAATTCCACACGGAATGTCTATTGTGACGGACCCCTGTCGGACTGAACTGCCAGATTTGCAAGAAAAATCAACTCATCCAGCAGAATTACCAGTTATCAACGCTAAATTCTGTCACAATATGCAGCAGAGGTTGCCAACATTTCAAATGCAGCTGACGCATTGAAAGGGCCTGCCTTGACAAGATGGTATTATATAATGCAGGAATCTCTAAGCTTTTTGACCCGAGGGCCGAGCGAAGGTATTTCGGCTCTTTCGCTTTATTTCTGCTGACCAAAAGCAGGGGTCTTAATACCTCTGTAGCCAGGCATGTGTCCGGGGCAGGCGCAGTGCGCGTCGCGGCGGCCGCCAGACGAGCAGAAGGAGCAGCAGTGGAACTGCCCCGAGTGTGGCTGGCATGCACGCGCGGCACATTGGAACGGGCTGCCCTGTAATAATAAATAAGTGTTTGCATAAATTTCATTTCTTTCAACAAACTATACCAACGGTAGCCCGTGGAGTGGTAAACGGTCGATTAAATCAATCAAATTGAAAATGTAATCATAAGTTATAATTTAACCAATCAAATATGAATTAATGTCATCTGAAGGGATAAGTACCTAAGCTTGTTGTTGACCATAATTGAGAAGAGATGCGTGCCAGGGTCATATGGCACGCTGTACTTTCCTTGTCCGCGTTCTGACAACTTGAACGATATCGAAAGCTGTGCAGATGTTTACCTTAACAGGCTTGTTGTTGACTGTAACAGCCAAGAGATACGCTCCTGGGCTGGGCGGGGTGACAGTGAGGGAGTAAAGACCGTCGCCCCTGTCAGAGACTCGCGCACTTTGTGGCCGTGCACTTGAATCGCTGCGCCGGAAGTAGCCTGCTACCTGCAGAAATGACACTGGATTAATATAGTCGTGTACATCTTGAAAGTGACGTCCATTTATATATAAAATACGTAGGTGGCAAACGAGCATACGGCCCGCCTGATGGTAAGCAGTCTCCGTAGCCTATGTACGCCTGCGACTCCAGAGGAGTTACATGCGCGTTGCCGACCCCCCCCCCCACCCCTCGTTGAGCTCTGGCAACCTTACTCACCGGCAGGAACACAACACTATAAGTAGGGTCTAGTGTTATTTGGCTGCTGTAATCTGGAATGACATCCACTGGCTATGCCCTACCACACAAAGCACACACACTTTACACACGTCTTTTGTTTTTTTACACACGTCTTTAAGCAATAAGCAGTTCAGAGGGCTAAGCGTGGTGGTAACGGCATTGCACACTGATATATCGATTACATCCAAAATCAGATAGGGTAAACTGAAATCTGCACATTTTGGATACCTGTCAGTAGGTATAGTATAGAGTTCTACTTTGTATTTCTTGAAATCTAATTTCTTCAGAGCCAATAGAGAATCAAGCTCTGAATTACGATATGTCTGCGGTGACCCTGATTGTGTTACCTGTTCCCCTCCACACCAGATGCGTTCCCCGCTGCTATCTCGTAGCTCTAGCATAGCCTCATGGGGACAATCGACTCGGAGATCTTGAAAACCTGATGGCAATAGATTTTTTTTAAAACAAAGTACCTGCCTGAAGTAAAAAAACCGGATTATTAACTAAAGAAAGCTTTAGACGGACTCTATATCCTTAACGCTGGTAGCCTAATGATGACTTGATGGGGCTCTAACTAAACGGGATTCGGACCCCGGCAAATCTATTTTACTAATTGGTCTTCAGTGAAGAAAAAATAACATCGTAGAGTTTTCCCTAAGGAACAAAAGGTAATGGCAGTCGCTTTTATACTAACCAGTACCTGTGCCAATTCTTGGGAATATGTTACTAAAAGCTGTCTCCGTGCTTCTTCAAGACACAAGTGAAAAAGTTGTATGATTAGGATACCTTCAGTGTTGACAACGCAACGGTCGGGATCAGCGGCCTGTGTCAACAGCCGGCCGACGAGGGTGGCGTCGTGCGCGGCGGGCGCGGTCGGTGCCAGTCGCAGCTCCAGCCGCGGCGGTGCCGGCGGCAATTCCGTCAGCCTCTCTAGCCTCCGCAGCACCGAGCCGTGCAAAGAGAGCAGCTCGTGTGAACGCCCGGATGACAGCAGCTAGGAAGGATATATTTTTTGAAATTCTGTGTACTTACTTATTTAAAGGGCATATGGACAAAACATACATGGACAAATATATAACTAGCTGATACTGATAGTCGATGAGATTGAAATTAAATAATTACCACTATAGTCTATTTCTTTTTAGGGTTCCGTAGCCAAATGGCATAAAACGGAACCCTTATAGTTTCGCCATGTCCGTCTGTCTGTCTGTCTGTCTGTCTGTCTGTCTGTCTGTCCGAGGCTTTGCTCCGTCGTCGTTAGTGCTAGAAAGCTGAAATTTGGCATGGATATATAAATCAATAAAGCCGACAAAGTCGTACAATAAAATCTAAAAATTTAATTTTTTTTAGGGTACCTCCCCTACACGTAAAGTGGGGGTGAATTTTTTTTTCGCTTCAACCCTAGAGTGTGGGGTATCGTTGGAAAGGTCTTTCAAAACTAATACGGGTTTTTAAAAAACATTTTTTGATAAAGTGAATATATTCGGAGATAATCGCTCCGAAAGGAAAAAAAAATGTGTCCCCCCCCCTCTAACTTTTGAACCATAGGTCCAAAAAATATGAAAAAAATCGTGGAAGTAGAGCTTAAGAAAGACATTAAATGAAAACTATAGCGGACATGATCAGTTTAGCTGTTTTTGAGTTATCGCAAAAAGTTTTCCCTTCATAGTAAAAAGACTTACTTTAATTAGGTACTGATTATGCAAATTTGCCTATTTGTTTAACTCGGGTGAAAGGTACCGTTTCATCCCTTGGTTAACAATTTACTATACTTAAAGCTAAAGTTTAGCTTATTGTGACGGAAGAGTAACTACGGAACCCTACACTGAGCGTGGCCCGACATGCTCTTGGCCGGTTTTTTGTATTAAAAATAATATTATTTACCGCATCAAAATTGACGATTGTAAGTAATAAATTGTTGGCGACTGCAATTGCCTATCAGACATTTTTTATTTCATCTACTCTTTGACCCCTGTGATCAGGTCTGAACTTTCAGGAATTGAATTCAGATTTCAGATCTCTGAATGTATCATTAATTTTGAACGTAGCCCGGGTGATTGACACCAAACTGTCACTGTCAGTTTGTCGAAAAAAAATCGATTATCAGAGTTTAAGATTTCACAGACAAATAATAACAATATTTACGATTTTAGTTTCGTAAATTTAATTACATACCTGTAAGAAATTGTAAAAATGCATTTTCTATAAAGTAAGTTCAAGACACTAGAAGTATTGAGCGTTATATTCTTGCAAACTATATAAATACTACTCCGAATCGTTCAATTTACGAAATGGAATCTGTTTTTGACTACCCAATTTAAATAAGTTGGCTTCATGGAAATGGAAGAAACGCCGTTGAAGCATCAAGCATACATACAAAATCAAACGCAATATATTAAAGAGGAAATTAAAGCTAAAAAAGACCGTTTGAGGCCAGAGTTTGATCAACAATGGAAGAGAAATTTTGGTGTTGAAACTGAAGTAGTTTACGTGAAAGTGGACCCTATTGCTGTTAATGTAGACAGCGGGGGCTCCAACCAGCAAGTCCGATGTGAAATGCAGGAACCAAGCATGTTTCAGCGAGTGGATGCTCCAAGTAATGCTTCTTAATTAAATACCTACTAAATAATGCAGTATCTTGTTGCTCTAATATTTTGAATTAACCAGGACACTAGGATAGGATGTTCCAATCGGGAACATACGTAAAAGACGTGTCTCGGCCGAGGCGCCGCGCGCGTCTTCCTCGCCTGAGCATGCCACCTCAGCTGAGGCACGTCTACACTGGCTGGTTTGTGTGCGAGGAAATTGCCTTGTGCATATGCTCGCTCTGTGTGGACCCGCCTAATGTAGGACTTATGAATTGGAAGGCCATTCTTATAATGTAACCAAGGTTTTTGCAGGCACATTTGCACACTATAGTGATGTGCTAAGGTTAGCTTCTTAGTATTCTTCTTACCTGCCACTTACAGTTTACAGGCTTCAGCTGGGCTAAGATGGTCGGCTCTTTATCATTTGACACCATGCCTTTCACGTTCTAACAAGTATGTAAGCGTGAAAGTGAAGGGCATAGTGGCAAGTGATAAAAATGGAACCATGATGCCACCGCTGTTGTCATGTTGAAATAAGTGCTCTTTTTGTACGGAACACTAAAAATCTACAATCAAATTAATAACACAAGATTTTCCAGAATGTTTTTGCATATATTTTTATTAACCTTTTGACCGCCACCGTCGGCTATGGCCGACATCTGAAAGACTTGCCAAGGACGCCAACGACGGCTACAGCCGACAGTTTCGCCAATGCAATAGAGACTAACGCGGGACTCTGAAAAGTTCAATTTCGCTTAAATAATCGTGATAGCCAGCGTCCGGGGCACGGCATGTTCCTTTGTCGTCTGGCGTTCAAAAGGTTAAGTTTGTAAATTAAATTGCTTATGTGAGCATTATGTTGTTGTATATAATTTAAAACAAAATTAAAGAAAAACTGGACCACAAAAATTCTACTGTCCTGGTCTAATGACCTGAAAGAATTGGTGGAGATAACTGGAGACAAAAAGCAAGGGTCAAAGTTAAGTTAATGGAAGCCTTTGGAGGAGGTTTATGTCAAAGGATGAGTTGAAGTTGTTGAACCCTAATCAATCTCAACCAAATTATTTGTAAATGTCAATAATAAAGGATATTCTTACAACCTATTATTTAACTTGCAATGTTTGTTGGTTTGATGTTTATTCAGGTCAAATCTTGCAAGCTAAATTAGGGACCCACTTCCCATTATTCATTTACATACATATGTAAGTAGTTAATAGAATCAGGCGTTACTTTGCGGAAATCCATATTAATTAAAACAACAAATATTACTTTGCTTATCCGCAAGTAAGTATAACGGGTTAGCACTGATTGACTAGCAGATTATCTTTTCGCGGATAAGCAAAGTAATATTTTTTGTTTTAATTACATATGTAAGTCGGGTGGCAATGCAATATTATGTACCATTGAGCTGATCTGATAATGGAGACAGGAGATTGCCATAGGAACTCTGTGATAAGAAAACACAACCTACTTGAGTTTGGGTTTGTTAGAATTGTCTCGATGAGTACTAGTTGCTTGTTGAAAGAAAAGTACAAAAATAAAAGCTTGTATCAAAAATGAAATTTTGACAAAAACCTTATAACTTTTTATTTTTTAATGTTGTTATTGTACACAAAGAGTTGTTGTACGAGTGTTTCCGTGTAAAGCATATAGCAAGCGCTCAGATTAGCAATGTAAAAAATAGTACAAAATTCTCTAAAGAGAATCTTATTTAACTCAACGGAGCTACTAGCAAATCTGCAGGCTACCACATTCACTCTAACAACACAATCTGTGGTTAGCTATATGTATATTGAGATATTTGAAGTTCATCTTATTTAGTGTGTTTATAAATATGATGTTGGTTATTATTTAATCTAACTTATTTCTATACTAATATAATCATAATAATTGTTTTAGCTTTGTCACAACTGGACATTAGTCGGATTTTAAATAATTCTGATTATGAAGATGACTCCTCCATTGACGGTGATGATTCCAAATTTCGTGAGCATGAAACTGATGGTTCAAGTGAGGATTACAGATCTGATGAAGACCAGGATGACGAAGGAATGGAAGAACCGAATCATCTTTGGATGGGACATACTTACATGGACAATGTAAATCATTCAGGGTATGAGGCAAGTGTACCAAGGAGTTCTCAAACTTCAAGAACCTGGCACAGAACAAAATTTACTCCAACGAAACCAAATCTGCACCAACCAGCATATCTTCCTAATATATGTTCAAGTTCCAAGGATGCTGTAGAATATTTCAATGAATACTTTGATGATACACTATTTGATACAATAGTTAAGAATACGAATCAAACGGCCTTGCAAAACAAGCTAAGCCACTGAACTTTACAAAAGTTGAGTGTAAAACATTTTTTGGCATATTAATAACAATGTCTTGCATAAATTATCCTAAAATAAGGATGTATTGGAACCGAAAATGGGCTTTAGATATCATAGCAAAAGCTATGGCGCGAAATCGCTTCTTAACATTGAGACAATCTTTAAAATTAGTATTTGACAACGATGTTACTGAGGAAATGAGGGCTGCGGATCATTTATGGAAAGTGAGGCCAATAATAAATAGGGTTCTAGAAGGATGTCACAGGCAGGAGAGACAACAGAATATTGCTATTGATGAAATGATTATTCCCTTAAAAGGAACCTCTCCGATCAAGCAGTACTGCCTGAATAAACCTAACCCTACCGGCATCAAAATTGTAGCCCTGGTAAATCCAAATGGTATGATTTGCGACTTTGTCACATACCAAGGGGAAAATAACTTGGCTGAAGAAATAGTGCTGTTTTTGACAAGAACTCTTGTGCCGGGACATGTTCTGTATTTTAATAGGTATTTCACAACTGTTGAATTGGCTAGAGAGCTAAACCAAAATGGTTTCAAATGTGTCGGAGCAATCAAGAAAAGTCGTCTGCCAAAGGAAGTAAAATCCGAGCTGATTAGTGACAAAACATTAGCGACAAAACAGGGAAGCCATGATGTCCTAGTCAGTTCGGATGGTGAGTTAGCTATAACCAAGTGGCATGATAATAAGTCGTCATTATATTTATCAACGATATATGCGGCTGAAAGCATTGGTATACGTAAACGTTATGACAGGAAGAAACGCAGAACTGTACCCATACCGAGACCAGAAGTGGCCAGGGAATACAGGTCTAACATGAGCGGTGTGAATCTCACCGAAAGACTACTAGCTTCATGTTACTCTAAGACGAGAATGAACAAGTGGACCCTCCGGTTCATACTTCATTTCATCGACTTAGCCGTCTCTAATTCATGGATAAAGTACAAAAAAGAAATGCAAACGCTACAAGTATCAGGTCACAAAATATACCAATTGTGGGAATTTAAGAGACTCATAGGGGAGCAGTTGATAGAATCTAGTTTAAACAATGATTCTGACGGGGATGGTGAAGAAAGTTATGTTGCCAATAAAAGAGTGTGGCGCCCTTTGGCACCATTGCCATCTAAAGTGAAAAGGACTCAAGGAAATGCGCATATGCCAGAAGTAGGCACAGTGCAACGTTGCAGAAATAGGGGTTGTGAAATGAAAACCACTATAAGTTGTGTAACATGTAATATGCATCTCTGTCTTACTCGTAAGAGAAATTGTTTTAAACAGTTTCATACAGACGGGAGCTGTTAAATGATCTCATTATTAACTAAGGTCAATACGGGTAAGTGTGGCTGCGGGATAAGATCGTATATTGGCGAGTTCAGTTCACTAATCAGTAATCAATGTGTAAACAGATCCCAAAATAAAGGCCAGTTAAAAAAATATATATTAAAGGCTGCTCCAGCAGTCACACTTATCCCATATTGACCTTATATAGATTTTGAATTATTAATAAGAATTGTTTTTATTTCAAAGAAAAGATAATTTTAATACGAATTAACAGAGTTTCAGTAAAACTTGATAAAACTACTGATATATGTGTTACAATTTTGTAATAAATGGTTTGAGTTGGTAAGGTTGTTGTTTTTACTATTATTACTTTAACACTAGAACACTGACACTTTACATATGGCAAAAATACTGTATTTGTTAAAAAGATACTTCACGCGAAGAACTTTTAATTAAGTAGTACTAATATTAGGACTGTGGGACGCTAGAGGATAAATGTTTAAAACAAACAAATTTAAGGAAAAATCTCAATGCAATTAGCATCACAAGGCCTTCGCAAAACACCAATATTTACTCGTGTGAAGTAAGCAATAAATTAAGGTGCCATCAAGCGTTCTATATAAGAGAGAAACCATACTCGTGCGAAACATGTAAAAGGCAATTTGATTGCCTTATTTACGTCACATAAAATTTTGGTAAATCCGGTAACTGGCGTTACATTTGGAGTAGCAAGTTATCAAACGAAGGTTGTGTTGTAATGAATACTAAATTATTGTATTTTGTTTGTGCAGTAGGCACTACATTTAAATCTCATTAAATTAAATTAGAAATCACTTGAAACATAACTATTATTTGGATTCCGCACATTAGAATGTTCGCGTAACTCAGTTACATAAACGAGACCTGAGTTGAGGCATCACTTAAAAATATCTATATTTTATTTTATAATTGTTGATTTAAGGATTTAATTGGTATTAAAAGCGCAATACTCCAAGCGCTTAAAAAAAGTAAAATGTGAACTGACCTCTTCAGCGAACTCGACCGCCTCGAGCGCGTGCTGCTCGCGCTGCGCCAGCACGCGCGCCTGCTCGTCCGCGCGCTGCGCGTGCCGCGCCCGCGCGCGCGCCGCCGCGCCCGCCAGCGCGCGCACGTGCGCCTCCACCGCCGACAGGTACTGCGCGCCCCACGTTTGGACTTCTTCCTCTACGCGGGCGGCTTGGCTCTGAAGAACGCATAGGTCAACGGGGCAATAAGCCACATGAAAACAACACTTTCTATGAATACAGATGAGAAAGATGTATAGTGGCGAAAGGACCAAATCTGTGGTCACAAAACTCTCTGGAAGGCCCAGCGGCCTTGGCCTTGTCGTGGTCACTGGTCAGTAGTGAGCAGTTCACAGTGGTAGGCAATTAAGTACCCATTCTACCAACGCGCTATGCTATCATCTACTCAATAATGTTATCATAGTCAAAAAAGTCACATTTTTCGTGACCGCTAGCCCTCGTCTCCCCCTGCCAACACATCGGACCTGCTGAATGTGGAGTTTAAGACGTATCAAAGTCCACGTTCTCAGGGACCACGTTGGCTGGCAGCATTAGATATAAGACGGCAGGTGTGCTGTAGGTGGGAGCAAGTCTGAATCGATCAAGCTACTGACACCGATTTGCTTTTATTGCAGTTTACTCACATCAAACCTACAAGTTTAGCATCCTGGTCGCCCGGTCCACGTTCTCAGGCACCAGTCTAGTGTGGTCGTAGGCCTCCTGTACGAGACGCGCGCGCTCCGCCGCCAGGGCCCTGGGAAGACCTTTCGCGGTCACAGGCATCCTACGGTTAGATAGAATAGAACATACATACATCAACTTGCTGAGCTTGGATGTTCAGCATCCTGGTCGCTCTGTCCACGTTTTCGGGCACCAGCCTGGCGCGATCACAAGCATCTTGTAGAAGTCGCGCGCGTTCCGCCGCCGCCCGCGCCGCGTTGGCCAGCGCGTGCCCAGAGTGAGAGATCAGGCAGCAATCACGGCAGACCACCTACCGGTGAACAAAAAAATCTTTAGATACCTAATCAAAATTTCTTTAAGATTACTATGGGTGCTTATGAATGGGATGAGAAAAAGGTGACCCAAACCCTTTCAAACCGAAGCATTCGCACATATGATTCGCTGGCTTTCTAGACCTAGACATTGAAAGAATTACTTGTGAGTGCGGACCATTAAAGTAACTTTCTTTAGCTTTTAACTTTTATTACCTGTTGGCAAGTAGCGCAGTACACGCAAAGTTCTGCACGATGTTGGCTGCAGAGCGTCGCAGGGGCATGTAGGGGCTGTAGAGAGTGCCGGGCCGTGGTCTTCTGACGACTGTGGGCCTCGCCGCAGGACTCGCAGACGCTGACGAGGCACTGGTCGCAGCGGCTTTGGGCCTGTTAACGGTTAAGGTAACTTCATTTACATTTATGGATTTATGCCAGTTCCATGTGCTGAGAAATCATGATTGAAGGCGCCCAAACTTGGAAGTTAGAGATGATAAATCGCCCGCCAATAGCACCCCTGATGTAGTCCGGAGTACGGACCAACCTACCTGACCGACATATGGGATTAAAAGCCGAAAAAATCGAAATTTGAGTCCATGGTTGCTTGGCAGCAATCCCGATAGCTAACTAAAAATGGTTGATAACGGGACCGTTTGGAAGGCAAGTAAGTACTACCCATAATTTGGAGCAATGTAGTACTGAATTTTAAACATGAAAAACGTGTACCTAATCATGTTTCCTTTTCTTGCACCGACATTACAAAAGATGAAACAGTGAGTGACAATCTCCTTAAATAGATTCCACAATGCGTTGAAATTTGTCTACAGATGGAACCGAGTTAAATGTAGCATATCGTAACAAATGTGGGTTTTCGGTAATTACTGTGTATCGGAATCGAAGCGAATTGATGCGCCTGAGTTGACACATGTGTTGTTTCTTAAAATAAACGGTTATCTTCGAGATTGGAGTTCGTGTGGTTTGGGATTTGTTTATTTTTGAGTCGACATTTGACCTGATGCGATGAAGCAAAATAACAGCAAAATAGCAGTGAGGGTGCTCACGCCTGTTGCCTGATATCTGGAAGATAAAATTATCTTACCCTATTGTCACAGTTGCACAAGTCGCACAGCACGCTAGCTCGGCTTTCGCCCGCCATTTTCCTTAGCAGCACATAGTTGAGGGGCAAGGCCGATACTCCGCCAAGGGGAAGCTGGGTTTCTTGCGCGCATGTCGGGCAGATTATGAGCTGGACGCTTTTGCCTGATATCTGGAAGACAACATTATCTGTACTTATGATAGTTTGCATTTTCACCGTAAGTAGCACCTACCCTAGACTAATATTATAGGACATTCTTACACAGATTGATTCGAAGTCCCACGGTAAGCTCAAAAAGGCTTGTGTTGCGAGTACTCAAACAACAATAAATGTAATATACAAATACTTAACTACATAGAAAACAACCATGACTCAGGTCACTCAGGAACAAATATCTGTGCTCATCACAATGCATAAATGCAAATAAATAAATGCCCTTACCAGGAATCGAACCAAAGTCCATTGGTTTCATAGGCAGAGTCACTACGCACTAGGCCAGACCGGTTGTCGATATGAGATTCAATGACAAGAAAATAACCTTTCTAGTGAATATCCCGTATTTTCTCTGCTTCTGTTCCCAGCTGGCATCAGAGCCTGAACGTCGAGGGTCGCTCTCGTACCCCGAGCCCGCGGAGCCCCCGGACGATCCGGGGTCCTGCTGTGTTGAACCTGGAACACAATGATGAATGAACCTGTAGTCAGTCTTATAGTGCTTGTTCCCGACGATGGCTAGATGAGCTATAAATACACGTAAAATATGTCTTCTTTTGTGGGTAAGCTGTACTTAACGTTATCATTTAACACATGTGACTATAGCTACCAAGTTCATTGACATTTAGTATTATAACTACAGTAAAAGGATAAAAACATCCTTTTAGATATAAAGAGGAGTTAGCTCTTTTATCATAAGTTAGTTTTTGCCGCGAGTCCTAATTTTTAGTCCTAGGAAGACTAGAAAGGGACACATTCTATGTATAATAGAATTTTGATGTTAAACATTTCTATCGCTGACAATAAATTGTGCCGTGTCAGTCTCATTGTGTTGATAGATTTAAATCTAGTCATAAATTATGCAAGAGAAGCTCTACAAGTTGCCGGCTACTGTAAGGTGTCGGCTCAGAGGGACAATCTCCGCTCGCACGACATATTACGTTAGATAACTGGACAGATACCGTTTAAAGGGTGTATTCCCATTTGTTTTTTCTCCACGTGACCGCCGCCATACACGAGGCGGGGACAGATGAAAATGAATTAATGATTTATATCAATGCACCTATTCCCATCAGTGCCCAGCGAAGGCAAGGCAAGGCAATGAGGCATCACCTGAGGCATTACAGCCGCGGGTGGGCCTTAGCCTGGTCAAACAAATCTCTCCAGTCCGATAAATTCATGGCTTTCCTTGTCTTGGCTTGTCACTCCTATAAGGTCCTGATATCCTGGTATATATAGGTACGCCAATATACACCGTTTAAACTGGACTTGAAAGTGCTAACATATGCTACATAATGTAAAGCATTAGATAGTTGTCAGCTCGTTTGGTTTACGATATTTGGACTCCTGGATTAGCCTCGTAAGTCCCATAACGAATTATGGTTTTTGGTTTTCGAATTTTTTTAATGAAAGTTCTGTTAGAACTTATTATAACAGTTAGGTATATGGTTAGGATGGTCGTAGTTGTTGACTACTCGACAACGTTATTGTGACACCTAGGGATGACTCACGCTGGAACGGTCCGGATCGGGGCCGAAGCTTCCGACAGTTCGTTACTATGATGGGTGATCGGTGATAACGTGAGGCTTTCTATAGAAAACTGAAGTATCTGACGCTTCGGCTCGGACCCAGACTCTGGATCACGTGAATAACGCCACCCATCATACGCCTACTGGTAGAGTTGAACAAAATAATAATAAATAAATAAATAATAATAAATAAATAAATAAATGTGCAGCGGATTTATGTACTAGGTAGAGTGTAGGATTAGGAGAGCTACTAGACTATAGCCTAACCGAAAAGAGGCCTATGCTCGGCAGTGGGTATATGATATTCATAACAGTTCCGATCTTATGCATTATTAAATAGTTAAGTAACCGGTCCGGCCTAGTGGGTATAGTGACCCTGCCTATGAAGCCGATGGTACTGGGGTTGAATCCCGGTAAGGGTATTTGTGTGATGAGCACAGATATTTGTCCCTGAGTCATGGGTGTATTCTATGTATTTAAGTATTTATATATCATAGTTTTTCGGTGAATGAAAACATCGTGAGGAAACCTGCATACATCTGCGAAGAAATTCAAAGGTGTATGTGAAGTCCCCAATCCGCATTGGGCTAGCGTGGGGACTATAGCCCGAGTCCTCTCGTGTATGGAAGAGGCCTGTGCCCAGCAGTGGGACGTATATAGGCTGAATTATTATTTGTATGTCTTTCCCATCACGGAACGGAGGCGTGCGCGGAGCCGAAGCCAACACGTAAAGGCCCTTTTGACACTTTAATGAAATTTAAGGTGTACTACTAGCGGATGTTGCCCTTGCCCGTGTCATGGGACGCACGCAGAGGCAGCACCCGCCAGGGTGTAAGGACTATTTGAGAGTTGATGGAATCTAAAATGAACTGGGCTATTGGGTGAAAGCGATGGACTAAATACTGGGCTATGGGATAAAAAACCGGACGCCTGCCTAATAAAACGGTATTCAATTTTATTTCCGGCAGACGGTGACTCGCCCCCCAAGATGGGCCCCCACAAAAAGCGACATCTAGGATGGCTCAAGGCCAACTCGCGTCTTATGCAATTTTTCACTTCCACCTCTGGAGCTTATAGCTCTAACGACTCCACTCTGGCCGGCCGGCTAAGGCAAGCCAGAGGCAGAGAATCCTGTGCCACCCACCCTCCTTGCGGGTAACAGAACTCCCCAGGAGCACTCGGGTACGTGAGGTCGCTACTCCCCAACAGCTCGCCACAAGCTGCCCTGCGTTGACTGATTGCACTGGTAAAACCAGCGGGCGATGGGGTCGTCACATCCCTACGCCTTTGAACTATTATTATTATTATATCATATTTATCGTTGTCCGAGTACCCACAACACAAGCCTTCTTGAGCTTACGTTGGGGCTTAGTAAATTTGTGTAATAATGTCCGATATTTATTTATTTATAAAAAAAGTAAAGTAACTCGATTCCTGAGAGTCCTAACTAGACAAAGATATGCATGGCATTCACTTCATGGACAAAAAATAGGAAGATCCCCCAGCGTGACTGTGACTGAATTAGTTATAAAACCATTTCTCATCCATATGACACAATCGTCACCAATTTTAGCCGCGTATTATTAGCGCGTGATTCAGTGAAGGTCAACGTATTTAGGTGCTCCACATCCGTTGGTGTTGCCAATTCACTGAGTCAGTGCGGAAGTCATTCAAGCAAAATATGCTATTGCACTCATATTGACCGGTGACAAATTAACAATGTTACAGTAAGAATTCCAAACATAAAACCGGAACCAAGAACAGACAGACTAACAGGTCACTGATATCAGAATGCATCTGACATGCATCTAGCTAATGTCATTCAGTTATTGTGCATTTCGCAAGCGTATACTTGGTCGCTGCCTTATTTATACTTAATCTGCAAGAGACAGAGAAATCTATCTAAAATATTTAAATATCACGGTTACACTCACTTGACTTTTTTCATCGCTATTGGCGACATGTTTCGAACCCATCGGGGGTCCTTCCTCATCCTCAGGCTTGAGTGCTCGCGTCAGATATGGAGTTACATATAAGTACAACAAGACTCCCAAATATGAACTCTGAGCTTTAGCTGTTACCGTGTATAGTTGGACCTTTTAATTGTTCAAATGTTAGGGCAGGGCTAAAATGACTGCAGGTAAAAAGGTCCACTACTTATGCCTCACTCCGATATCAAAAGTGGGGCACCCTAGCCTCCTGATGACTGAGTATCAAAATTTGCTAGTTGACACAAGATTGCCGGTGGTCAGAATAGGTACGCAACCTCTTCATACTCAGGCCACTTCGATGAATGGATATGGAGCCTGGTACAAAATATATCAAGCATAATGAACACAAGATATGCATAAGATAAATTACTCTCATTTTGCTACACAAGTGTTTTCCATTCCAATCAGTTATTGCCGTCTGAGAGGAACTGAATGAACATAAGAGCGTTTCCACATTGTCCGATGCGATATCGGATGTAGGATTCTACATCCACAATGTCAGGCCGCAGCGTGTACAGTCGCCATTAGATATATTGGAGCGGCCAAGGTGCTCACAAATATCTGAACACATATCTATTGTCAAGGCGCTAGAGTGCGTGTTCAAATATTTTTGGGCACCTCGGCCGCTTCGATATATCTGAAGGGCTTCCAATACCGGGATCCCGTGAAGAGAGAACATCTGGACATACGAAAGCATTTTTGCCCAAGCTGAAACTGAGAACTTCGCTAACGCTCGGTTAACTATCCGATATCGGACCGGACTATGTGAAAACGCTCTTAGACTCCTAAGAGGTTGACTCATACAATCATTGTGAATATAAGAGAAACAGATGACCAGATGAGCGCTTATTTGTGTTGATATCTTATTTATACTCCTTTGAAGAAGTTAAAAGTGAAGTGGTCTCAAATAATGTTTTGTTTAGATAAAAGATAGCGTTTTAACCTTTCTCAGAAGTTCATAAAAGGCAGGACAGCAAGATTAATAAGCAGTCAGTACATATTTATAATACCTAATCGAAGTATGTTAGGAGTGAGGTATGAAAATTAGAGAAGTAGGAGAAAGGTAATATGGAAATTCATTATTAAGTAATTAATTAGTGTACATATTTATGTTTTTGATTGTTGTTTTATTATCGATTTGTTGTCGATTTTGGCTCAAGAAAATATTGTTTTGTTATCAAAACAGAAGTCCAGGCCCAGGCGATTCCTGCTGGCTGGTCCTGTCTTAGTTACTTTGTAAGCTAACTAAAAAAATCGAAATTAGAAAGCGTTTTCGAAACGTAGATCATCTATCAGGATTTATTATTGGTGCAAAACATTGCCTTAACACTGCAGCTAGTGATTTGAAAACACTGGCATTCTTGAAACACGCAAGAATTCTTATTTGAAATTCCACTCAAAATTCCACAGCGTGGTGAATGGACACACAAGTCACAGCCACAAAACAGAAACAGTTTTGTCTGTGCACACAACACGAAATTACGCAACCGCAACATAAACAAATGAACTTTCATTTGTTTACAGTTTGCGTGTCACCCGGGAGGCGGATATTTCTGGAACGCATTAGTATGTTCCGGAGATCCCGTAGGGCTACTCACACTGCTGAAGCTGTGCAGTGTGTGTGATGTTAAACAGTGCCCAGTTGGGACAATTTTTCGCACTATCTGATTAAATTGTCAATTTTATTGTGTGGTGTGCTTGTAAAAATGAAATTGGCTCACCCAATGCCGAATTTAGAGGTCTGGAGGCCTCGGGGCAACAAAGGAGTGGAGGCCCCCTGGCCCCAAATTATTTTCCAAATATAATGGACAATTTTCCGAAGTCTCTATTGTGGGGGCCTTTCTTTTGTGGAGGCCCCGGGGCTGTAGCCCCGGTTGCCCTCCCCTAAATCCGGCTCCTCGCCGATCCCACTTGATTCGATTGTGACAGATCAAATCAGAAGGTGCGGGCGGTTTGGGAGCAACTTTTTAACTGTATCGCACATCCATCACGAAATTACGCAAACGCAACATAAACAACTGAACTTTCAATTTGTGTGTCACCCGCCGGTATTTCTGGAACGCATTAGTAATATTAGTATGTTCCGGTGATTCCGTGAGGTTAGCCACATAGCTGAAGCTGTGCGGAGCGTTAACCTTGCTAATAGCATTGGTTGTAATCGCTGTAAGCGCTGGTGGCCTAGCGGTAAGAGCGTGCGACTTTCAATCCGGAGGTCGCGGGTTCAAACGCCGGCTCGTAAACTGTGGCAAAATGCCGGGAAAACGCGAGGAAGAAGTATTGGTTGTAATCTCTTTTCTGCTGGGAATAACCAATACTTACTATAGTTGATTCCCTAGATCTCCGCTCCGCTACGCCTTAGTGTACAGGCAACATTATTACCATAGTCGGGGTCCATATTGGGTTGCACAAAAGTTTAAGTCAGTTAATCATCATTGCGCATACAAATGAAAAGTCATATCATATTGTGTCATACATTTTTAGCCATAATTTTTGGAGACATACATAGCAGATGTCATATATTTTTTGTGCACACCTAACTTAAAACTTTATGCGAATTAAATTAATGACTATAAACATTATGATATAACTAATTTATGACAAAAACCCTGAAGGAATAATTCTGACTAAAGATTTTTATGACTTCCAATTTTATGCATAAAGTGTTATGAGAATTAAAAATATGCCAAAAGTTGTTATGCGAGCAGAGGGAGTCCCGCCTAGTCAGCGTTAGCGTTTGACAGGGTCTTCGCCGTATACACACAGCTCGGTATGTGTGGATTGTTAAATCGCATTTGCATGATGGATATTACAGGGGAATCACAGAACTATGCAATAAAACAACGTAGCCTAATAATGGGCATCTATAAATTGTGTAAGATATTTTTAAGGATTCTGTCGTAAGCTGTCGTTAGATTTTCTTCGACTTTGCTCATGCATTTTTCTCGTAAATCCGAATTTTTAGAAGAAAATGTATCACATCGAATGAAATGTCACATACAAGTGACCCATTTTAATTACTCTTCAGTGTGTGGCTCGTTGCGTGGATCGATCAGTGCTTGATCCGATTTAGCCCGGGAGCTAGGTCGCGTAGGGCTTCTGTCTCCGTTTAACTAGGTAAGGCGGCTCTCACACCGCAACCAGAGCGGCGCCAGTATGATAACCGCCTAACGTCTTTAACTCGTTGTCTCTTAGTTGTCGGGCGTCAGACCGTCAACATCTCCAGCATCTCTGAGGATGCCTCGTAGAGAGGCGAAACACGTGTCCAGTTTTGTACTTTTGGTGTTGGGTTGTTATATTTATTTTTGCGGTAAGCGAGCGAAAAATACGCAAGGAAGTATAACGGGTTAGCACTGATTGACTAGCACGTTATTTTTTCGCGGATTAGTAATGTAATAGTTTTTGTATTTATTAAGCTCAATGCCGATAAAGGGCCAATTACATGCACATGCAAACGGGCCCGATATTGGGGCCCACGTCGGGCCTAAGCAATAGTCGTTTTCTGTTTCACCAAATATCGGCATATCATTCACAATATTAGAATAATAATGTGATTGGCCCTTATGTCTAGCCTTCATTATAGTAAACATCCCTATAATGGAACAGGTACCAGTAATGGAATGGTATAGACAAATGCTGTAAAACAAGTATTTACCATCAGTTTTTAATCGCTGGCAACATTTTACCCTAAACAAGAGCCAAAGAGCTGCTTAAGGTTAATTTTTCATTTATATTTGTTATTTTGTAAATAAATGGCGCCATACATTCCATGACTGGTACAAAAAACACAGTTTCAATTGGTTAATAATATTGAAACCAATTGCAGTAGCTTTCATTAAATATCTAGAAATATAAAGGATGAATTGGACATTCAACTTTTAAAGCATAAAGCGGTAGAAATTTTACAGGTGTCGGTGAAATATCAAATACACTCCAAATTTTCTCTTAAATGTTCCATGATTGGTGCCGTTAACATAGAGCCTGTTTATTACGCTCTTTGCTACTTGCGTTTAGTGGCAAATGTGTGAACTCGCACTAAAAATCAGTGTGTAAACAGGCACCAGTGTGAAGGCCAGTTACACTTACTCCGCAGTCAGGCTTTTTTGGATTGACCTTACCTAATTTAAGCTTAAACAGGCTCTATACGTGTTATGTTAAGTTATACGCTTATAAATTAACCTTCTTAACGTTAATCTGCTGGCTTGTAACTATTATGTTTGCGTGGTTTTGACGGTTAGCAATAGGGAGTATTAAAGCAATGTTCTGCCGCCAGAGTGCAGCACTAGCACCTATCGTAACCATAGAGTAACTTATTATACATACTGTGCCTTAAACTGTTTTTGACAAGTTTTCACAGATAATAAGGCGGTTTGTTTACAAAGGGCCTACAGGGAAACGCGAAAATCTAAATTTAGTTATCTGCTTTCATAGCTCGAATATGCAAGAGTGATAGAGAGATTAGATGACAAAATTTCGATTTTCTTTCACAATTCACAATCTGAGGGTCTACTCAGATTGTGATGGATTGTGGTAGTGGTGCACCCCCGTAGAGTTTCGCGTAATATTCCTTATTAGCTAACGTCGCCTATGGATACCTGCAACACCAGAGGGGTTACGAATGCGGTGCTAGCGTATAAGATGGGATGCTCAGATGCCCTTTTATTTTAATCGCTTCTTTTTAAAGGTTAACATAGGTCCACAACAATTTGAACAATTCTATAGAAAATTCAAAGCGTGTCTATATATCTATGCAGTCTAAGGAATCTAACTGATCTGGAATATGCTGGAAACCGTTCGAGTTACATTTGCGTGTGACATTTTTGGGATGGCCGAATCAAGCGCAATGAAAACAGGACAGATTTTATACATTTTTTTAAACAAAATGTAGGAAAATCCTATACTAGGATAATGAAGATTTGTATCGGTCATCAATTTCCAACGACTATATTTAACAGCACTCGACTGTGTTTCATTGTATTCTAATAGCTCGTAATATTTTAATGGCCGCTCCAGATGCGTTTTAAGGCTACTAGTCACTGCTATAAGCATCTTTTATTAACATTATATCATTACCAGCAAAAAAAGAGCTGTTAAATTTCCTCAGTTCATAACTTTATCCATAAAGAAACAATTACGAAAGGGATCTATGTAAGATGGTTGGTACGAATTTGTGGTATTCTTGTTTTGAAAAACTATTGTAAATTGGGTGATGAGGTTTTCTGGAAATATCGTTATTTCTGAAGTAGGCAAACAGTATTTTAAGTGTGTTTGTATATGTGTATTCAATTCTGTTCACTGTTCCCATTTTCAATCACGGCTAAGCCGATCATAGTTGGTACCATTTTCATTTTTCATCAAGTAAGGACGAGTAGATGACGTACCTAAAGGAGATATCGTTAAACGGAACTCGAACTACCCGCACTTGGCGAAAAACTCGCGCGGCTAGAAAAGAAGTTGATGTCAACTTTAGCCAGCTCTTCTCCGAGACCACGGGGACAACACCGTCCTCGAAACGTCGGAGGTATTTAAAACTTAATACGCGATTGAGTAAGTCCCGTTTCTATGAGTTAATAATGTGTAAAAATCGTGTAAGAGTAAATCATTATCTTTATTTGTTTTTTTATAGCAACGTGTCGACAGATATTACCATCACCTATCTCGCTCTAGCCCTCTGCCTCCCCCTTTTCTGGCAGGCCGTGAAGATTCTGGTGTACAAAAACCATAAATACAGGCCAGAAGCCACTATAAAACTAGATAGAGATATATTACCTCCATCGATCTCGCTCCAGCCCTCTGCCTCGCCCTCCTGCGGCAATCCTTGAAGACATCGGGTACAGAAACTATGAAGACAGGCCAGAAGCCGTGGTTCTGCTAATTCCTTGCGGCACAGCCCGCAATTCCATTGTTTTACTTCATGCCTCTTCCTTTCCTGGAGGAAAAAAAATGATCTAAAAAACCCACAACGCAATGAAATGGATGAACCGATTTTGATTAAACATGTCTAAGAAGTAGCGTTAGAATGCTTGCTTTTATTAGATAAAAAAAACCGCATCCAAATCAGTTTAACCGTTTAAAAGCTAACGGTCCTACAGACAGAGACAGACACATAGTGGTCAAACTTGTAACATCTCTCGTACTAAAGTCATACAGGTAGTTGAGTACGGAACCCTAAAAGCGTGAAAAATTATGATATTATAGAGTCCGTCTAAGACTAAGTTAAGATTGCAACGACTTTGGCATCACAAAGTGATGTGCCACACTTAAAATCTCATTTTCATATAAATCTGACGTTTATGTTAAATTATTGCAAAAGTTTTTGCAGAGTTAGATTGGTCCAACTCTAGAATTAACATCAAATTTTTCATCAAAAGTCAACGATAATCGGCTGCGATTTGTGGCATTTTTTCGATCGATGGCATATTTAGCCAGCAGTCATCTAAAATTGTTATTTGTTGCAAGGTCTGTAGAACCGTTAAGTGTCTGTTATTTATTTATACATATTAAACTTTATTGCACATTAAAAAAGTACATCAGGCGGACTTAATGCTTTTAGGCATTCTCTACCAGTCAAACAAGGCAAAACAGAAATGCGTTTAGGTATTGTAAAGGGTGCCTAATGGGGTGGAGATATCATTCAGCTAGATTACAAATAGGTATCGACTATTTCTAATGACTGCTATAGGTAAAAAACTTAAGTAAGTCACCTGTTGTATGTAGTTGTGACGTGTGCGAATAGACTATACATGTTTAAAAGACACACACAAACAAAACAAATGTCTATTCGAACACGTCACAACTACATACAACAGGTGACTTACTTAAGTTTTTTACCTATACTTTTAATGACTGCTACCAGCGGAATGCCCGCCTGCAGATCTTTATTCCTCTAAGCTAGATAGTTCTGAATTCAAATATGTAATTGTTGCCAGTTACCTACCAAAAGAGTGTGACGGTTTCAAACCTTCACAGTACACAAATTTTAAGTATCTAGTACGTCATACGGTTTCTGAATAAACACATTTAATTATATATATATATATATATATATATATATATATATAATGTACATACAATTTCACGTGCGTTAAGGGTTACCTACCGATTAACTTCTACTAGGTCTTCCCTAGCAGGTATTATAACTTATAAAGAAAACGTTTGAAAGTTAACTTGCTTGGAGCTTGTCTACTTGTCAAACAACTTTGTCAGTAGAAAAAAGCGCGAAATTCAAATTTTCTTTAAGACGATGGGGTCATCAAAGGGTTTTGCGCCTACATTTTTTAAATTTGCCGCTTTTTCTACTGACGAAAATGGCTTGACGGACTTTGCTTTTAAAGTCATACCTTCACTTCTTTGACGTCCTCATAAGCCGACGTCCTCGGCGCAATACTGTTGGGCCGTCTCAACGGACTGTTGCCCGCACTGATCGAAGACTGCTCGAACGACTTCCGCTTGTCCTTCTTCCGCGTAAAGCTGCCGAAGATGTACAGAATACGATCCACTTCCATTTCATGTGTGTTTACGCAAAAAAGTTTTGGAATATATTTACATAGTTAATCCATTAGGGTTTTTTTACATGATTATAATTCGAGAGTTTGAATTTTCCTAAAATTGTTTTGTTTCATATAATTATTTGCTTGAAAATGCGAGAATTTTATTTTTATTTTAGCGCGATCGCTTTAAATTTTGGAAAGTATATTTAATGTCACCAGTAATTTTTTAATTGTGTTTTTTTTTTTTTAAATGTGTAGCGCGGTTGGATTAATTTTGCTTTTTTTTTTAATTTTCCGATGTAATGTTGTCTGCTAAAAGTGATTATTTATTCAAACTTTGACCGTACAGTTAGTTTTCGATCTATTTGTACTAAAAATAGCACATACGTGCTTACTGACGGCGCGGTGAGGGTGAACTAAATCCACAACTAAACAACGCCAACTGTGTGTGTCCAGATTTGATTGATGTTTACATGTTTATGGACTGTAAGTTCGTGAAACAGTTTGTATATGTGTTAAAACTGCAGATTTCAGAACAGCCATAAAATTATGAAGTGTTTCAAAGTTTTCAAACCCGGAATTGACTTAGGTAAACCAGGCTCTCCTCTTTTTATTTATACCACGTCGGTGGCAAAAAATAAGCATACGACCCGCCTGATGGTAAGCGATCATTGTAGCCCATGGAGGCCTGCAACTCTAGGGGTGTCACAAACGCGTTGCCGACCCTTTAAAAACCAATCTGCTGTAAACATTTCGGTTTTCTGGTTATAACATATAGATATATTATGTAATATGTATGCTAGTTTTTAATTTTTAAGATATTTAGTTATCTATGGGCCATTTAAATCTATCTAGGTATCTCTTAGTTGCCTGAAAATAATGATTTTAAATTATTCATTTAAAAAACATTTTCATCTTAATTGTGTCGAATGTAAAAAGGTAGATATACCTATTTTATAATACTTTTAAATTTAAACTGCTCGAATTTCAAATGAACACTGCGTACCTAGTAAAATAACTGTAAATAGAAGATTCACATTCAGACAACAATTTTCTTTAAAATTGTGTTACACAGATTAATCTATTCGGAAATGAGCAATGACTTGGAGTATTGAATGAGTCCTAATAAAGCCATACTCATTTGAGGGAGAAATATTAACAAGCTAAGACGGTTAATTATAGTGTATTTTTGTACAATCAACCGCCCCTGTCATTCCTCATTTCCTGACAATTTGAGGGGTTGTTTAAGATGGATGCCGTTCAGTAGGAGATATTGTGTAAATATAGCCATCAATTTAAGTCCTGAGGGTTCAATATAATAACGGATTTCGGGCGTTGTTGAAGCTGCGCTATAACCGCGAAAATCGAAGTTGGTCAATTGCGGGCATTTTTCTCTGTCATTCTAATTAAGTCTTAGTGAGAGTAAAAGAGAAATATCCCCGCAATTTTCGAATTTCGGTTTTCGCGGTAGGCCCCTGGTCCGTTTCTGCAGTGCTTCTAAAATGTTTGTGGAGGCACGCACAGATGGGTTTCACGCAGTGTTGCCAGGCGTACGATAATTATCGTACATGTACGATAATTTGGGCTTCCGTACGATGTACGTTCCAAAGAGCAAAAATACGATAATTTCAGCCCTTGGACGATGTCAACCAAATCGACTAGTATTTGAAGCAAAATATGACACTTTCACTCAGAAATAAGCTATAATCAGCACCTTTTGGGTGATCGGCTGCTTGGTTGAAACCCAAAATGTCGAAATTTCCTGAAACCGTTTGGATCTATCACAGAAACACAAAAATATAAAACTGATGTTTGCGCAATTAAAACGAAAATTGCGTTGTCTTTGATTATACATTGGACATGTAAGCTTATTTTGCAAGAAATTTTAGGAATAGTGTCTTTTTGAGAGGCGTACGATATTTTTTTCATCGGTACGATAATTTTGACACTCAAATACAATAATTTTCTTCCGCTCACCTGGCAACACTGGACTTTCACGTCATCGTCAGGGGCAAAATAACTGCCTTGCTAGTTAGTAGGATGTGGAGCAGGGTTATAACCGCGAAAATCGAAGTTCGTCAATTGCGGGCATTTTTCTCTGTCACTCTAATTACGTCTTAGTGAGAGTAAAAGAGAAAGATGCCCGCAATTTGCGAATTCCGATTTTCGCGGTAGGCCCCCAGCTCTAACGGCATCCTAAAAATCTTTGTAGAAAAGCCTATCTCTCCCATACACAAACATTTTAACAATTTAATGATCATGTGTAACTTTTATACTACGTCGGTGGCAAACAAGCATACAGCCCGCCTGATGGTTAGCAGTCTCCGTAGCCTGCAAATCCAGCGGAGTTACATGCGCGTTGCCGACACTAATACTCCGCACCCTCATTGAGCTGATTTTGTGAAATTCAAATTTATATATATTGTAATCAATTTAATGTATTTACATATCATTAATTGATTACAAATTTTAACAAAGAAATTAAAACGCCTTTTTGCGTAAAATACTTTTTCAAGTGTTTATTGCTATTTTTAAGCTTGTACAAAAAACGTACAAAGTTCTTGAATGATTGCCACATCACATATCGTTATAATTTACATCCATAATATCCTTTTGCCGCTGATATCCCTAATTTTCCGTTTGATACATTTAGAGTTTGCACGTGCGAAGTTCAAACAACTGAAAAGGAAATCAACTCCCTATCGATCGTAAACTTGCTTGCGCGCATGTTTATTTGGAGGTATTTCCGCAATTCAATTTGTTTATGGGAAACAGTCGCATGGGCTTATGCGGGTTGAGGATTGGGGAGTACTGTACAGAGCTTTGGTACAGAATTACATATATTAATTTTTAAACGTTATTTGACGCTACCGGACATACACATAATACCTACGCTTTCTACGAGTAAGTAGGTAATATATTTTGTACTAATTTTTTTTTTGCTAGCAAATAGTAGGTAGGTATATTTTGTAGTATGTTAGAGTTGTCGCGGTGTTGGATGCCAAAGTGCGGAAATGTAATCATTAATGGCAAATATCTATGAAAATATGATGTTTATAATGATTATCCTCACTTTCATCTATTCAAATCGGTGCAAAGCACACCACACGCGACACCTCTGGAGTTGCAGGCGTCCATGGGCTGCGGTGACTTGGTATTAAAAAAGTAAGCTCTCTAGACTAAGTATACAAGAAGAAGACTACAAAATTTGAAAAGTGTAAGTGCGAAGGATCCATCTCATATTAAAACCAATTTTGAATTTCGCGCCTTTTTCTAGTAACAAATTAGTTTGACACACTTTTTATAAGTTTCCGTAAACACTGAAATAAAACAACCACAGACAAGAAATGGAAATACGTATAAAACACGATCAAAACAATAATATTTACCAATGAAAAGACATCACGCTATAAATACGCCATTACAAAATATATTATATTTAGACGTAATTCTTTTGTTGAAATAAATAGAGCGCTGGCCTAATTCTTATTGCAATGGCGGCAAGAATTGGCGGGAAAACGAATGTCAGTCTATTTCGCGCGCGCCCGCGGGCCGTGATGGCGGATCGGAAACTGAAATTCGGGCGTTACGATTTACGTTTTAACGCAAAATTATTGTTGCCGCTTTGAAGTAAATTTTCAGAATCGTTCAATATTTAACAAAGTGTATGGTGATATAAATCACGGGGCTTAAAATAAAATTGACATCTACACAGCGGGCAGCGGGCTTAGATATTGTTGATATAATTTGTACCGGTTCGCCGTACTTGGTTGTTTGAAACATCGGTGGAAATGAATATATATATTTTCACCACACCAACTGGTAAAGGCCCTCATGATTGTTCAAAAACGAATGAGAAAGTTGCATTTTATCCACATGTGGGGCAAAGTACTCAGATACAAATTTTGAGTTGTTTCCTATGTTAGCTGGTAGAATTGACTTTTAAATGATTTTTAATGATAATTTATTACGTTCATTTGGATTTGATTTGGTTTATTTTTTTTGGTATTTCAGTGTTATAATTATTTTCCTCGCGTTGCTGTGATGAAAATTTTTGTGTTTCATGCGGAGGCAAAATGTTTGTTTAATCCTCGTGCCTTGAAACCCTCGCAACGCTCAAGATCCCAATTCTCTAACCAATCGCTACGCTCGTGATTCAATTTTGCAATCTTTCGCTTGCTCGGGTATCAATATTATTAGCACAAGTGGTTAAACAACAACTTAGAGTGAGACCAAGATACGTATTAAGTAAACATCCGGCCCGATTCGAAGAATGATTAAGAAACGTTTAAGATCTTGGAAAGATCGATAGCAAAACATGTCAAAATTGACGTTTATTTTGATTCCGCTGTGTTCCTAATAAGATCTATCTACGATATTTCTAACGTCAAAGTGACATTGGTTGTTCGAATTGAGCTGCTTCTGTCAATTATACGACTAGAGATGCCACGAATATTCGGCATTCGTTGTATTTGGCTTCGCCGAATACATTCAGCCGAATACCAAATATCTATAAAATAACTTAAGAAAAGGAAAAATTAAACTATAAAATACCCGCCAACCACTTTGCTTAACATTTAAAATGTTTTTATTTTTATTTTGGAATATAAGTACGAAGATTATTTTTAGCATTTTTTGTACTACAAATAATTTTATTTATATCATGGCTTAGATTTGATTGACTGTAACTACATTCCTTCACTAATTCTGAGTTCTGTGCAGCAAAAATTAAATCTTAGCTCCTGGCGAAAAATTTTCATTAAAAAATGTGACTCAAAATCACATCTCATGTTATGCCGAAAATTCGGCGCATCGGCCGAGAGAAGAGCCGTGTATTCGGTATTCGGCCAAAACCAATTTTCGTGGCATCTCTAGTCATTACTAGTCATCCAATAGGCATTCTTCCCGCACTAATTGGTGTGCGTGACATGTCTAATGAGTAATGACATTGATAACAAATGATTACAGCAGAATCGGCCTCGATGACTTTTATGCAAATTCTATAAAATAGTGTAGACCTAGACATAGACATAGAATTTTTTTATTCAACATCACATGAAATTAACAGACAGTGATATTTAATTTTGGCAATTTGTTATATTTAATTTTAATGTAATCAGAATATTGTTAAATTTTATTAATTAACTTATTTATTTAAATAATTTTTTGTAATGTATTATGTTTGTTTGTTTGTTGTATGATCCCAGATGGTCGAAATAAATGATAATTTAATTTAATTTAATTTAATACAAATAAGCCTTAAGACTTAAAACTAAGAAATTGAGTTGTATATAGGTATAAGGGAGAAATATTCATGAGTGTTAAAAAGGAGCTTGCCTCAGCATAGTGTTGCAGTGTATTTACTACAACGCTGGTTTTCAGGCAGACCCTTGATAATTATCCCTTACTCGCTGTTAGTCGTAAACTAAATGGCTTAGAGTTATATTATTATGTCTGAGTGTACACTATATGTATTATAATTTAGACTAAACAAATGCTAGTGTGGTGTGAGCTGAAATGAAAAGTAAAGTATATTAACTTATAAGATTGATAAGATAACATATACGAGTATATCTTAATACTCGTATATGCGTGTAAATATACTTAAAAAGGTAAAAATAAATAAATAAAAAGATAAGGTGCATAAATATTATCATTATAAATATGACGGCGTGGCTCTAGTACCAGGAGGTAGCGTGATTTGTATTGCTATAATATGTTGTTTAATCCGCAATTTAAAACTACTTACTGTATTTAAGTTTTTGAGGGGTGGAGGTATATTATTTCAGCATTTCGTTGCTGTATATTTGAAGCTACCTCGAAATGCAGCAGTACCGTGTAGCGTGTCGCGTCCTAACATAGATGGTAGGATCGTATAGATGTGCTATACACGTATGCCCGTGAGCGACAGAACATACGCAATGCGCCAAATTAAAAACACGTTTTAACATTCCTGATGACATACCAAAAACAACCTACGTAATTTGGTCGGGTTATTTGTTGCTCACCAACACCATAAGCCATACTAAAATTTACGGTGGAGAATAAAATAAAAAAGACTGTGACAATGATAAACAATCATAGCGCTTTTCTGCTACTCCTATTGCTTTCAGTAGTAGTGCTTTCTGTATGTATCTTTTTTATTTTATTTTTATTTCTCTCGTTTGGTCATCTTCCGGCTCTACCATTTCATCTCTATACTTATTGTACCTCTATGCTTCATAAGCACGAATAATTTCGTATATTGACGTGCCATGCCCTATCTCTATCTCTATTGCACGCGCGTAATTATATTGATGTTCCGCTCACTCAGTGGCAATGACCGGGACAGCAATATAATTACTCGCGTGCGATAGGAACAGGGTACCTAGCCAACGTGCCAGTCGTTTACGCTCCGTAGCGAGCGAAACGCAACTGTCTCTGTCACACTAATATAGAAGAGTGATAGAGAGAGATGACTACGCTAAGTTACGAAGCTTCAACTATTGGGTCGTTGGTTAGGCACCCAGAAGGGTCAATGTACGAAATACTACGTAATTAGCATAAAGTTTTGACATAGTCCGTTTTTACAAGCTATTATTTAACTTAACCTGTTAGTATGTATGTATGTAAGTCAGTTAGGGTTTAATCTTGAAAGCTAAATTAGACCCACTTCCCGATTTCCGATTGAGGTGAAAATTTGCATACTGACAATGCAATATTGTGGTACCATCGAGCTGATCTGATGATGGAGACAGGAGGTGGCCATAGGAACTCTGTGATGATGATGAAACAAGGCAACCTAATTGTTTCCGAACGTGATTATTTAGTTATAAGTGTTTTCGAACGAGTCCGTTCGTCTTGTTTTTAATCTATGGTTCCCGTCGTCTGTTGTCAGCCATTAGCCGAATAAAACTGATCGCATATAAATTGACTTATTATTTATATAATAACATGGTGTCAGAGAAGTGGTAAAGAAAAATGGAAGTAGAAGAATATAAGAAACTTCTGGAGCAACAGTCCCAATTGGTAGCCGTGATGCAGCAACAAATGCTCATGCTGCAAGACCAAGTGAAAAATGTCACATCTGCAGAGGTCAAAAGCCGCGTCTCCGTGCCCTGGCCGCAGCCTTTAGAAGTGGATGATGGCGATCCTTATGAAAATCTTACCTTTTTTAAGAGCCGCTGGGAAGATTATTGCCTTGCTACCGGAATGAATAATTGGAGTACCGAAAAAGAAGAAACAAAATCAGGCCTTCTCCTGAGCGCAATCGGTAGCAAAGCTATGAAAAAATATATGGATTTTGGATTGTCCGAGATAGAAAAGAAGAGTCATAATAAAATATTTGCAAAAATGGAAGAGGCCATATTTCAAAAAACAAATGTAATATTCTCGAGGTACTTGTTCAATATCAAAAACCAGAATGAAGAAAGCTTTGACGAGTATTTACTGGCTCTAAAGAAACTGGCTAAAAGGTGCAATTATAAAGAGTTTGAAGAAGAGATTTTAAGAGACAGAATTGTGGTAGGAATAAAGGATGGTGAAGTTATCAAAGAGTTATTGAAAAAGCAAGACCTAACTTTAGAAACAGCCATAAACATTTGTCGTGCTTCGGAAGGTGCAGCTGCTCAAGTTGCAGATTTACAGAAATCAGAAGCAGTTAACAAGATTTCCAAGAATAAAAAGCTTAAAAATGACACACCTAAGAAGTGTAAATTTTGTGGAGGTGTTCATGTGTACCAAAAGAAAGTATGCCCAGCCTGGGGACAGCGTTGTGATGAATGTGGGGGTCGAAACCATTTTAAAAATGTTTGTAAGAAGCGTGAAACAGTAAAAGAATTACATGAAGACTCGGATGATAGTGTCATCATAGCAGAGGTGAGGCACAATGAAGAGTCAGGTCATGCAGAGGCACCACTTTTGTTCCATATCGGTGAGAAAAAACAGAAAATATACTGTACTCTGGACACAGGAGCAGCAGTTTGTGTGATGGGAGCAGAATATTATAAAAAGTTAACGGGACAAAAGGACTTATTGTCTTTAACTCCACCAGTAAAAAAGTTGAAAGCTTTTAATGGCTCTCCCATCATTAACTATGGAAATGCATCCTTCATAGTAACCAGAAAGAATAAGGATTATAAATTAAACTTTCACATCGTCAATGTAAACCATGAACCGCTTCTATCAGAGAAAGCTTGTTTAGCTCTAGGCTTTATTCAATACTGTGATGAACTATCAACAGACCTGGATCGTTCTAAAGCTAAGCAAATAATGAAACAGTATGAAGATGTCTTTGAGGGTTATGGCAGCCTCCCGGGTGAAGTGTCATTGGAGCTGGATGAATCTATTCCTGCCCGCATTCAGCCTGCACGTCGAGTCCCAGTTGCTCTAAAAGAAAAATTAAGAACAGAACTGGAACAACTGGAAGCCGATGGTATCATAGCGAAGGAGACACAGCACACAGATTGGGTAAATAACATATTAATTGTTAGTCGTGATTCAAAATTCAGATTATGCTTAGACCCTATTCCTTTAAACAAAGCATTAAAGAGGCCAAATTTCCAATTCACTACTCTAGATGAGATGTTGCCTGAACTCAGTAAAGCAAAGGTTTTTAGCACACTGGATGCTAAGAAAGGATTCTGGCAGTGCCGTCTTACTGAAGAAAGTAGTAAACTGACTACATTTTGGACTCCGTTTGGTCGTTACAGGTGGCTCCGACTCCCGTTCGGGCTCTGTTCATCGCCTGAGATCTTCCAGCAACAACTCTCCAGCCTACTAAAAGACATAAAGGGCATCGAGATTATAGCAGATGACATTTTAATTTACGGTGTTGGAGAGACCATCGAAGAAGCAGTGTTGGATCATAACAGTAAATTGGAAAAATTACTAATAAGGTTAAGAGAAATAAATTGTAAGTTGAATAAAGATAAAGTAAATCTGCTAAAAACATCAGTGAAATTTTATGGACATATATTAACCAACGAAGGTTTAAAGGTGGATAAAACTAAGGTGGAGGCTATTAACAACATGCCCACTCCTACATCTAGTAAGGATGTTTTACGTTTTCTGGGAATGGTTGGATACCTTAGCAGATTCATAAACAATCTTAGTGTTCAAGCTACACATCTTAGGAGGCTTACTAGAAAAGATGTGGATTTTGTTTGGTCTGAAGCAGAGGATAAAGAATTTAATATGATAAAAAAGAAAGTTACTGCTTTGCCTACACTGCAATATTTTGATGTAAATCAAGAAGTTATTCTAGAATGTGACGCTAGTGAATATGGCTTGGGTGCTGCAATGTATCAAAACAAGCAGGTAATAGCTTTTGCATCTAGATGTTTGACAAAAACTGAAAAAAAATATGCTCAAATAGAGAAAGAAATGTTGGCAGTGGTGTTTGCTTGCATACGATTTAATCAATATGTAGCTGGTAATAGTAAAATTATTGTCAAGACAGATCACAGACCATTAATTAATATTGTAAATAAACCACTGATTGAAGCCCCAAAGAGACTGCAAATGATGCTACTTACGCTACAAAAATATAATGTACAGTTACAGTTTATTCAAGGAAAAGAAAATGTTGTAGCAGATGCCCTATCCAGAGCTCCGGTACAGGAAGTAGGTGACACTTATGATCTGGAAAGTAAAATTAAAGAAAAAAAAGTTTTTAAACTGATAAGCAAAATTTCAAGTCCAAAATATTTAAAGATCACAGATAAACTCTTAGAAAAGATTAAAGAAGAGTCAATAAAAGACAAACTTTGTCTACAGTTAAGTGAATATATTATTAATGGATTCCCCAGATACATATCAGACATGCCGGTAGAGGTCAAGATCTTTTACAAATTTAAACATGAACTGTCAACATCTGATGGGCTCATTTTTAGAAATAACCAGGTATTGATTCCAGAAGCATTAAGAGCAGAGATGATGCAAAGAGTTCATGTCAGTCACAATGGAGTCTCTAGTACACTTCGTTTAGCTAAGGGAAACATTTTCTGGCCTGGAATGTCTGATGAACTAAAAAAATATGTTGAGAAATGTACATTTTGTATGGCTCATGCTCCGTCACAACAGAAACTTCCTCTAATGTGTCATGACGTACCGGCTTACCCTTTCCAATATGTATCCATGGATGTGTTTTCAGTGGGAGATCTAAAGTTTTTGGTCACTATAGATCATTACTCAGATTTTTTCGAATTAGACAAAATTTCTAATTTAACAGCTAACGAAATCATATCCATCTGTAAGAAAAACTTTGCTCGACATGGTGTTCCTCAGAGAGTATGCACAGACAATGCAACCAATTTTGCCAACGAGGCCTTTAAGAAGTTTGCAGATAAGTGGAATTTCGAGCATGTAACATCATCACCACATCACTCAGAGTCTAATGGAAAAGCCGAAGCTACCGTGAAAATTGCAAAAAAGTTAGTAATTAACAGCCTGGAAACCAAACAAGATTTATGGTACAGTTTACTTCATCAGCGTAATGTTCCTATAGAAATGGACTTTACCAGTCCTTCTCAGAAATTATTTTCAAGAAGAACACGTTCTGGACTTCCTTGCCTATTAAGACACTTAAAGCCAAAAATTATTTCTGATATTCCAGTTAAAATAAAAAAAAGAAAAGAGAAGATAAAACGGAAATGGGATAAAAGATGTGCTGAGCTGCCAGAATTGCAGGTAGGACAGAATGTTGTTACTCAACTTCAGCCCGAGATTGATAAGAGGTGGAGTTTTGGTACTATCACTAAGAAGCTAAATAAAAGATCGTACATAGTACAGGTAAAAGACAAAGCATACAGAAGAAGTAGAATTCACATAAAGCCCTACAGTGGGGACATTGTAGACGGTGGTTACCTTAGTCAGACACAGGTCCCAGATCACCAACCACTTGACTGGCAGAGAGTACCAGAGTTTTCTGGATTTGAATTAGTTGAACAGAATCAGAATGATAACCCTTTTGTGGTTCAGCCACCTATCAGAGAACAGCCACCACCGATGGAACCTGAAGAGGCCTTGC
This sequence comes from Cydia pomonella, assembly GCF_033807575.1. Taxonomy (NCBI): domain Eukaryota; kingdom Metazoa; phylum Arthropoda; class Insecta; order Lepidoptera; family Tortricidae; genus Cydia; species Cydia pomonella. Next base: position 3,583,640 of record NC_084707.1, on the reverse strand, counting down.
GCCGCAGTGGGCGGGCTAGGACACAACCACATCATCTAAGAGACTATATTGTATCTTGTTTTGAGAAAGGGAGATGTTTCCGAACGTGATTATTTAGTTATAAGTGTTTTCGAACGAGTCCGTTCGTCTTGTTTTTAATCTATGGTTCCCGTCGTCTGTTGTCAGCCATTAGCCGAATAAAACTGATCGCATATAAATTGACTTATTATTTATATAATAACACTAATTGTAGGTATTTGGGGTTTTAATTGTCTCGATGAATATTAGTTGCTTGTGATAAAAAAAGTCAGGGATAAAAGCTTGTACCAATAGGTTTTTTTTTGCCAAAAACTTTTATTTCCAATCCGTTCCGCAATGACATTTCCAAACCATGTCAAAACACGCAAGGTGACACAACGGCCATACAAATAAATCGATTGACCGCGCTCCGCTTGATCCGTTTCCGCCGAACAATAAACCTCCTTGTTGACCCATGCGATACTAATCCTATTAATTCGGAGGGAATTTGGCTTCTCTGGGTGATTTTATATAGATAAACTTATTATAGTCATATGTTTTATCGGAAACGGTGGAAAAGATACCTAGTTCTGGGGGCCTACTGCGAAAACCAAAAATCGCAAATTGCGGGGATCTTTCTCTTTTACTCTTACTAAGACGTAATTAGAGTAACGGAGAAAAATGCTCGCAATTGACGAACTTAGATTTCCGCGAATACAGCCTAGAGCCGGTAACCGCTAGAGTCAGACCAAGTTAAGTTGGCAGCGATTTTGACAGCCCAGACAGTGCAAGTGTTGTTTTAAACCTCACAGGCTGGGCTATCAGAATCGCTGCTAACTTAGTTTGGTCTGACTCTACCAATTTTTAGGAAGCACATTTTGTTGGGCGTGGTGTGGCCTGCGCCTCTGTCTTCCGGCAGTTTTAGGGTTTCAATAACATGCCCAACATCATACTATTACATTCTGTGCGGAAAGAGAAGATTGATATAATGTATTGGTTCCCTTATACAGGGTGCTCGCGAGGAACCCATATAACTTTACCACCATGTTCTTGACCATCTTTAGAAAATAAAATGTCATATAAAGTAAACTGGATTCGGCTTAGTTTGCGAGTAATTAATATTTTTTATTTAAGAAAAAATCCAGTATAATGCACCTTTAGGATAGCGACGTTGCAAGACCGCATCACATTATCTGTCTGACGTAAATTGCAGAAGCTCGTTCCTGTCACTATCATCGACATGTGTCATTGAAAATAAATACGTAGAATCTTAAAATTCTATCACTTAATCCAAAGTATGATCAATGATCATTGCTTTTGTTAAGTCCACGACTAAAACAATGGTATTAGTGAAGTATTGATAAACAAAATTACTTAACGCCCAAGAATTGATAAATTTAACCGTCTTAGTTTTATTTTGAAGTGACACGTATTTATTCATAAGAATGCATATTTCTTAATGATCGATTGATTTCTTATGATGGCAGAACAACGAAGCTAAGTTTTTGCTACTTCGGGTAAAAATTGGACACCTATTCAGTTTAAATCGTGAAAACTACACATGAAACTAAATAAACAGTTCGAAGTGTTTTTATTACCTATACCATTATTGTTTGATTGTATTAAAGAAATAAAGTAACACAAATTTTAATAAGATTATTTATTTATTACCCTACAAACAAAAAAGTATGATCACTGTCAGGAATTGCAATAGGTACCCTTCTCATTCTACCAGCTTGTTCGTCTACGTGCACTTCGTAGAATCCGTGAATCCGTAACCACTTAACTAGATACTGCTTCAGTATTAGTACTCGCAGTATTTTCTATTACAGCATCCTTAATACGTTTTTCACTGAGCAGCACTAAAAAACCAATTTACTCTCCTTTCCACTGATTAAAAAGTCTGCCGTCTAAGTTAAACCGCACGATTTGTCCAATTATTAGGAAAATTATTATTCGTCGCACTGTTTAAATAAATGTTATAAACGTGAGACATCATATTGATATTAGAATCAATACCAACAATGTCACCCATCGTTCATGTGACTGATGTCATTATTTAAAGTACTTATAAAACACACTCGAAGGAAATTTCCAAGTGGCCAGTATGTATCATAATCCATGAAGATTGATAAAATATTACTAAAATTATTTACGTATCGACAATAATAGACTGGTAATAATTTTAATGCGTACTTAAAACATTTATTTTCACAGTGCGATATTTTTAACTTTTGGATCCATGCAATAGGTACTTAGTTCTAGTGATATGTATCTACTGACAACACTGCCAGATATTGACTTACAGATTGAAAATATGTTTACACTTTTGAACCTAAATACAAAGAAATAAGGTGAAAAATTGTAAACATATTTTTGACGTCGACTGTACAACTACGATTTAAATCGCCGGTGGTTGATCATAATATTCATAATTATCATAATCCTGCGGGCGGAAATACTAGTGTGTGGCAAGCCTTAAATAAGTAAATCATACATAGGTAAAGAGATCCGATTGCACATTATGTACATTCTGGTTTGAAATAATTTGTTTGACAAGAAATGTCTATGTGACTTACTTGCCGTTCTAGTGAAAAGAGATAGAGACAATAACAAACGTTGCCAGCTCGTCCTAAGGCATTGTGTTACTGGTGAACCAAAAATAATTTATTTAATTTGTATGAAAAGTTAAAAAAGTTAAAAATCTAATTTCGACCTATGTTTATATAATGTTTTTTAATTATTACGACCTCAGCTATATGCTGGTAAAGTTATATGGGTTCCTCGCGAGCACCCTGTATAGGTATTCCACGACTCTTCTCTTTCCGCACATACTCTAGTTGATACCGGTTCTTCTTCCTTATCGTATTCACACTCTTCACACGTGCTCTCCACGCCGCTCTTCTTAGGCCCGGTCGGGGCATGCTAGCCTGTAATGTGGTTTTTGTTTCTGACGTGATTCTGTCCGCCCAACGCATGACCATACGTCCATCCCTACGCTTCGTTGGTATGCGGCCAGTGATTATGAGCTTTTCCAGACTATCTGGCCCTGTCCTGCTCAGATGGCCGAAGAAACCAAGTACACGTTGGGTGCAAACAGTGGAGAGCCTAGTTTTAGTGTTTAGTTCGTCGAGAATAGATGTATTTGTGCGGCGTTCAGTCCATGAGATCCAGAGCATTCTCTGCCAACACCACATCTCTATCTGGTAGCGGTTACCGGCTCTGAACTGAACTATGTTCCCGCTAGGGAGAGGGCTATTAGTTTTACAAGGGGGCAAAGTTGTTATTTACCTCTCGTGTGTATATATTGAGACCAGCCAGGGAAAGATTCAAGAATTGAACAACGAGCATAGCGAGTAGGCAGTGCGCTGGGGTTATCCAACGATTCCCTAAGATCTTTACAACATACAAGATCCAAACGTTATTATGTTACGCTAGTCGCAGATTACGAATATTTCGTCGCCGTCGTTGACAACCGGCTGAGTAGGAACGAATTCAATGATCGATCAAATCCCGCGGAATAAGTATCGTAAAGTTTATTTCCTTTCTTTTCTTTTAAATCAGGATACGATGAGTACTTTTTTTCGTGTTTGGGTTGCTACCGTTCAAAGAATTATATATTTACTTTTTTGATTGTACTTCTTCGCCTTGTGTAAAAGTTATTGTGAATCTAGAAATTCATTTTTACGTGTCAGATTGCTTATTATTTCTTAGAAATATTAGTTAATAGTCTTTCTATACATGGAATTTTTTTACATTTTTATTTGAATAGCAAAAATAAATTTGTTTATTAGTATGGCAACATTATTATGCAGTCAGTTGTCATATTTGTGGAATGGAATGTGACAGTTTGCGACTGGTAGTGTAGTGTACATAGAAGTTGTATTAAAATAGGAAATTAGTGTTATTATTCGTATTAAATCAGGAAAAAAGTATGTCACTCAGATCCTATCTCTGCTAACGTCCGATCCTCACTCAGTTTCCCTCCAACCATGTTGAACGTGCACAAATTATGGCTTGTGTCATGCCTCTGTGTTATTGCTATCGTAATTTTATATTTCCAGACAGAAATAGCCCGTTTAGAAGACAGTTATCGCCGTCTGGGTATGTAATGAATGTGCTATTTGAATGTAGAGTATCAAGTTCGTTCTAAATACACGTTTTCATTGTTCTTTCACAGAATACAAGATCTCGCAGTCGCACGTAGATTCGCGTCAGTTTTTTCCGAAAACTGTGCCGAATGACGGTGAAGACTTGGTAGTTATATACAATAGGGTACCGAAGACAGGTTCGACGAGTTTCGTGGGTGTAGCTTATGATTTGTGCAAGAAGAACCATTTCAAAGTGTTGCATATAAACATAACAGCTAACATGCATGTGATGTCTTTGAACAACCAGTACAAGTTTGCGCAGAACGTTACAAAATGGCAGGAGGTCAAGCCAGCTCTGTACCACGGGCACATGGCGTTTCTCAACTTTGAGAGGTCAGTATTGTCTTTTAAATTTCCTTTTATATTAAATTTATTGTTTAACATACCTTTACTCATTATCATAATAAATAAATAAATATTATAGGAACATTCTTACACAAATTGACTAAGCCCTATGGTAAGCCAAAAAGGCTTGTGTTGAGGGTACTCAGACAACAATATATTAACCCCCTTATTCCATGTACTAAAGTTACGATGCCGCTGATCATCATTTGTCCCTTACCATCATACCAATATGTTGGAAAGGGACAAACAATATCAGGGGCATCGTAACTTTAATACATGTTTATGAATAAGGGGGATAATATATATATATGTTTGGCGCTATGGTAGACTGGTAGAGAATGCCATTAGGCATTAAGTCCACCATTTGTACCTTTTTTTGATGTGCAATGAAGTTTTAAATAAATAAATAATATACAAATACTTAAATACATAGAAATCAACCATGACTAAGATCATATAAACTTGTTATTATCAAGTAACTCATTTGTATACAAATGACCTATAGAGTCTAGTTCACATTATGATAACAAATCAGGCCACTTAAATATAACCTTTTAAGTCATTTGCATTCTATTGTATATACAATGTACAGTAATTAACACTGATACGAGTATTAAGAGGGAAGTATACCACATGATACCATACAAAAAAAGAAAACGTTTTTCTACTTCTAAATATTTTCCCTTCTTAATGGGAATAGTCCGGTTTCCTCACAATTTTTTCCAATTTCCTTCACTGAAAAGCGACTGCTAAGTAATGATATTGCGTGTAAGGAATAAAAGTTTGTGTCAAAAAATGTTTTTGACAATAACGTGTTTCCTTCCAGGTTAGGGACCACATCAAGGCCAGTGTACATAAATCTCATAAGGAGGCCGCTGGACAGGCTGGTCTCCTACTACTACTTCTTGCGGAACGGGGACAACTTTAGACCACATCTGGTTAGGAAGAAACACGGAGATAAGATGGTTAGTATTTACAGGTTTTCTGTACAAATACCGTACTGGAATCGGCAATTATGGTTCCCAGGTTCTTACCATACAAACTCAGTATTGGGAGCTTCAAGTGGGTATTTTATCAAAAAAAGTTGGATTTCTATAGTAAACACACCTATAATGGAACAGGCACCAATAATGGAATGCTATAGACAAATCCTGTAAAACAAGTATTTACCATCAGTTTTCAATCGCTGGCAACATTTTACCATAAACAAGAGCTGCTTAAGTTTAATTTTTCATTGATATTTGTTATTTTGAAAATGAATGGCGCCATACATTCCATGACTGGAACAAATAACCACAGTTTTAATTGGTTAATAATATTGAAACCAATTGCAGTAGCTTTCATTAAATACATAGAAAACATAAAGGACGAATTGGACATTCAGGTTTTATAGCGTAAAGCGGTAGAAATTTTACAAGTGTCAGTCAAATATCAAAAACACTCCAAATTTTATTTTAAATTTTCCATGATTGGTGCCGTTAACATAGTGAATTTTTGGAGGTATTGTTTTATTGCACGATATAAAATTGTACTCCTAAATTAACATTACCAACATCATTCACTTCCCGCTGACCTTCGTAAACCAGCTAAAGAATGGCAATCCATAATTCCTTCTAGACTAGGACCAAGATAACTCTGCAATGCATTTGCATTGATAAAGTGTAGCTCGTGCTATCCACGATAACGCGCAGATTTGTCAAATCTAACCTTTCATTGAATGACAATACGAGTCAAGGCAGGCGTCGTCGTGAATGACATGATCTATAACTATTAATAAATATTATTTTATTTACAGACGTTTGACGAGTGTGTAGAGCGCGGCCAGCCGGATTGCGACCCTAATAATATGTGGCTGCAGGTGCCATTTTTCTGTGGTCACGCCGCGCAGTGCTGGTGCGTTTTGATAAGCTTATACTGATAGCTTCAAACCTTCAAGAAAAGAGCATGCTTCAATATAAATGCCGGCAACGTACTTACAATCCCAGCGGCGGTATCATGGTCGCATTTTTATCACTTGTCATGTCATGCGTCACTTTCGCACTTATTAATTAGAACGTGACAGGCATGATGACAGATGATAAAAAGCCGACCATCTTAGCCCTGCTGGTGTTGCGGGTGTCCATGAGCGACGGTATTTGCTTACCATCAGGATATTCGTCTGCTCGTTTGTCTCCTATATAATTTTTAAAAATCCGTAGATTTATAATACTAATACACATCCATTTAATGCACAGGGGAGCTAGCCAAAATGACAATCATTTGCAGAAAACGAAACGCTTTTGTCTCTATCATTCTTCCATATTAGTGCGATAGAGACACCTGTCGTTTTGTTTCTCTGCAAACGATTGGTATCTTGGCTAGGTGTCGTTATTTAGAGAGCGTGAAATGGTAAAAGGTAAATAAAAATAATCACACACAGTAAGTAAAGTAGATAAGAATTTAACACTCATCGCATAGTGGCCTGACGGTTTCATGCTCTCTATGGTTCTAAATTTATAGTATAAGTTTTTGTCAAAAAACATTTTTGGTACAAGTTTTTATCGCTGACTGTACTTTACTTTCCACAGACAACTAATACCCATTGAGACAATTCTAAAAACCAAAACACGATTATACTAAACACCCCTGTAATGGAACAGGCACCATGGCATGGTATAGACTAATCCTGTAAAACAAGTATTTATCATAAGTTTTTAAACGCTAACAACATTTTACCATAAACAAGAGCCAAAGAACTGCTTAATTTTAATTTTTCATAGTTATTTGTTACTTTGAAAATTAATGACGCCATACATCCCATGCCTGGAGCAAAAAACCATAAGTTTTAATCGGTTAATAATATTGAAACCAATTGCAGTAGCTTTCATTAAATACATAGAAAACATAAAGGACGAATTGGATATTCAACTTTTAAAACATAAAGCGGTAGAAATTTTACAGATGTCGGTGAAATATCAAAAATTCTTCAATATTTCTCATAAATGTCCCATGATTGGTGCCGTTAACATAGGTTGCGTTGTTTTATCACAGAGTTCTTATAGCTACCATCTGTCTTCATCATCAGATCCGCTCGATGGTACAGTCACGTCTGAAAATATCGACACAATCGAAGTGCCAAAAATATGTATACACGACTTTCTGGCCCATATATTACGGTAGTGTATACATATTTCTGGCACTTTGTCCATATCAATATTTTCAGTGAGTTACATATGTATGCAAATTTTCAATTTCATTGGAAACCGGGAAAAGTAGGTCAAATTTATCTTGCAAGATTTGACCCGTACAAACATAAGTACATAGTTACTTAGCAAGTTAAATAAAAGCTTATAATTAATTGAAGCTTTTTTTTAATACTACAAACAAGCATACGGCCCGCCTGATGGTAAGCAGTTTCCGTAGCCAGAAGTGTTACGCGCGTTGCCGACCCTAACAACTCTCCCTCCCCTCGTTGAGCTCTAGCAACCTTACTCACCGGCAGGAACACAACACTATAAGTAGGGTGCTATATATAAAACAAATTCAAACACAACAAATTTAACTTGCAAGATTTGTCCCATACATACTAACAGGGCAAGTTAAATAAAAGCTTGTAGCTCAAATAGTTCAAATATCCAAAAAAAAAAGTTACTTATTTGACTAAAATAGTAGATTGAACTGGCAATATCCTATTTTAACGACTTGTTTCAACTCTCGAGAATTTACTTACAATCTTGGTGAATCACACAAAATAAACTTGTAATTGCTTTATTTCTCCAATCATAATTATTTCTTGTTCTACCTACAGGAAACCGGGCAACCGCTGGGCTCTAGAGCAAGCGAAACACAATCTAATGAACCACTACCTCTTAGTAGGTGTCACCGAAGAAATGCTCGACTTCATAACAGTACTCGAAGCCACCCTACCTCGCCTCTTCAAAGGCGCCACCGAACACTTCCTTAACAGCAACAAATCACATCTAAGACAAACAAGTTCAAAAATAGAACCAACAAAAAAAACCATAGATACAATACAAAAGTCTATGATCTGGAAAATGGAGAACGAACTCTACGAATTCGCGATCGAACATTTCAAATTTGCGAAAAGAAAAATTCTGCTGCGTGAAACGAATAGCGTCGACCAGATTTATTTCTACGAGAAAATTCGGCCGAAATGAACCTCTAATAGTAAGGTGTTATAGTTCAATTTCTCTTGCAGTCTTCTGACAAATTTATATTTGCTGATGGCGGCGGTGTTTAAAAGACCGTTGCAGTGAAGATAGTATGAGATGGTGATGCTTCGGGATTTTTACGGCCGCAAAGGTAATTTTGTAATGCTTTAATTAGTACATACCACGTTTATAAGATACTTATGGAGAAATCTCTATCCATTCTAATTAAGTATGTACTTAATCATAGTCTGTATAATTGTCTCGAGGAAAATACTTAGCCTTCGTTAGTACTTAGTGGCTTTATTTTGCTTAATTTCGTCTTAAAAGTGAAAAAGTATATTACCTGCTTTAATATATGTCAGTTACAAATATATTGCCCTACTAATAAAGTAGTCCAAATAATTGTAGTCACAATTATGAAACATACAGTACCATCTATTTCAGCTTTGCGGGGACATTATTTCGCAATACTTTTCGTCTCAGTTCCTTTTGTCCATGATATCATAGATAAACTATGAAATTGAAGTCGGTTTATAAAAATAAGTAAGTATATAGTGCTCACTCCATACATCAGTTTTCTCAACAAAACGCTTATTATTTTCGTAGTCGACATCTAGCGGCAAGTAGTAGTAGTAATCACTTTATTGCACAAAACAAGTACATAACTGAGAGAATACAGTAAATGTGTACAAAGGCGAACTTATCCCCTTAAGCGATCACTTCCAGCTAATCTTTAACCTTTTGAACGCCAGGCCTATCGCACGCGGCGCGTAATCGTGAACCTTGTCGGTACGCATGAAGGTTAATATTGGGCTGTAGCCGCGCACGTCATATGACGTCTTTAGCGGTCAAAAGGTTAATCAACTGAGAGAAATACATACGAATCTAATATTACAAGCAGGAGTTGAAAATAGAGTTCCGGTTAATATTATTAGCTGATAATTGTTGAGCATTAGAATTTTCATTCGTCGCGACATCTATTGTCAAGTAATAGTACTGATAATTCCGCTACTTGACGCTAGATGTCGACTGCGAAATAATAAGCGTTTTGGTATGAAAACTGATGTATGGAGTACCACTTTATGATTACTTATTTCTCTATGATGATATCAAGTACAGTCTATAAGCGCTCTCTTTGTAGCAAAAATATTTAGTGAGGGTGACATTTTTGTATGGGGCTAAAAGGGCAGTCATTGACATGTATAACCCATTTCATTTACCATGGCGGGATTCCACTTGAGTTGCACAAAGAGAACCATAATGTTGATCTATTGTTTTACGAGCTCTCCAAAGCCAGCATGTGGTCAAATAATAACACGAAAGGATCAAGAGTGGTCAGTTACATAACGTCGACGCATACAAAATTTTCCGGGTATCTTTTGTTGGCACTATTCGTAATTGTTCACGCCTAATGACCGTTTTAAGTAGAATCCCCCCATGGTAAATGTAATAGGGTATACTGTTGCAGGCGATTTCTTATTTGTGTAGAGGTATTTATGACATGGACCATACGTTTGGGATGTCTAGTAAATTTGACACTTAGCTCTATGTTCTGTCTATTTTTGTACTGTCGAAATAAATGTGCATACATTTGATTAGGGGTAGAAAAATTGTATATAATTTAACATTCCATACGATTGAAGAAAAGACAAGTAAAAGATTTTTTTCTAGAGCTAATTTTGGTACAGTCGCGGACATCAATTCTTTAGCTATTTAGGGTTTTCTTCATATTGGAAATTTCATGACGATATGGACAAGCAAATTAGCTTGAATCCTAAATAGATCCACAATTGAATTCCATGACCGTAAATCCAGCAACAAGTAACTACGCGGACCAGGCGTCTAAAATGACCTACTTACACGCGCTTTTATAACTTTAAATCAAAAAGTTGTGTTTAGATTATTATGGAATCGTGGCCCGCTTATCTATTTGTTGCTGGTTGTATAAGTGTTGCTTGGTTAACATAAAAGTAAGCGGTTTAGTGTGCTTAATAACTAAAGAGTATAGAGTTTTTATTGCCTCGATTTATTCTTGCTCAATGGGGAATATTGCGCGAAACTCTGCATAGAGGAAGCCACTTCCACAATACATCAAAATCTGAAGGTCTCCGGCGAAACAAGAAAATCGAAATTTCGTTATTTATTTATTTAAACTTTATTGCGCAAAAGGAACAAACACACATTTATTCAGCAAATAGGCCACAGGGGCACTTTTCCATGTCAATTTTTTACAATAAATAACTAAATACAATTACAAATATGGAATCAATTAAATATTAGATACTTTATTAGAGATGTATACAGTCTCTAATTGTCGAATTACACAAAATAAATAGGATAAAAATACAAACAACAAATATTAAAATTCTTTAGAATTGGAAAAGTCTCTAAGTGTCAGTGTCAAAAAAATACCTACCATTAAAATATCCTTAGAGATGTAAAGGGTCTCCAAGGATTGAATTCTTATATAAATGACGACCGGTTTGGCCTAGTGGGTAGTGACCCTTAATTAAATTATAATAAAAAAATTAAATGACACGAAATTAACAAATAGACAAGAACCGAATGAAGTGTTTCACGTTAAGAAAAACTTAATGTACAAAAGGCGAACTTAACGACAGAGCCCAACGAGGAGGAGGAGGGAGAGCTCAACGAGGGGGGGCGGGTTTAGGGTCGGCAACGCGCATGTAACTCCTCTGGAGTTGCAGGCGTACATAGGCTACGGAGACTGCTTACCATCAGGCGGGCCGTATGCTTGTTTGCCACCGACGTAGTATAAAAAAAAAAAAAAAACTCAATGCTATGCTTTATCTCTCTTCCATATTCGAGCGATAAAGAGGCAGATAACTAAATTCGGTTTTCGCGTTTCCCGGTAGGTCCTTTGTCCTTGATGCATCAATGTCATATTTTATTATCTGTGAAAACTTGTCAAAAACGATTTTAGAACAAAAATTAAAAATTGATCGATTTAGTCATTGAAATTGTACACCTTTTGTTACGTAATATCTAAATATCAAGTTTTCGTTTCTATTAGCACGTCTTCTCATCTTGCCTTTTAATAATGAGGTCGCAAGCGTCCGTCGCGTAATATGTGACGAGAAGGGACAGTTTTTAAAAATTTATCAAAAAATTATGGTGGTACATTATACAAAAAGTTGTACGAGAACAGTTTCAACAAATGTTGTAGATTGTTTAAGTATCAAAATTATGTGGAAATGACATCGATTTTCAGAGAAATTGTCACTTGGTTTGAAGTAATTTCTGGAGAAAATTGATTTCGTCTTACCTTTTTTTAATTAAATTTACACTAATTCCAATCTACATATAATAACAAAAATGTAGTTTATTAAAGTTGAAGTACAGGATATGTGTAATATAAAACTACCATTTATAGCAGTCTAAACTTAACGAAATTCACAAATAAAATCGACAACATCAGTGCTTTCTGCGCGTTTAGCTAAACGTCCATCAGAAAAAAAAACATTACTAATTAGGTAAGTCTATTTAATAAAAAAAAAATTAAAATGAAAGATAACAAGACGTGCTAATAGAAACCAGTACTTGTTATTTCTAATAGTTAGCCAAAGGTGTACAATTTCATCGATTAAATCTATCAATTTTACATTTTTTGGGACTAAAATCGATAACGGCCTCTTAAGGCACAGTAAGTATAAGTTACTGTATGGTATACGATAGGTGCTAGTGCTGCACTCTGACGGTAGAACATTGCAGTGATACTCCCTATTTGTAATTTATTGAAATAAAGTACTCAATTTCGAGGCTATGCTTTACTACTTACTTTATAAGCAGTCATTAGAAGTACAACAGGCGTAGGAGATATGTTTATATGGCAGGACACATAGGTATTGCATTTTAAGAAGACCAGCGGCGGTATCATGGTCACATTTTTATCAATTGTCATGTCATGCGTCCCTGTCGCACTTACATACTTGTTAGAACGTGACAGGAATGATGACAGATGATAAAAAACCGACCATATTAGCCCTACTGCATGCCACACATACATATATCAGAGGTACCGTTTGAAAATATATTAGTAGGAAAGCCAGAGCTGGAGGAAAAGTGTTCAACTATATGAACATTGGGGAAGTCGGTGTAAATAGAGTTATATGAATAACCCACCGTCGTTATGTATACACCGTGTTTTATTTCGTTAATTTCAGGGGTGCATTCTTGAGCTTAAATTAAGTAACTTTCTCAAAGACACCGATATTCTAATTAACTCTATTTCGGAGATAATCAATAATTTATTTTTATCTTATAAGGCCCTCACGAGCGTATACACTTGCCTTAGGGCCTGTTTACATATTGATTAGTGTTTAGTACGAGTGTGTATATTTGCAACTAAACGTAAATAATATCTCGGACGATTGATGTTCGAAATGACATTGATATGTCATAAGTAGTTTTCAATTGTTTGGTTGAATTCAATGTAATGCCCGTGTTACAACAACGCTAAAGCAACATTAAATTCCTTTTTATAAAAAAGTATGAAAAAAAAATCTTTTTGAAAATTAACTATGCCATTTAGTTTCTTTTAATGTACTTATCCATACCCCGGAGTTAACAGGATTCAATAAAAACACGGTGTATATGTCTGTAATATAGACTCTAACCACGCTAACTTTGCAGTAAGAATGCATACAATCCCTATAAGCTCCATATTTGACGTAGAACTTAGCATGAAAACTTAGCGTGGTTTGTCTTAACACATTCAGCTACGGCTGTAGCGCTCTGTCGTAGTCGATAACATGTGTTTCCCGGTATGTGGAGGCAAAACGACGTGTCATGATTAGCGCTGAATGGGTTGACAGTCAGCGCCATTTTAAATTTAGAATTCTTTCACTTTTTACTTGTGTGTGATCCCACTAACTTGTAATTCCTTCCGTTCGCCTCTTCTAAAAATGCGATACCTACATATACAAGATGGCCGTGAGCATTTTAACTAAGCATTCCTGGTAATATTTAGAAAATATTAAAATATCATATAACATTTTCTGGATTGGCTAGTTTCAGAGATAATTAAATGTTTTTCGAAATCATTCTTTCGCCATAAGTCGGTACAAAATACATTTTTGACTGCGGTATTGCCACTTTGAGGTCTAGTCTGGACATACCTATTGATTGACATCGAAAAATTAAAAAAATGTATTCGAGAGGCTACCCCCAAATAAAAAAAAACTGTTTAGTTAATTTTAGGTTATGTGTTTATCAATAAAAATTACGTTTTATTTACAGGAGTGTTCAAAAAAAGGGAAGAAAAACAATTTTTTTTTGTCGAATTTCACAAAAAGTCATAACATTTTTTGCTTCTGTTGCCATCAGGAATGCACCGTTAAAATCTCTCGCAATGCTCACGGGCACCTTGTATTCCTCTTCTAAGCCGCAAGCGTATTATACGACAAACAAATAAAACATTCGACGGCAACGACAATGGCATTGTATTTAAAACTTGTCAGTATTGTCAAAATGATATTTTTTCTGCGTTCATACTGCGACATGAAAGAGTAGAAATTAAATAAAATGAACTTAAAAAAAAAAACATACAATACAGTTGCATGTGTTGTTGTAGTTAAAATATGACAGTTACGAAGGAAGTGGCGCCCTCATTTAATTTCTACTAATTCACGTCGCCCTGTACTTAAAGTTTAAACGGGCGAAAATCTACTCTTCGGGCAAACGGAACGGTGTTTCGTAAAGTCGCAAGGTGACTTCGATGACTGCTTACCATCAGGCGGGCCGTATCCTTGTTTGCCACCGTCGTGGTATAAAAAAAAGTTCGTGTTTTTTTATTACGTCTGCGAAAAGATAACTTAAAACCTGATTGGGTACTTAGTAAATTCAGACAGATTGGGCACGAAAATGGCCAATCGAGCTGTCATTTATCTGGGATTAAAAAACAAGGTTTTCTTAACTTTTGTCGTTATAACCCCGTCGTCGCATTCGCCCCGTTACCGATCTTTTCTCACCTGCATAGTTATACTATAATTTAAGCTGCTTGTGATATTTTATCCATCCAACGATTTGTTGACTCATAATGAATTATTTTCTCGTTGTAATTTTGATATTATCGATATTTTTAATTGTTATTTTAATATGTAGTTAGCTAAGTTAACTCTCAATTATGTACTAATTATGTTTGTGTTTTATTTATAAAGGTTACCTAAGATATATTTTTATTAACATATCTATCATATTGCTTTTTATGGTAAGCGGCAAAGACCTGTAAATAGGCAATAGTAGATGAAAATATGTAAAAAAAATAATAGAAGTCACCATACAAAAAGCATGCAAAACATATGGGATAAATACTAAGTAGAACTGTTTCCACATCTGCAACAAAATCATTCTTTTTTTGTAGTACTGTCACGTCAAAACATGCAATTATTATTTATTTATATCAAACTAAATTAAAGTGAACAACCTGAGCATTGTACCAAAAATAACCGCCATTTTAAATTACCATATTATTGATGACAAAGTTAACTGCAGGTAAAACCAATAAAATTAATACATCAACAGGGTTCTGACCAAAATAGAGAAGCCACAAGGACACGAAAATTATAAATATCATAAAAGCTCTTTCCCACGGCAAGATCCCATTTTTGCAGATACAGATGTGTTTATATACCGTTTATAAGAGCATTATGTTCCAAGAAACATGGTTTTCCAACGGAACTGTTTTAGCCCAAGGGCATCCAAAATACGGATCTGTTCAAAATTTGTTTTTCGGTTTTTCGATTACCAACTGGATGACATAGTCCAGTAAAAAGCAGGAGCCAGTTTAATTACGTGTATTGTTTAATAGAAGTATTCTCACTAAATAAATTGAGTTTCTAGTATGAGGCGGTGGTAGCCGAGTGGATATGACGTCCGACTTTCAATCCGGAGGTCGTGGGTTCAAATCCTGGCTCGTACCAATGAGTTTTTCGGAACTTATGTACGAAATGTCATTTGATATTTACCACTAGCTTTTCGGTGAAGGAAAACGGGTAAGTAATAGAACGTATACAAACCTATAATATATCACTCTGAATGTATAAATTCAATTTGTATAATTTTGATCGGAATAACATTCAATTGCAATAACATGCAATATGTATAACAACGAATTCTATAATTGTAAATTGTATAATAAACACTACATATATAATTGTTTACGATAACATTAGAAAGGTATAACGTTGAAATAATATAACATACGTGAAATGAGCAATGTATTTGAAACATCTATACTATGCTCTATATTTCAACGTAGTTTGCTCCGTATTTATCTATTACAGATTGCAGCTTTTTTCTGTGGTAATTCTGGTGCTAATTTCTTTATCTAGAGGGTCACATTGGTGGGGTTACGGGAACGCTTGCGTACTCATCCGCGACCCCACCGGCGGCAGCCGCCCGCGAGCGGCTCCTTCGCGCATGCCCGAAGGCCCTTCACGCGAGGCGCGCCAGATGGTTTGACGCGCCTTCCTCCTCGGCCTCCGTCCTGCAGTGTAGCGGACCCCCCCGAGCCCGCCACAAGGAGGCCACGGGCGCCAGAAAAACTCCCCAGCGCCCGGCGGCAGATGAGGTCCATGGTTCTGCCGCAAACCACAACTCGGCTGCAGAGGACAGGGAGAACGGCACACCGCAACACCGACACTCCTCTTCCTCTGCAGCCCCACCAACGCCGCTACAGCGGAACGGCCCCGCCAAGGTCGCAGGGGATAGGGAGAGTGGCGCATCGTGATACCATCACGCCTCTTCCCCTGCGATCCCACCTCGGCCGTCGAGGATAGGGAGAACGGCTCACCGCAATACCGACACTCCTCTTCCTCGACGGTCCACCTCCAACGCGTCACAAGCGGGCTTGCCAAGCCCACTTGGAGCGTCCTCCTCTGGAGGACGCTCCAAGTGGGCTTTTTTTTTTTTTTTTTTTTTTTTTTTTTTTTTTTTTTTTTTTTTTTTTTTTTTTTTTTTTTTTTTTTTTTTTTTAATGAAAATGCATTACGCATACCACCCGGGTGCGGGGGGCGACCCGAGTGGTTATGTGGGACTCCCGTCCAGGCTAATGAGGCCGACGGTATACCCACTAAAAACCCCCCATATGTCACCTCGCCGCCTTATTGGTGGGGTTACGGGAACGCTTGCGCATAACCTAACCCACTTTTCTGTTAACAGTTTCTTTTTCCGAAGACTCAGAGTTCTAACCTAACCTGCTACCTATTCTGGAAATAATTTATTTATCTAGGGGGTCACAGCTCTAACTTTTTTTTTTTTTTTTTGTTGACGCAGGGGTAAATGCCTTTACGCATCTCACCCCCGGGCTGGGGAAGCCCATTGGGGGGTGGTATGTGGGACTCGCTCCCCCACAACTCCCTCTGCTAATCAGAGGGAGGGGAGGAGAATACCCACTAACATCCCCTGCGGCGTCACCCGCGTCGCCGTTAGGGGGCGTCATGGGATCGGTTGTGGCATTCCATCCGCGACGCCCCACGGCAGCCCGACCGACCAGTCGGGCACCCGCACCCATGAGGAAGAGAGTCAGGACGCTTGACTCTCTTCCCAGTCGAGTAGAGCCGACCCGCGTGGGCCCCCAACCCACTGGCTCTAAGGAGGGGAGGGACTAGCTGTTAGCGATGATATATCGCCTGTGTCTCCCCCCTCTCCGCCTGCGCCGTTGCGGTGGCGCATCAGCGCTGTCTTCGCGCTCTCGTTCGGCGGCCTCCTTCTGCGAGATGACATTCTCGCAGAAGGTGGCCATTGCTCGCCAGTTGCTGTCACTGCACAGCATAGCAGCTACAATGCTGTGCAGCGAGAAGTCGTCGGTCCCGAGGACCACGCCCAAGTCCGCCCTCTCTCTATCCCAGCGACAGCATTCTTGAAGGGTATGCTGGGCCGTGTCGTCATCTGCTCCGCATTCGTGGCACTGGGGCCCCAATTCCCGCCCAATTTTGTGCAGGTAGTGCCCGAAGCAACCGTGTCCGGACATTACCTGCGTCATCCTAAATGTTAGGGCCCCGTGTTTTCGGCCCAACCATTCCTCCATGTAGGGGAGGATAGCACCTATAGTACATGTCCCATAGGGGCTATCCTCCAGCGCGTCTTTCCACCTTTCCCGGAGCCTGTCCAGGGCCCTACGCGCCGCCCTTTGTACATCTTCCGGGTCCGGCAGTTCCCCCCTATCCCTCGCCTCAGTCCTCATCTGGTGCCTCTCTGACAGCACCCGAGCATCTAGCTCCCACGGCGGGGTGCTGGCCAGGAGGCACGCCGCAGCATGAGAGGTCGTGCAGTAGGCTCTAGCGGCGCGCTGTGCCATAACTCTTTGCGGCCGACGGAGTAGGGCCCGAGTTCTCTCCGTCAGCCTTTCCGCCCAGATTGGCGCTCCATATAGCGCCATACTGCGGACGACCCCCGTGTACAATCGCCTGCATGGGGCATTCGGCCCCCCCACGTTAGGTAACAGACGCCCCAGCGCCGACGTAGCGCCTACCAGGCGGGGGATGAGCCTAGTGAAGTGCTCAACGAAGTCCCATTTCCTGTCCAGAACAAGGCCCAGATATTTAACATGGGTCTTGACCCGGACAGCCTCCTCCCCCACCGGTAGCGTCATCCCTTCGTGCACGTGCCACCCCCGCCCTCCGAAAACGATGGCTTCCGTTTTCGGAAGGGACACCTGGAGCCCAAGGACCCGAATACGACCCACAGTGAGGTCCGTTGCCACCGCCGCCCTCCAAAGGGTATCCTCGACCTCCCTTCCACGCAAGGCCACCATCGTGTCGTCTGCATAACAGATGGTGACCATACGTGGAAGCTGCTGCCCTCTTATGGCCCAGTCATACCCGAGGTTCCACAGGAGGGGCCCCAAACTACCCGATCGGTCAGGTAGTGCTCTATGACCTGCCTTAGGTAGGGGGGCACCCCGTGGTACCGGAGCGCCTCCCCTATGACACTATACGGGAGAGTGCCAAACGCGTTGGCGATGTCCAAGGACACCGCCACCACTCCCTCCTTCCGGTCTTCCGCGTTTTGAATGTGCCTCCTAAGGGTACTCACCGCGTCCATTGTGGACCGCCCCACTCGAAAACCAAACTGCCGATCAGACAAATTTGGGCCCGTGTTCTCGAGGTGCCGCTGGACGCGAGCGGCCAAAATCCTCTCGAACATTTTGCCCGTCTCGTCCAGCAGCACCAAAGGGCGGTACCCTGACGGTGAGTCTGCGGGTCGGCCCTCCTTCCTCAAGAGGCACAATCTCCCTTCCTTCCAGCACCTCGGGAAGCGCCCGGCTCTCAGGCAGTCTTCGAACAGGGTCTTAAGGCGGTCCCCGAGGTGCTTCAGTGCCACAGAAAGAACCCTTCCGGGCACCCCGTCCGGACCCGGGGCTTTGCGGCTGGCTGTCAGACGGTCCATGACCCACTCCATTTCTTCGGTACTCACAGCCGGGACGTCAAATGGGGGACCCTCCGGATCGTCCCGTTCTGGAACCGACATACGCGGTGGGACAAAGTTCTCGTCTGCTGGCGGAAACAAACCCTCAACAACCCGATTAAGGAGCTCCGGATCCATGGCATCCATAGGGGGCGCCCTCTTCATTTTGTCCCGTACAGCTTTGTACGGCCGTCCCCATGGATTCCGGTTGAGTGTGTCCAGTAGCTCCTTCCACGCCTCGTCCTTTCGCCGCGCAATTTCCGTTTTGAGGGCCTTTTTTGCCTCCTTAAGGGCCCTGTGCAGCATGTCCTCCTCTTCCACAGTATGCCTTCTTCGTCGACATCTGGTATAGGCTCGGCGGGCTCTGTTACTGGCCACGTATTGACGTGCCCCCGGTTCAAGATGTCAAGCCCCATCGCTGCCACCCAGTCCCTCAGCTTTGCCCCTTTAGGGCTTTCGGCGACGCCACCCCACGCCTGGCTCTTGGCATTCAGGTCGCCAATGACCATGACCTGCGTAGGAGTAGCTCCCCGGATGACTCCCTCGATGGTGTCGAGGAATCCCTCAAAGGCGTGCAGCGGTGAAGTAAACCCCAATAACCAATATTTCCCCCCATTTGGCCGCCGCATACCCTTGCCCTTTTTGTATTCCTACCAATGGAGTATTATTACCCATTGCAGGCACTACCAAGGCCACCTTCCCATCCGCTGACCCGTACCAATGCGGCCTCAGAGGGACTGCATACGGCTCCGCCACAACTACCAGGTCAATACCCCACTCCGCCATGACCTGCATGAGCAGATCCTGTGCTCTGACGGCGCGGTTGATATTGCACTGCAGGATTTCTTTCCGTAATGGGTGTGCTTGCATTAAGGCGTTGCCTTTATACCCTCCATTGGTGTCTCCCCTTTTGCTGGCGCCGGTGCTGATGCCTCCGGGGTCCGTGCGGGGGTGTCGAGGCCTCTGGCTTTAGGCGGGGAGCATCCCTTTCCTCCCATGTGGTGCCTATGTGGGCGCTTGGCATGATGGCACACTGCACAGAACGGTTCCGCCCTGCATTCAGCCACTTTATGCCCAGGCTTGCTACACCTGTGGCAGAGCTCGCTCCTGTCCACTGGCGAGGGGCAGGTTGCCCTCGTATGCCCGGTGCCCATACACCTATAACAACGCATAGGCTCCACACCCAATGCTCGAATCTGGGCAGATGCCCACCCCACCGTGAGACGGCCAGACGCTAGGAGGATGTTGGCAACCGTAACCGGACATTGCACTAAGGCTGACCCGCTCCCAATGCGTACCATCCGTATGTTTCCCACTTTGACCTGCTCCTTGGGGCATCCTCCTTTTGCCATTACCGCGGCAGCCACCAAGTCCGGGGTAGCTGTCTCATCCAGACCGGCCACCTGTACTCTTGCCATTTTAACCGGTCTGTATACCCTCGCTACATCTCCGACCAGTCCCTCGATTTTGTCGCGGAGATCGTCGGCCGCCCTAGCATTGTCAGCCCCAGGGATTTCGATGATGCGGGCGCCGTCTGCCGTCTTCCGCATCGTCACGTGCTCAAGCCCGACCTCCGCCAGCTTGAGTGACGTGGTTGCCTTGGCCATCACAGAGGCGTACGATGCCTCCACCCCCGGCTTCAGTGCCACTACAATAGCAGCGGACCTCGGTACCGGCAACTTCTTTCGCGGTGCCGGGATTGGTGGCTTTGTCGCCTTAGCCCTCTTCGATCGAGGGTGTTTCTTTGCCCTCCTCTTAACTTCTGTCCATGCCTCAGTATTCTGGGGAGGAGGAGGAGCCCCCTGGAGTACCTGCTCGGTGGCCACCTGTTTTCTCCGCGGCACTTTTGGGCCAGGTGCGGCTCTCGCAGGAGGCATTAGCGTTGACCCTGTTGACGCTAGAGCCTTTTCTGCCATTATCCTTGGCTTCGCGACGGGAGCAGGGACCGGAGCATGAACAGGTAATGGAGTCCAAGGATCATCCGGCAGATTATTCGGGCGAGCCGTAGGAGGGGCCGTCGTGGTGGCGGCCGCAGCTGCCCTTTTGCGGTCCGCCGCTAGAGGCGGGCGGAGTGTCGGCGCCGGGGGAAAAAGTGCTCTCACTTCTCCTATTCGCACATTTATCATATTTCCCAGGGAGATAAAGAGTTCTTTTTTCAAGTCCTCCTTAAATTCGTCGAACACTGCCGCGACTATCTCTGGCAATTGATGTGCCTCTAGTGCCGACGCTGGTGCTACCGCCTTGGCTTTTTTGTTCCGTTCAGAGTAAGCTTTTCTAAGCGCCTTCGTCTCCGTTTGGAGTTGCGCAAGCTGCTGTTTCATACTCTTATTGTCAGCTTTGAGGATACGCAGCTCCTCCCCCTCCTCGCGGGACTGTAGTTCCTGCATCGCCTGTATGATGCGACGACACGAGGCATTGATTCTGCCGTGGACCTGGCCATTTAGGTTCCCGGACTTGCGGGCCTCCTCTAGCACGTTTTTCGCCTCTGAGCAGACTTCCTCAATTATTTGCCCCTCCGTGAATTCCAGGACCAAGGTCTCCTTGGCCTCCAAGGAGACTTCTGTACCGGGGGTTGGCCTGGTGTCCTCCGAGTCTGAGGATGCTCGACTCTCACTCCAGCAGTCGCCGTCGTCCATGTACTCATCTTCCTGCTCGGTATCTGGGCCCACGCTGTTACGCAGCTTATTGCGGGCTGTCACAGCTCTAACCTAACCTAACCCACTTTTAGCAGTTTTTTTTGTAGTAGTGTGTTCTATGAGGTTTGAAATTCTAGGTCATCCTACTAATTTTACTACTTAATTATATAAGATGATATTTATATTTTAATATGTATATATTATGACAGTTATATGAAATGAGCTTAACTTATATGTATATTATACCAAACAGCCATATGTATGTCGTATGTTATATTATTTTTATGTTATACTAATTGAAAGTATACGTTTACTTTATTATACATAAGATTAGTATACATTTTTAACGTTTGTAAACTGAAATTATTCCAAAAGTGCGTATATATTATAGGACGCACCCAAGGAAAACATCGTGAGGAAACCTGCACACATCTTCGAAGAAATTCAAAGGTGTATGTGAAGTCCCCAATCCGCATTGGGCTAGCGTGGGGACTATAGCCCGAGCCCTCTTGCACATGAGAGGAGGCCTGTGCCCAGCAGTGGGACGTATATAGGCTGAATTATTATTATTATTATTATTATTGCCAAAACTCTTCTCATTAATCTACCGCAAAAAACAGCAGCACACCTATGATCTTTGCGGGATTCAGTAAAAAACCGTTCGTGCCGAACTGGACCTCCGTGGGAAAGAGCTCTAACATTACATTACGTTGGTAACTATCTGGAATTAAAAAAAACGATCATTTAGCGGGCAGGTCGTACTGTCGACGATCCCGAACTTACAGACGGCTTAGAACCTCTTAGCCTTCAGGGAGACGTTGGCTCTCCTTGCATGTTATACCGTTTATACAATGGGGAACGCTCCGAATAACTTTTTGAATTGGTGCCATCGTCACGTTTTTATCTTCGGACCTCCCGCCAAAGGAGCAAAGCTCATCCTCACTTCTTAGATACATGACACACAAAGAATAAGCGGGCATTTTGCTCTTTTCTTCCTAGAATGTGGAATGACTTGCCTCCTGAGGTATTTCCTTTGCGCCACGACATGGGGCTTATCAAGAAGCGGGTATTTAGGGTTCTCAAGGGTCGGCAACGCTTAAGTGGCTCCTATGGTGTTGCTTATGTCCATGGGTGACGATGACGGCTTCCCATCAGCCGGCTCGTCTGCTCGTTTGCTGACTATACTATAACGTAATTTTTTTTTAGTAAAAAAACATATTTTACTACTGTGATAATTTGGTAACAAGGGCAAGCTTTCGTATCAAGGACTCAAAAGCTAAAAATACTTACTACTTCTTTAGAAACTTTTGAGGTTTTTAAGATAAACAGTGACTCGATAATATAACAATTATTGGCCATATTTCTTCATCACCCGGCCTTGTCAAACTGTAAATTCATTTTACCGCTGTCAACCTTGTCTTAAAGACCGTAATACCTTGTAAAATCTAAAAAGTCGTAACTCTCGAACTACCTCTCTCCAGATAATATCTTTTGACATTAACAGCTAAGCCTTACCCTACTTTATAGAACAAATACGTTTTATTATTCCAGAATTTTCAATACAACCTACATACTGTTATAGTAGATTCGACCTTGTGTTTACGTGAGTAGAGTCGTTAATGCATCGTGTAGTAGTTGAAATCGATAGTGGGTCGGAGTAAGTTATTATTTTGTCTTAATATTTAATTAGCGTGTAGTTGGTACACCGACTTCGAGATACTTTTATGTTTTATTTAATTTAGTAGCATTGGAGAAAAAAATAGGCACTGAAATCCATTGTCTAAAGGCCTTTTTTTAATCAATTTTGTGACGCTACTTCACACACACTTTCCATGGATCGTCACAAATCTGGCAAATTTTTTATTTCCTTTTATTCCCGTAAGAATAGACCGCCCATAGATACCCATCCGATTGATCAGAGCCATATTAGTATCCGAATTTATACAGACTCTTAAGCCGCAGACTGGACGCGAGCGACGCGCGTCCATTTTAGACTTGAATGAATCTGTTTTGGACGATATCGACGGCCGCTTGCCGCGCCGCATGCGTCCAGTCCGCAGGCTTATGTATGCAAGTTAAATTTTTTACAGCATTCGTTTGCAAGATGATGCTAGTTGAAAATTAAAGACCTTCCTTCGTCCAATAATGTCATATTTTTGAATAAATCAATGTGCTAAACTTCCAAAAAATATCTACAAACACTTTTCGTGACAGGTACTACACATTAAAAATTAACGGTTTTACGGATATATTTACGTGGTAGATGTGACAGTCTACAGTTTTAGTTATGTTGCAAAGTTATAAAATTTTATTTTTGTTTTCTTAATATTTAATAATTATTTATTTAAAGGGTAAAAGTGCTATTATTTATTACACATAATACGAAGCAGGAATAACTAAGTGAAAACTAAATTTTGATTAGATACAACTACTTAAAAATCAATCAATATTAAATAAAACTATGTTTAAACTAAATTGAATCTAGACTGGCAATTGAATAAAATAATTTGCACCTTTTTGCATAGACAAGAGTTTCTTGTGCTCAGCGCACGTAATAAACAGTTGACGTTTAAACTATTTACACTTGCACGTGCAAACCTTACTTTTTTGTTGGCGATAAAAGTTTGTTTAGGCAGTTAGGTAGGTACTTAACTTATTTACATAAACTCAACTACTATTCTAACTTAAAATATTGCCTGAAAACATCATATCATTAAAAAAAAGCTGTTTGTATCTATCTATACGTAGACGTGCTGCTTGTCTATCTATTTGTAGAATGTGTGAAATATCTTATAACATATAATTTGAATAAGATCAACCGGGATAAAATCAACTATGTGATTATTGCGTCTATTTGAGGTTTTTTAAGCAACGTAAATTACAAGAGCTCGTCATCTAGTGATAAAAGCCTAAGCTACTTGGAGAATAATCCGTACGGGTCAATTCACAAGAGCTAGCACGAATGGAACGAATGAGTGAATGAAAATATAGTGTATCACATTAACCAATTAAGTAGCGGCTCTGATGAACTTCGATTTTCGCGGTTAAGTGCCAGGTGTCGTTAAACAGAGGACGTTCCGACAAATCGTATTCGGAAAATAAGTAAGTAGACGCAATTATCCCATAGTTGCATTTATCCCGGTTGACTTCAATTTGTTTCAGATTTCTTTCTATATATTATTATCTGTAGAATCTATATAAATGTTCAATAGTTGCATTTAAATAACGAAAAGGAAAATAATTGTAGAAAATTGTGCAAAGTTTAATTTGGTTGTACAATTGTAACTATATATTTAAGATTTCGACTTACAATTATTAACCTTGGCTAAACGATTAGGGCAGAAACAGACGGACTGCAATCCGCCGCAAATTGTAGTTTGACTGTTGGTCCGTCTGTTTTATATTTACCCTTGTATACATAATATAGGTCGATAAAAGACTCAACTTGATATATTGTTTGTACATATGCTTTAATACTAAGAAACTGTTCTTCCATATATCTAAAAAAATTATAATAGACACTTGTAAATAGTCAATTAGGCACTCTATTAGCATGAATTTAAGGTTGAAAATAAAGCAGCGAAGTTTTTTCATAGTTATTTATTTGTATGAGGCAGGGGTTACTAACCTTTTTTTGCGTCAACTCCTTTGGTAATTTTTATTAATTTATTTCTATGAATTTTGTAGTGTATAAAAACGATGGGTTTTTTGATTGATAATTGATAAAACTTCTCTGGAACCCTTTGTTTGCAATCTTGTTTGTTGAGCCTTCGTTGTGTAACATAGAGTTGAAGGTAACTGTACGGCCAAGGAATTTATTCAGTACCATTTCGTATCTAGTCACAGTGCCGATAGAAAAAAAATCCAAAACCACGCCAAAATTGCCACGCATTGGCGCCAAATCTTGGGATTAGTTGTCAAGCGGACCCCAGGCTCCCATGAGCCGTGGCAAAATGCCGGGACAACGCGAGGAAGAAGAGTGCCGATAGAAAAAAATACTTTATTTCGAGTATCAACACTAGATTTAAACACCATACTCCGACTGGTCTGGCCTAGTGGGTAGTGACCCTGCCTATGAAGACGATGGTCCTGGGTTCGAATCCCGGTAAGGGCATTTATTTGTGTGATGACTACAGATATTGTTCCTCAGTCATGGTAGTTTTTTATGTTACGGAAGGAACAGAATCTCCATATACCAAGAAGTGTCCGACAAAAAACCATAAATAGGTGGCGCTACAATACCTAGAATACTTGAAAAAATATCTAATCATAGACAGCGCACTTCACTCCGTCAATAACGCCTAGGTTCTTAGCTACTCTAGCGCTACTCTGGAGGGATTTGGAACTATTATTTATAGCTGACAGCTGGACACTTTGGCAACAATTCTGCCTAAGGAGTTTCTGTTCCTTGCCTCTACCTTCCATACTTCTATGTATTTACGTATTTGTATATTATATAAATAAATAAATAAATAATTATAGGACATTATTACACAAATTGACTAAGTCCCACAGTAAGCTCAATAACGCTTGTGTTGAGGGTACTTAGACAACGATATATATAATATATAAATATTTATAAATACTTAAATACATAGAAAACACCCATGACTAAGGAACAAATATCCATGCTCATCACACGAACAAATGCCCTTACCAGGATTTGAACCCGGGACCATCAGCTTCGTAGGCAGGGTCACTACCCACTAGGCCAAACCGGTCGTCAAATCGTTATATATATCGTAGTTTTGGGTACCAACAACACAAGCCTTCTTGGCTTTGGACTTAGTCAATTTAAGTAAGAATGTCCCTATAATATTTATTTATTCATACTACAACATTAACGTTTAAAGCATCAGTAGTTAACAAATTGACAGTCGTCACCCATATCTCCATAGCATGAGTCCTGTCATTGTGACAAAGTAAAAAATGGTACTGAAATTAAATTATTTGACTGTAAATATGGTTCAACAATATATAATTGTTATTTGTGACAATCCATATCAAAGGGGACCTTATGGCGGTCGGCGTTTACGTCGCGTAGTACAGCATTAGTATTGGAGCGTCGCGAATAATGGCGTAAGCGCCGACCGTCATAAGGTCCCATTTCATTTGGATTGTTACACTTAGTACTTGTGTTCAAGTGTGTTCATCGCCTTTGACTATGGTGTTTTTTCAAGCTCTATGATCTGGAGCAGTTTTTTGATTTTAAGATATTGTTTTGATATTGATATGATACCATCGCTCGCACTGATTGATGCGCGCGAAATGCACTGCAAGTTTTGTCATTATGCAATACACTCACACTGACGCGCGCTAGATGCAATCCGAATCGTTTCAACGTCGTATAACAATGCCGAGTTTCTTGCCGGTCCCATATTGGGATACCCTCAAATAATTAAATCTTCTCGGGTCAGAGGTGTAGGGTTAGAGCCGCCGTAGCTTAATTTGACGTCCATAAGAGCATTGTAATATGCCTACTTGGAGAACTATCTTTATCTTTGTCAATATCAAAACTTAAACAAATTGTAAATTTGAAGCTGCTCCTGATCTTACTGAACATCTTTTGGTATGGGACCAACTGATAGCACAAATAAATGCGTTAGTGTTTTATTAAACACTTCATGATTAAACCCGTCGAAATAGATTAAAAATCCGTTTTGTTAATAACTAAAGGAAAAGGTTGAAACACTCTGTAAATTTTTGTGACGTTGCACGGAAAATGTACCTTATTGTGGCTGGCGCTTACGCTGTTATTCACGACGCTGCTACGCGTTGTAAGCGCCAACCGCCATAACGTACCTTTACGTGAGGGACGTCTCATTTTGTATCAAAATTGGTTACGATATATTTTTTTATAAAATCATACTTATAATAGTTTATATATGTATGTGTAAACGCAAGAGATGCAACAGGAAGTCTCAAAATGTTAGTTATTTAATATCGATCAAGCAGATCAGTCAGAGCAATCAATCAGAAAAAGACGAATAGTAAAATGTACTTCTCATATAATAAGCAATAGATTATTATATTTAGTGTTATTAGACGCAATGACATAATCATATATTTTTTATTGTTTTTTAGTTTGGTATATAATATTTTTTTTCTTATAACTTTTGTCAATTGACTAATTTTAATAATTGAAATGCAGATTTGATGTAAAATTTATAGTATATACCAATAATATATGGTATATGGTATGGTATGGTATGGTAATATTGCAGGGGTGGCCAACTTGATTAGACCCAAGATCTCCTGTTTACTAACGAAACCCTGTGCGATCTACAAATTACATACTTCGTGAAACCTTAAATGAAACTGGTCTACGTATTTATAATTTTTGCCTTGCCATGATCGACTGGACTAACAGTCGCGATCGACCGGTCGATCGCGATCGACCTGTTGGCCACCCCTGGTATATTGTCTTAAATATGTAAAATGTCGCCAGGCGGCGAAGGAATATACCGTGCCCGGACGCCAGGCGACCGCGATTATTTAAGCGGAATTGAACTTTATGGATTCCCGCGTAAGTCTCTATTGCATTGGTGAAGCTGTCGGCTGTAGCCGTCGATGGCGTCCTTGGCATGACTCCGGTGACAACCACAACTGTGGTGGTTAAAAGGTTAAGTATAATAAAAGACATGGTAGTTTAACCTACATATGTGCAAGTTGCGGGAAGTTTCCAAAATGTTGAAAATATATGGAAAATTTCACAGGAAACTTTAATTTTGGAAATAGAGAATTTCGATTCTAATACAAATATATATGAAGTTTTCGAAATCTTTCCATGTGGAAATTTTGCAATTTTGAAAACATTCGGACGGCACATCGGGCGGCCTAGCCAAGGTGCCAATCGTTCACAGAGAGACGAAACGAAATGCAATCTGTCTCTATCGCACTAATTATGGAAGACTGATAGACAATAGCGTTTCATTTCGCTTTCTGCCAACGATTGTCATATTGGCTGGGCCCCCAGGGGTTTAACCATAATATCGATTACTTATGACTTATTTTTTCATGTCTTTCACTATACTTCGTAAATTTAAACCTTATACAAATAGACATAGAGTTAAAATGAATTTAGCTAATTATTTATTGTTTTAGTTTAGTTATTTTGTATATTTGGAATCTCCGCACATAGTTGTTCACGCAAATTATTATCAATAATAAAATGACATTTAGTTGAACGCCATTTTTCATTTGGTCCTTCGTAAAGGATTGTTTACACTACATTAATTCGGCGTTCTCTACCACTCACCTTTGGGTCTAACAGACATACGAGGGCGGATTGTTTCCGCAACGAAGACAAAAAAACAAAGATATTTGAAACCGGCAATTTTTTTTTAACCCGCTGGGTGTACATTGTAAAGAAGGTCTGCCAGGGATCTACACAGGGCGCCTTCTTCTCCTTCTTCTTCTATTCTATTCTTCTTTTTTCTCGGTCTTTTAGGGCCGTTATTCCGTTTTTATATAATTTTCTGTAAAGAATTTTCTCAAAATAGCCAATTTTGGTCTTCAATAACTTTACCTAAGTAAGAGAGTAGTTAAGTAAGTAAGAGAGTTTACTTTGTCTTTAGTAAGAGCGTACCTGGGTCGCCTAGCAGGAGGACGTCCTATCGGACGCCCTAGGTATCGCTGGAGTGACATGGTGGAGGCGGATCTGCGCGAGCTTCGAGTCGACAATTGGCGAGAGGTCGCACAAGACCGAGAAAAGTGGCGCTGTCTTGTGTCGGAGGCCAAGTCTCATTTTGGGTCGCTGAGCCAACGGAGTAAGTAAGTAATTACTTACTTACTAAGTAATAACTTTGGTGAACGTATTTTATTTTGTCGTATTAGCCAATATATGAAATTTGGTCACATACGTATGTCACAGGGGTCCAAATCCTGCAAATGTGGCAAATGCAGTATTAATTCGAAGCAAAATTCTTCAATTATTGCCATCGCAGCGGTGGCCGTGTGAATTGCACAACCCTTTTTAGGGTTCCGTACCCAAATGGTGAAACGGGACCCTATTAGGTAGGTTAATTTATTTCTCATTGAAAATTACATGATATTTAACTATGTCACAATGTTTATAAATAACATAAACTCACAAAAAGATCGTCAGATTGTATAAGATAATAATAATTCTTTGAAATAATCAAATATTAAGGAAAAAATGTAAAACGGGACTTGCTGTCCGTCCATCTGTCTGTCTGTCCGTCTGTCATCAGGCTGTATCTCATGAACGTTGATGATGATGATAGCTAGAAAGTTGTGATTTTCACAGATTAAGTATTTCTGTTGCCGCTATAACAAATATTAAAAATTACAGAACCCTCGGTAGGCGAGTCCGACTCGCACTTTTCCGGTTTTTTGGCAAATACCTACTCTGCTAATATATTGAAAATATATTCCGGCGAGCTGTTTACAATCTCTGCTGTCTTCCTAAGTCTATTAACGGTCTTTTTGGTCGTTTCTGAGATAGACACCTCATTTGGTCCAGAATCCGGGACACATGAATCTTCACATTCATATCACGTTTTATTCTTCATTTTCATTCACTACCAATTTTTTCATAATTTACGAGATCAAATCCTTTTAATTATTAAATTTCAGATTAAAACGCGTCGCATGCCAGTGACTCATTTTCCGATAACCCAAACCTGTTTCAAGTAATGTAAATTATGTAAAGCCTCAGAAACTTCGGGTAATTACATAAAACTTTCACGAGCCGCTTATTTACCGGTATCATACTTTAATAGTTTCTTAGGACTTAAACTTGTCAACTATTCATGACGTCTGAATAAAAGATGGCGGCCCCGATCTGAAAAATGTTGCCCCTAATTTTCTTGGCAAATACATTAGTCACTTGCAGCCTTGCATTTTATACGATAATTACCCACGCACTAGCTTCATTCTTGACGATTGCTCAATTATTCAATCGATTTCTCGTCTTGCTCTTATATTTTACAAGTAGCTAGATGTAAGTGGGACAGGTATAGATTCACGTGTAGCGCGCCAAGCTAAACGTCGGACCATTCGGGCAGTCGCGACTCAGCCTTCGGAGAGAGCGGTCGCACGCGATGCCGGCTCCGTCCGCGTTAAGAAATGCTCTCACGCTTTCCAAACTTGAAAATAAATATCATCTCAAAGGCAAATTGAAGATGAGATAAAATATTTTTACGGATGTTATTTATTATTTTCTGGCAAGGCCGCGATTAATCGATAAACGTTTAATTGCAACGCGATTGCCCGCGCTATCGCGTTTTCTATATATTTTATTCTAAGTGCCAATTAAAATAGTTTTGGTGGACAGTGTTTCGTGTGAGAGATTGTTTATAATCCGTATCTTCATGGAATATGGGCATCTGCTTAGATACTGGTAAGTTACGAACAAAAATACATGTTATTCTTATATGGTTTACCGTATAGTACCTTACAACATATAGGCATATAAATTCGTAGGTATATAATAGGTCGAAAGGATAGAGGCACATGCGTTCTTACGAACAGTATGAATACGATAATACATACATCGTATTAATAATACTCGTATTCATGAAAGTCCCAGTTTGGGCGCCAATGTAAAATACTCGTACATTCGGTACCCAACTTTCGCGGACTTTGCAAACTTTTTGGCGGTAAACGTTGAGCGGAGAGTAGAGAGTTATGTTATTTTATGTATATTATTGAATTGAATTAAAATGGTTTGGGCTTACGGCTTGTGGAGCATCAGAACAAAGGATATAAAGATGGAGATACATGGCATTAGTACAAGATTAAATTTTACCAACTAGGTAGAGGTACTTCGTTTTGTGAGTGCTATTTCGAAATATTGTCAAAATTGTACCTTGAGAGAGACGTATTCAATTCGACTTGTCAAAAGTAATTATCATGTCGCTACTTTTTTCGTTCATTGACATTTAAGTGGTCATATCGTGACCTGTGGACCTGACGAGCCAATTAGGCTCCAAACAATCGTGGCATTAGAATACAAGTTTGATCTGGGATTTTTAACACATTCACCGCTGAGCTACGGTCATTAGCGCTACGTTGTAGCCGATAACATGGATTTCCTGGTATGTAGCGAAAATGCTTCCTAGAGGCAAAACGACAAAGTGTCGTGATTAGCGCTAAATAAGTTAACCGACCGAGCGCGAGTGAAGCGTTTCTGCTTGAGCTGGAATGCTGTATATCCGGCTGTTCTTGTTTACATTACAGCGATGGCAGCATGGTTCCATTTTTACCACTTGTCACTATACCCGTCACTTTCGCGCTTACATACTTGTTAGAACGTGACAGGCACGGTGGCAAATGATAAAGAGCCGACCATTTTAGCCCTACAGGTCGTATATATCGAGCGATTCTCATGAAATTTTGTGAGGAGGTTCGATAATTTATTTAAATAACCGGCCAAGAGCATGTTGGGCCACGCTCAGTGTAGCGTTCCGTAGTTACTCTTCCGTCACAATAAGCTAAACTGGAGCTTAAAGTATAGTAAATTGTTAACCAAGGGATGAAACGGTACCTTTCACCCGAGTTAAACAAATAGGCAAATTTGCATAATCAGTACCTAATTAAAGTAAGTCTTTTTACTATGAAGGGAAAACTTTTTGCGATAACTCAAAAACAGCTAAACTGATCATGTCCGCTATAGTTTTCATTTAATGTCTTTCTTAAGCTCTACTTCCACGATTTTTTTCATATTTTTTGGACCTATGGTTCAAAAGTTAGAGGGGGGGGACACATTTTTTTTTTCTTCCGGAGCGATTATCTCCGAATATATTCACTTTATCAAAAAATGTTTCTTGAAAACCCCTATTAGTTTTGAAAGACCTTTCCAACGATACCCCACACTCTAGGGTTGAAGCGAAAAAAAAAATTCACCCCCACTTTACGTGTAGGGGAGGTACCCTAAAAAAATTAAATTTTTAGATTTTATTGTACGACTTTGTCGGCTTTATTGATTTATATATCCATGCCAAATTTCAGCTTTCTAGCACTAACGACCACGGAGCAAAGCCTCGGACAGACAGACAGACAGACAGACAGACAGACAGACAGACAGACAGACAGACAGACAGACAGACAGACAGACAGACAGACGGACATGGCGAAACTATAAGGGTTCCGTTTTATGCCATTTGGCTACGGAACCCTAAAAAAGACTATTCAGTTTTTGTATTTTACAATGGTCTTGGGGGTTCGCGAGGTCTAGTTACCACAGCTCACAGAGCTACTAGTTTACATGTTGATATTTGCTAGCGTGAACGCACGGTGTTTTCTTGTGTGTGATATTTATAAATATGACGAATGTGAAAAGGTTCAATAAATAAACATTACAAATCAAAGCTGTTTATGTATATGTATTGCGCGGCACAACCAAAATGTAAAAACATAAAAAACATTTTGACTACTCAATAAGCTTCTTTTTTGAAGTCACTGTTACAAAAATATCATTAGCTATGAACGGCTGAATGTTGTTGGATGACTGAAGTCGTCTTGTCTGTAATTTTGTGTATAAAACAGTGCCGGTTTTTGCGGGGAAGGGATACGTCAAATTTATACGTTACGGACAAATAGCCGTGACAGATAAACGTCAGTCCATACAATACATATGACCATTGGCAGAGGTTTTCGACAGAGAGGTAAGCTCTTAAAGGCGACTTCGTTTGTTTAATCCTCCATGGTCAGATCGCACACGGATAGAAAAAAATTGTGTCGGAGGCCAAGATCCACTTCGGGTCGCTGAGCCAGTGAAGTGAGTGAATGAGTACTTGGGTGAAGTTGGGCACTAACGGTGAAGTTAGGGTTCCCTAAGGTAGATAGTTTTGCCATCACTATTCTTTACATTGACATTGGGTTTGGTCATGAGTATTTGAACAAAGAGATTTCTTAAAATCTTTAAGTTATAGAACAGGTACTTATTTTGTAAATTCAACGTTGGCGGCGAAACATTTTGGTGTACCTTCTCTTTTTAAGCGTAGGATATACTTAGACGTTATGTTTTTGTTTAAAATTCTAAAAAATATTATTAATTGTCCTAATCTACTAGGATTAGTTACTTTCAGTTGTCCGCATCACCCCTTGCGCCCTCGATCGCTGTTTCATATTAGTTTTTCGGTCAAAAACTATTCCAGGCATACCTTTTTCAGACGAGTTCCTCTTCCTAGTTACTATAATCAAAATCTATTCGAAGTAGATTGTTTTCAAAATTCGTTGGCTAGTCTAAAAGATATAGTTTAAAGTAAGTTGTTTTAATATATAAGTACAGATATCAGTTATTTTTTCTATCAGATTCAAAAATTTGCATTAAGTAGCTATATAACTATATTTATATCAGTTAACATAATTTATAATTTATGAACCTCCAGGTCTTTTTGTTGTATTTTCCTTTTGTTGTGGTACATCGTTTGTATTGCATTGTTGATATGTTTATACGACTGTTTGGTTTCTAAATAAATAAAAAAATAAAAAAAAAAGAGCCCGATTTTAAATTAACATCTTGTTACGGGTTTCATCTTATTTTGATAGGATCTTGATGATCGCTTACGTTGTGCACGCAAAATCAAAACGGCTCTAACATAATAACAAAACTTCCGTGAGACACAGACATTAAATATGGCTATAACGATTTCGATGAAATTTGCTATATGGGAGTTTAAGGGGGCGAAAACCCGATCTAGCTAGTTCTTCTCTCTTGGAAAACGTGCATTTTTGAGTTTTTATATATTTTCCCAGCAATGCACCCATATTTAAGGAATTAAATTAGTAAGTAACAAAATTGATTTACAGATATAATAAATTTATATTTTATTCAACAATTAATAGTTAACCTATTAATAAGTAAAACGAATTTTAACATATATTTAAATGTCTTATGAAACGGTACTCTTTGTTATAGGAGTGTGGAACAGTTTGTGCGCGTGTGAAATGAAGTGAAAGTCTTAACTTAACTGACATACACACTAAACACCAAGATGATCGTTAAGGTCGTATCAAAACCAGTTTAAACCCGTATCAATTTGTTAAATCAGAATCGGGCATTCACTTTGATTTGATACGATCGTTCCAAACTGATATATTATTTTGTTCATTCAGAAACCGGTTACCGTATGACTACCGCACGTAACGTCCTAACCGGTAAGAAAAGAGAACGAAATGTGGCTTTCCATTACAGAAGGGTCCTTATGCTTCAAATGCAATTAAGGACATTTCCATGTTCCAACAGAAAATCTGATAGAATGGTCCTTATTGCACATGAAGCATTAGGACTCTACTCTGTTGGACAGATTACCTAAGTCACGGGGAACGATATACTATATAAAGAGAGCAATACTGACTCGTTTTCAATCTTGCTTGTGAATTTCCTTTTACAAAAACGGATTTGACATAAATAACCGGAAATAGGAATGAAACCCGTTTCGTTCCCTGGTGAATCGAAAACTGTTTGAAAATAAAACGTTTTTCGAGCCCTGGCCGCGTAGCCAACGTGCATATCGTTCACGCTCCGTGGCGAACGAAACGCAACTGTCACAGTCGCACTAATATGGAAGAGTGATAGAGAGAGATAGCTACGGCCAGGGCGTAACTGTCGTAGAATGCTGCCCGTTGTGGGTACAGTCTACCTTCACAGCGCTTTGTACGTCTTTCTACTAAGAAGAGAAGATTTTTGGCAATAACTGACTTTTGGCTGGATTGATCATGTTCGCTATAAGTAGTTTTCATTGAAAGTATTTATCGAGCTACTATTTTACAATTTTTTCATATTTTTATTTCTTTCGGAGCGATTATTTCGAAAAACGTAAATTATATCAAAAAACGTTTTTCGGAGACCCTTATTCCTTTTGACCTAACCAATGATATTCCGCACTATTGGGTCAAAGCAAAAAAAAAAACATTTTGTATGGGAAGTACCCTAAAAAAATTTTTTTTGTTATTATTTAACCGTTTCTGTCATGAATGGTATGTCAAATTAATGTATTCATGCCAAATTGTAGCTTCCTAGCACTAAAAATCACGGAGCAAAGCCACGGACAGACAGACGGACATGACGAATCCATAAGGGTTTCTACTTTTCTAGGTGACTACGAAACCCTAAAAAGTGTGTTTGTGTGTCAGCTCCGGCGCACGATTGGAGTTTGATCCTTACGAACGATTATAATAGTTATTTACGATACAAGTGCGGAAAGTAGGAAATTCATAACGAGTAGCGATAAATTGAAACACGACCGAAGGGAGTGTTTTAAATCGACACGAGTTGCGAATTACCTATTCGCACGTGTATCGTACAACGTTTTACAGTACATATGGCTCTTTAATCTTAGTTATTTTAATCTTATTAAGTATGTAAATATTTAATGTAATCCTGAATCCTGACTTGTCAATTTTACCAATAAATAAATAAATTCAATCAATCAAAGGCACGGAAAGAAGCGCTGGTGGCCTAGCGGTAAGAGCGTGCGACTTGCAATCCGGAGGTCGCGGGTTCAAACCCGGCTCGTACCAATGAGTTTTTCGGAACTTATGTACGAAATATTATTTGATATTTACCAGTCGCTTTTCGGTGAAGGAAAACATCGTGAGGAAACCGGACTAATCCCAACAAGGCTTAGTTTACCCTCTGGGTTGGGAGGTCAGATGGCAGTCGCTTTCGTAAAAACTAGTGCCTACGCCAAATCTTGGGATTAGTTGTCAAGCGGACCCCAGGCTCCCTTGAGCCGTGGCAAAAATGCCGGGACAACGCGAGGAAAAAGAAGAAGAATCAAAGGCACGGAAAGCGTTCATTCCAAGTAGCACCATATATACTACAATTGTTATCTATATTTGGAAAAGTTATCCGAAATATCAGATACCTACTATTGGCGCGTTGTTTCATCCGCTACTTTCGATGCTGACTGTACCTATTTGAAACTTGTATAATGACGTAACGTTCGAATTCTCAATATTTTTTTTTTTTTTTTTTTTTTTTTAATTTATTTAGAAACCAAACAGTCGTATAAACATATCAACAATGCAATACAAACGATGTACCACAACAAAAGGAAAATACAACAAAAAGACCTGGAGGTTCATAAATTATAAATTATGTTAACTGATATAAATATAGTTATATAGCTACTTAATGCAAATTTTTGAATCTGATAGAAAAAATAACTGATATCTGTACTTATATATTAAAACAACTTACTTTTAACTATATCTTTTAGACTAGCCAACGAATTTTGAAAACAATCTACTTCGAATAGATTTTGATTATAGTAACTAGGAACTCGTCTGAAAAAGGTATGCCTGGAATAGTTTTTGACCGAAAAACTAATATGAAACAGCGATCGAGGTGTAATATTTACTTGGCTAAGGAGTTTGATTCATTCTAAGTCCACTTATGATTTATTTGACGATATTAATCAGAAATAGTTTTCAATGTCAAGTAATTTATTTAATGCGTTTTCGTAAACTTATTTATATTTATTGGTTAATGTAATAAGTTTATTTAATTTATAATACACAATTAATAGCTATATGATCATAAATCTAAGCCTAAATTAGCCTGAGGCATTGTTCCCAGGACACTGGCCGCGTTCCCCCTCTGCACAATGAGGCTAAGCAAAAAAAGCGCCGGCTCGTAGGTCGCCAGACACCCAGAGTAGTTTGATAGAAATTTCTTTTAATAGTTTTTTGGTGTCTAACGACCAAGGACCGAAAGTTTCAATCAGTACCCCTGGTGTAAATAAATTCGATTTCGAAACGTGACGTACGCGTTTGCGTTTAGTCTCATTTTGTATTGGATTTAGAAAGAGCGCGCCAAGCGGGACGTTTTGGAAACTCAAAATCCTATACAAAATGAGACTTAACGCAAACGCGTTCGTCACGTTATGATGTCGATCAAATTTACACTAGGGGTACTGGACACAGCTCTATACGCAAAAGGGGCATTCGCAAAGTTTTATTGCTAAACAATCTTTATCAGTTATATACTTTATTTAGGACAATTTTTTTTTTCAAAATACATAACCTAATAACCGAAGGCTCGATATTGATGAAAAAAATTACAGTCTCATTAAAAATATACAGTCAAACAAGGATTTTTATTTCCCAGCCTGTGCAAGTGTTAAGTAAACGTCACAATTTCATAGAAGTTTAAGAGAAGAAGTTTTTTTCATACAAGATACGTTGGCAGTGATTTTGGCATTTAGTCAGCAATTAAGAGCTTGTGTAAAAAATGGCGGGAAATCGTACGGCAAGCAACACCTGCACCTGATGTCAGCAGTCTCAGATGTTGACATAGAATCCCTCGACATAGAGTCTGCAAAGAGTACAACGACAAAGAAGAAGATAGAAAATATGATTTTTGCCAATAATTAAGTTAAGTAGGTAATCTAATGTGTGCCGCCTAGATTGTGGTGAAGAATAAACGCAGACATAGATTTTTGATTCTTTATATTTTTTGTATATTCTTTATATATTTTGTATATTCTTTATATTCTTTTGTACATTCTTTATATTTTGTATATTCTTTATATTCTTTTGTTTATTCTTTATATTTTGTATATTCTTTATATGTTGTATATTCTTTATACATTTTGTATATTCTTTATATATTTTTTCATCAATCAGCAAGATCACAAACACCGACTACTCTTAATAGTTACCTTCGGACAGCCCACCTGCAGATATTTAATCATCTAGCAGGTGCAGTAAAACAATCACTTTTGCAGAATACGTATAATTTTAAACATTATTCCAAAAAAATCAAAATTAAATTTCACCCTGTATAAAAAAATTAAAATTTACAAAATTTACCAAAATCACTTTTTAATCGTAAAACTAAAAGTCTGCCTTCCGCATAAGGGGGGAGGAGGGGTAAAACTGAAAGGTAAATAAAAATAAATACGGCTGAAAATTTAGAGAAAAAAAAATGAATTAATGTGATGAATATTATGGACTATGAGGGTTGATACGATGGCGAATGATACCTAAATTTTGAACCGGTTAATTAAACAGCCCGACAAAAGAGGCTTTTAGAATTTTGAGGAAAATTTAGTATGGCGGATCACAGATCTATAGCAAATGGATAAAACAAAAATATGACACAAAAATACACAAGAAATAATTAGCTGGTTATAAAAATTAGAACTAGAAAATACTGACGTTAAAATTAAAAAAAAATATTTCAGGGGAAACAGGGTAAAGGGGATAGTTAATTCAAATTGCCAGATACCTACCAAAAGACTGTGAAGGTTACAAACCTTAAAAAAACCTTCCTAGTAAAAGGTAGAGCTATTTTTGGGCAGGTGTTGTACACATGGACATTGATATCTTGTAAAATAAAATCCTGAACGCAATGAATGAATAAACAACACCGACTTGCTGCCAAATTTAACGGGTACAATTTAATTAGTTGTGTTCAGGATTTTCCTTAATAAGATATCAATATGGTGTCGATAGGTAGATATAACACTAATTACACTTGCCACTGGCTACTACATGCGTCATAGACGCCGTTATCGATTTTAGTCGCAAAAATGACAAATTGATAGATTTATTCGATTAAATTGTACACCTTTCGTTAAATATTAGAAATAACAAGTACTATGTTATATTAGCACGTCTTGTTATCTTTCATTTTAATATATTTCTTTTTTGAAAACAGACTCACTTAATTAGTAATGAAGTTTTTTCTAATGGACATTTAGGTAAACGCGCGTAAAGCACTGATTTTGTCGATCTCATTTGAAAAATTCGTAAAGTTTGGACTACTAAAAATGGTAATTTAGTATTACACATATCCTGTATTTCAACTTTAACAAACTACATTTTTGTTATTATAAATTTGAAGTATTGTAAATGAAAAGACGAAATCAATTTTCTCCAGAAATTACTTCAAAACAAGTGAGAATTTCTCTGAAACTCAACTTAATTTCAACGTAATTTTGAAACTGTTCTTAAACATCATTTTGTCTCATTTACCACCATAATTTTTTGATAAACTATTAAAAACTGTCCCTTCTCGGCACATATTGGTGAGATGCTCCATACGACCACTTGTTGTACATACGTCCCTGTCATATTCATACTATGACTATGTTTTTTTTTTTTTTTTTTTTTTTTTATTATGCGTTTAAAATTTTGGGTCCAGTCCCCGCGAAGTGTACGGGCGGCTGGATCCGTAAGGTCTGTGTGATGTTTTATGATGAATTAATTATGTGACTATGACTATGTTGACGAACTTTTTTTTTTCAGAACAAAACAATGAAGACGTGGAGACAACTGGCGCTCACACGCGGCGCGAGAGCACCTGGGCGGGACGTGTCACTCCGCCCGCGGCAGCCTTCCCCATGCAGAACTCCAGCCACGTCAAGTTCGAGCCACCGTCCGTCCCTGTTATATTCATACTGGGTGAGTGGGACGTACAACTGGCGCCCACAGGCGGCGCGAGAGCACCTGGGCGGGGCGTGTCACCCCGCCCGCGGCAGCATTCCCCTTGCAAAACTCC
This sequence comes from Cydia pomonella, assembly GCF_033807575.1. Taxonomy (NCBI): domain Eukaryota; kingdom Metazoa; phylum Arthropoda; class Insecta; order Lepidoptera; family Tortricidae; genus Cydia; species Cydia pomonella. The sequence continues at coordinate 3,543,454 of NC_084707.1, read as the reverse complement.
AGCCATGTCAAGTTCGAGCCACCGTCCGTCCCTGTCATATTCATACTGGGTGAGTGAGGCAGACAACCGTGGGTGGGGCGCGCCACCCCTCCCACCTTCGATCTCCAAGATCTCATGAGCAAAGAAAGCACATTGACCTCATTTTGCAAACTGTCCAGCACCATAATCAACAGTCTAAAAAAGTACAACGACATATAAGATACCTCTCATCTATATATCATCCATCTTCCAAAACATCTTCATATCTTAACATTTATTACTATCATCACACTTCATAACAATACACCATTCCAGTGTCACATACATAATTCATTACAGATATAAAACATCCCACAGACCTTACGGATCCAGCCGACCGCAAACTTCGCGGGGACTGGACCCAAAAATTTAAACGCATAATAATTAAAAAAAAGCCCTCCCGTCGCCGCCTTCCACAATTTCCACATGCAGAACTCAAGCCATGTCAAGTTCAAGCCAGCAGCCGTCCCTATCATACTCGTATTCATACTGGGTGCATGCGTCATAGCAGCACGTGTGGTTTTACTTACAACAGACAAAGAGTCATCATCATCACTAAAAGAATTGCACAGCTGAAGTGGGAATGGGCCGGCCATATCTATCGCAGGGATGATGACCGAACAGAGCCAGCGTGTACTGTTCTGGTGACCTCGACTGGGAAGCCGAGGTGACGGAAAACCACGAACCAGATGGTCGGACGATATCATACAGAACCAAATGGAAATCCACGAAACAAGCATATGTTCAGCAGTGAACGCGAATATGTTGAGAAGAGAGACAGAGTTAGCCGTAAGGGCCAGCTTGAAAACTAAAGATTATAACTGTTGTTTGTTTTTCGCAGGCGGGCCGGGCAGCGGGAAGGTGACACATTGCGACAACCTGATGCAGGAGAGACGTGGCCTCGTCCACATCAACATGACAGATCTCTTGCAGCAGTACGCCATTGGAAATGGTATGTCTTTCATATTATATAGCCGAGTTTATTACCGGTCCCATATATAGGGATACCTTCCTACAATTTAGGAAGGATTTAAATCTTCTCGGGTCAGAGGTGTAGAGTTAGAGCCGATGTAGCGTTATTTGACGTTCATCTTTCATCTTCATTTTGTTGTTGTCATTTGAGATTGCCACTGTACTCGGACGCGCGCCCTAATGGTGTTATAGGGAGCGTGCATGCACTGTAGGAGGCAGCACAGGAGCCGTCAGATTTTTGGCGCGAGGCGTAAATGTGATGTTTTTTGTTCCGATGTAGCCCACAAGATGGCAGAACCTACTATGCACAAGAAAACACGTGACGTGTAAATGTGCATGTTTATGGTTCCGATTCAGGCCACAAGATGGCAGACCCTCCAACGCGCACGGTCCCTATAAAATGTTACATAACATCATGTGACAGTGACAGCATCATAGAATTGATAGTGTTTTATTGTTTCTCCCTGTCACCCAATGTGGGAACACCATAGGCTTCTAAACATTTTTTATAATGTGTTTTTTTAATAAATATTTATTTTGTAAATGCAGGAGGCTGACTTAATGGTTTTAAATTCTCAAAGGTATAAAATTTAAGCAAATTTATGAAATATCATAATGGATATAAGTACTTACTATTTATTATCTTTTTTTTTTAAACACAGTTACACACATTTCACTCACCAATTACACCAATCACCCATGACCGTCACTCGATCGATCTCCAACAGACAGTAAAGTGAGCAATTGCCGACTCTATTACAATGACATAAGACCCACTAATGGTCATTAACTTTGTTCATTATTCAGCATAAACACAGCAATTGGCATTAAACTGTTTGTCTCTTGACAATTTCTTGTCTTTGTGAGCTTACGATGAAATTACCTTCATTTGTATATAGCGATGTATAGCGACCTTGGTAGATCGTCCTCAAGTAATGTGGTCTAAGTGAATTACGACTCGATTCGAAGAATGAGATACGATAACGATAAGTTCTGGTTTAGATAAGTTCTATATCGTTATATATCGTTGTATCGTTTGTATGTCGTATAATTGACAGAAGTAGTTCGATTCGGGCAACCATTGTCACTTTGACGTTAGAAATATCGTACATAGATCTTATTGGGATCATAGCGAAATCGAAATAAACGTCAATTTTGACGTTAATTATCAATCTTTTAAAGATCTTTCCAAGATATCAAACGTGTCTTAATCATTCTTCGAATCGGGCTGTTATTTTCTTTAAGAGCAAAGCTGTAACTATCAGCCAAGCCTTTACCCAAAAAACTTCTTGCGTCGAATAAGAGTCGAATAGTAAATGTTAGGAGATTTTTTTTAGAAATTTGTCACATTAATTAATTTAGAAATATTGCGTACATGGGTGGCCACGTTTGCAGACGTTTCTTCAAAACATATTTCTTATTATTTTTTATTAAGCAAATTAAGAGGCTTTAATGAACTCTCATAGGGACCATCATTCGACGCGTGAGTTACAGGCAATTACTAGCAATATATTTCAATGAAAAATATACAATAATAGTGTAAAATTAAATATCTACATTAATGAAAGAAAAACAAATTCGACAAATAAAATAACCTATATGATAAATACGACCTGTGGAGGAGAACATCCGGACAGACGGACAGATATACGAAGGCTTTTGCATTTGCCGAAGCTTAAATGAAGACTTTCGCTCTCGCCCGGTTTAAAACATAAACATTGAACGGCAATAACTTTCTAAGGTTAAATAAAAATAAAAGTATATTACAATAGCATGCAAGTTTACATTACTATGTATTACGTTAATCTGAGCCGCATTGATTTTATGTTAATTTCCCTAAGGGTAGGCTCCGTTAAAAATAACATCATAAACTTTAACTTAAAACGGCGCATTGTAAATTTTGGCGTCGGGTATTTTGATTTTTCCAGATATTACAAAACTCATGAATGTACTGTATGGTGAACTGGTTATTCATGGCATCGACTTCATTTATATTGTTTCCGTTACACGATTGGTTAACTTTTATAGAGGAGAGAATCGTATCAAAGATGCCTATTTTTATACAAACATTTTTATTGTACAGGCGTATGGGACCGATCCAAGCCTCTAAATTTTCACTGTAGATTAGTCTAAACACACACTTCAATACAATAGTTGTGATTTTTCGATTATTCCTTTATTATTCTATAGTTCATGTATCTCCAAAACTAATGCAGATCCCATTCTCAAACTTTCCAAGCATTTTATATGTACTACAAGCTATATTTTGAAGTATTTTTTTTTTAAATACCGAACTTTATATAAATTCAACATGAAATTTTTTGTATGAAATAGTTAAAAAAACAACAAAATTATTATAACTATATATATATTGTATAAAAATCATTATTAAACTTATTTTTCAGTTTATTAAATAATAACAACATCATACATACATACATACATACATATAATCACGCCTATTTCCCGAAGGGGTAGGCAGAGACCACGGATTTCCACTTGCTACGATCCTGACATACCTCTTTCGCTTCCTTCACTTTCATGACATTCCTCATACACGCTCGTCGGTTTAGAGTGCTCTTGACCTGGCCTTTCTTCAGGATTTCCCCGATTTGATCAGAGAAAGTCCGCCGAGGTCTACCCCTTCCAACTCCCTCTTCTACTTCTCCCTTATACACTCTCTTTGTTAACCTTCTTTCACTCATTTTAACAACATCAGCTTTTGAAAAATGTAGTCCTCCGATTTTGGTGCCGAATAAAAATAAAATAAAAATATACATAAATTCAAGACATCGAGTAGTATAAATATACCAAATACCAGCAAATATATGACCTGAATTTTTTTCGCTGCCCGCTTGGCGTGAAATGCTTGGTTTGCACCCGCGACCTCCGGATTGCAACCGGACCAGCGCTTCATGTCAACACGAACTTTACTCTCAAGAATATATAGTAAGGGCAAGTAAATAATTGTATCCTTTAGACAACATCTGTTAATGACCTTGACCGTACAAGATTTTAAAATCAGTTAACATTTAAAAAAAGTCGAGTATTATAGTTTCTATTTTCCTCCGTGAGCTTCTACGGATTATCGTCTTATCTATTGTTTAAAAACCGCAAAGGCGCGTGCCACTATGAAAAAATGGTCAAGCCGCATAGGTAGCGTTTATTGAATTACTACTCTATTGAGCACGGAATAAGATTCATTATGAACTAATACAGAATTCTAACAGAATAGCTGTCTGATCTCTATTGGTGCGTCTAAGGTAGGCGACTAAACGCTCTCAAACCAGCTTAACTTGTGACACTGCGATCCGAAACAAAGATACGTATTCGAAGACCTCGCTTGCACTGGTAATGCGAGCGCACGGCTAGCTAGCGTCAAGGAAGCAATGTTATGTTTCTCGAGGAGCAGGTAAAAAACAGGGCCGGATTTTCACACAAATATATTTGGGTGGTTATACGTTGTTTAATTTAAAGAGATAAAACATAACACTATTTAAATAGTAGGTACACATCTAACAGAATGGGTTTGTGTAATTACAATAATAACGAGATATACTCATTTTTATAATCAACTGTTTAAACAGTTGTTTGCTAATTTTAAACTTTAAACAGGCTAATTTTAAATAAACAATAAAACAATGGTAAAATAGTAATAAATATGTATATCCATTTAACAATCCCGTACTACTAATGTTAAAATAGACCTATATGTTATAATTATGTACACTAAAATAAAGATATTATTTACAATAGAGTACACATTTAGTAAAACATTTATACAAATTTATATTATGAGTCAACAAAAAAATAAGTAACATATACATAATAGTGTATGCATAAAATAAATAAATATAAAACAAAATATGCATATCGTTTAGAGTCAAATCACGCTAACTCTTTCAAGCAAACCATACAAACAGTGTCAGTTTGTTAGAAGTCTGAAGAGTTAGCGTTATTTCGTAAAACCACCCAAATATATTTGTGTGAAAATCCGGCCCTGTTTTTTACCTGCTCCTCGAGAAACATAACATTGCTTCCTTGGCGCTAGCTAGCCGTGCGCTCGCATTACCAGTGCAAGCGAGGTCTTCGAATACGTATCTTTGTTTCGGATCGCAGTGTCACAAGTTAAGCTGGTTTTAGACCGTTTAGTCGCCTGCCTTAGACGCACCAATAGAGATCAGACAGCTATTCTGTTAGAATTCTGTATTAGTTCATAATGAATCTTATTCCGTGCTCAATAGAGTAGTAATTCAATAAACGCTACCTATGCGGCTTGACCATTTTTTCATAGTGGCACGCGCCTTTGCGGTTTTTAAACAATAGATAAGACGATAATCCGTAGAAGCTCACGGAGGAAAATAGAAACTATACACGACTTAACCATCTATTGACATAGCGCTCAAAGTAAATCAATACCGCTGCGTACTAATCGTCATTTCATTAATTTGTACAGACACGCGTATGACCATGCTTCATGTATTTCCCCGCACTCTCCTGCCAATATCAACTGAAATAGATGTCAGTAGGTACAGTCACGGACATTAATTGTTGAGCTATTAAGGGTTCACTTTACATTGGAGAAGTCATAGCGTTAGTATTGCAAACCAAATTAGCTTGAACCGTAGATAGGTCAATAATTAAAGTAAAACACTTTATTGTACAAAAATGAAAACAATACAGCAAAAAAAACAATCATTATTAGTACAAAGGCGAACTTAAGACCGTACTAAAAAAAATCATCTGCTAAATCAAGAACTCGTCTAGTGTATATCGTCCCATATATTCATATAATAGGTATTTATTCATATAATATATGTATATAGGTATGTAAGTATGTATATGTAATACACTGCAATGTTTGCCTTATAATGTATAGATTACTGGATTGATGTTTTATTTGCACCAACACTTTATTGTACAGAAAGAAACATAAAACAGGACAGAACATACATCATTTTATACAAAGGCGAACTTATATTTTTGTGCAATAAAGTTTCTCTAAATAAAATAAACCTATACATATACTGGGTGTTTTCTGTAACAGGAGCAATAAATTAAACTAAATTAAATGTAGGCTGTACTCCTCAAACTCACCAACATTTGTTCAGCAACTTTTAAAAATAACTTATGCTTTAATTTTTATTACACATTGAAGTTAATTCTAAGACGCAATGTATCTTGAATTTGTTTACGTTTAAAGCGTGACAAGCAACGTCAAACACGCTGATGTCAGCGTACATTGAAAATAATATTAAATTTGTATGAAACGGATAAAATCTAAAAATATCATATTTTTTTAAAGTTGTTAATCAAAAGTTATATCGTTTTAGGAGTACAATATATGGTTTAAATTTTTGCTCGTGTTACAGGAAACATCCGGTATATAAATACATAAATGCTTATGTATTGACTGACTGACTGATTCATCAACGCAGACCCGAAGCTACAAAAGAGACAACAACAACAAGTTAATTAAAATAGAAGAAGAGTAATTTCAGCGTTTTTGAAAATTCATCCCCTAGTTGAAATGAAGTATAATTGATAAACGTATTACATGATTGATTAACAAATCAAGCAAAAAATCTTATTCGACGAATAGTAATTATCGAACCTGCTTGGAAAATTTCACAAATACAGTTTAGAGATGCGACGTACAGGCAGGGACAACAACCAAACATAACAAAACATTTTTGTACAACCTGAAACTGATACACTTTGCTCAGGCATCACACTTGCTAAGTTAATCAAAAATATGAAATTCAAGTGCAAAAACATATAAAAAATAATATCTCCATACAGGTCCGGGGATTGAACCCGGATGATCGCTGCTGTTTCTAAGCGGCTGTTTGCCAACTGTCCTAGTGGCGGATGTACGTAAGTCGGTGAAATTAGGCTTCTTGTTATCGAGATATAATTTAAACAAAATAGGGCCGTGACGGCAATTTTTTACACTTTTTTCGCCTAGCCCACAGCCGCCAACCATCCCATAAGGAAATTCGTTACAATACATAAATAAACGTTATAGCACATTATTACACAAATTGACTAAGCCCAACAGTAAACTCAAGAAGTTGTGTTGTGGGTACTCAGATAACGATATATATAATATATACATACATAAGTTGCTTAGAAAATACCCAAGACTCAGGAATAAATATCCGTGCTCATCACACAAATAATTGCCCTTATCAGAATTTGAACACCCAACCATCGATCGGCTTTATAGACAGGGCACTAGTGGCACTACCCAACTAGGCCAGAACCGTCGTCATATGACATCTATTTCAGTTTATAATTTATTATAATTTACAACTTAAACACACAAGTAAATATCTAATTTAATTTGTTCATTACATATTTCAAATACCTGAAATTGAAATCTGCGGTGGCAGAACGGTTCCATTTTTATCACTTGTCACTATGTCCGTCACTTTCGCGCTTACATACTTGTTAGAACGTGTTAGGCATGGTGACAAATGATAAAAAGCCAACCATCTTAGCCTTCTGGTATGACTTCACTAATAAAGTGATCGCTTACACTCAGTCGCCAGCCGATATTTTAGTCAACATTTTCACATGAAAAAAATGATTATGAACGAAAAGCATACCGTAAACCTACACAACTATAGTCCAATACTGCAACTATGGTCCATAAGTTCGAAAGGAAATTAAGTATCTATACCAATGTTCCTTTTAGCTTACTCCTAGTTTTACCTTCCATTTATAAACATACTTTGCCTTAAAACTACAAAAATATAGTAGAATACACACCTGAACGAGAAAAATTTAGTTTATTTGTGGACCATAGTTGGGAGCTTTGGACTATAGTTGGGTGGTTTTACGGTAATACGTTCTGACGTTTACTACATTGTGGCACGAAAGGTTAAGAAATATGTTCAGTTTTATAGCTTAATTAATTTTCAGACCAAGCTTGCTTATTACGTACTGTGCATCGCCAGTGTAATCTGATTGCTGATTACGCATACGAGGTGGAAGTTTAATTTTTTTTTACGAAGTGGAAATATATCACACACTCACTTTATACAAAAACCAATCTATAATGACGACACAAATACATAGAAAATGACATACGTCAAAGGCAAATCTTGCACACCTCGATCTCTTTTTGTGTACGAGTCACAACACGCACCGCGCTATGCTCAGTTGGGCATGTGGTTCGGCAGAGGGGGAATAGACTAGAATCGACTCCCTTCCCGGTGTTTCTCGGAGGAGGTAGCAATGTGCAAGCTGAAAATTTTAAAGAACATTCGGTAAATTTCTGAGAAATCCTGGAAACTTTTATGACAAATTCACTTAGAAAGTTCCCGTTTAGATTAGGGATTACTTCTCAATGTACTTAACTTCTGACAGCTGTTTCATTTAATATTTACGTCACTCATTGGCCTTTATTTCAAGTGTCGTAGAAATCGAAACTAACTGTAAGAATTAAGATTTGGCAATAAACGTGCAGAAAAAAATACCAAGAACATTTCAAGGGACCTTAGTCATTTTTGAAAATTCTCTTTGGTACATTGCTAAGGCCAGCCCATTCCAAATCAGTATTGAATACGTCTATGAATACCATGATACAATTTACTGTGGAATTATGATTTATTGCTATTTAAGGCGAAGTTACCTTACGACCTTATTGTCCATGTATTAAGGCAGTGTATACATATTTTTTGCACTTTGACCGTATCGATATTTTCAGACGTGACTGTACTAAAAGCGAATGTAAGGTACGTATTACCAACCCATCCATATTTTCAATAAACTACTACTTTGTACACATTTTATATAATTATATTCCAATATTATTATTATAATTATTCTGACCATGTTTAAATACAAGGTTTAGTCTATAACAGATTACCATAAATGCTTGCCTCACTTCAACAGTTAATTTACTCGGTAGAAAGGTTACTTTATCTAAGACCGCTAAAATAATAAATTAGTTATGGTTTGTCCCACTACTTTGAAAACTGTTGGTCATCCTTGCGAGCGAATGGACACGTGGAATCAAATTCTATATATTCAAGGCTAAAAAAATCAGTAATGTGAAGTTAATAAACAATTTCCTCAAATAATGGCCTTAAAATAACCGTCTTTAACATTATACGTTTTCAAACTATGCTCATTAACATTATAACTAATAATTAAATATACGATTAAAAATAATTATATAATTTAATTAGTCGTTCTGTCACATATAATTTGTTCCTGTTTTAATTATGCGGCGTACGATAAAAAAATAAATAAATAAACGTTTATTCACGTTTCGATGGTCGCAGTTATCGACTTGATATGATGTAAGCGTTTCTTTTTGACACCGCATGATATTCGTGAATAGATACTAATTTTTTATATGATTATAAAAATTAAAATGTTTTCTCAGCCTTTGTCTGAATGCGACACACAAATTAGAATTTTTACATGCTTTTACTTACCTACCTCTTTATATTTTTTTACAGTACATATGGTGCTACTTTACCTACTAGTGCATAATTAGCACATTACGTAATTATGTCGAAAATTGAAAGGGTACCTATGAATGTACTGTTAAACGTTGTACGATACACGTACTAATAGGTATTTATTTTTATTTTTCGCACTTGTATCGTAATGTACTAATGTACTTATTAATGATCTTGTTTGATTTCGGTGATTTATACCTAGAGTGCGTCTAAGCTAACTTTGCAACGATTTGAACAGAACAAATTGAGGTAGTATAGATTGAATTTATAGCTTTTAAATTTGTTTTTATTTTTATTTTTAATAATATTTATATTGGTGACTTGTATCTATTATAATGAGATATTCTACGCTACGAAGGTGTGTATTTTTTTTCCAATTGTGATTCAAGTTATTTAAATTGTTAAAAAAGGGTTCCTGGTTGACTACGGAACCCTAAAAAGGGTTGGTCTGAAACGTCAATTCAATTCAATTCAATTCAAATATACTTTATTCATGTAGGCCTAGCAACAAGCACTTATGAATAGTAAGACAGTATTACATATAATTATCTTAATCTAATTATCAGAGCAATTTATTGATGTTGTAAATATTATTCCATATATAATACTAATGAATATAATTCATAGATCAAATTTAATACTAAAACTTTCACAAAATATAGTCATGCAAAAAAAAAAATGTATAAAAAATACTAGTCTAGATTGTTTCTAGAATAAATTCTAAATGTCAAACAAATATAATAAAAACAACAAAGGAAATACATGCATGCGTCAATAGCAAGTAATGAAAAAAATATCACCAGACCCTTCCCGTTTGAAAAATACTATAATTTACAAAAAACTTATAAACACTAACCTAGATTCAGCCGAGACAAGCGACATAGTGTGAGTGAGCCACCATAGACGTCTAATTCCTATGAACATATAACGCTTATAGTGACTTTACACACTTTGTCGCTGCAAAGCCGGTACAACCTTAGGGCGGTTTCAGACAAGCATTTTATACGAGCGTACGCGTACGCGCGTGTTAGTTCGTACAGACCCAATGTAGGAAAAAGTAAAGCGCGTGTAAGCTCGCATTGCCGAATCGACCATATATGATGCAGAAAAATACGCTACTCTGATGGACTCAATGGACATAGGTATTTGTTTTGTTTAATTTGTCAATCAGGGAACAAAGGAACCTATCATCGGTAAAATCCGTACCTAACACAGATATGATACTAGCATTTTACCGGGAAAGAGGTCATAGAGTTCATTGAACCATTATGCACATCGGTCAAAACCCTTCAGTACAGTATTCGTTGTGTGTTTACGAATTTGACAATTTAGTTAGAGTCGCACACTACTAGGGTCTCCCGAGCGTCGGCGTCTAGTCAACTCTATGGTTGCCCTGATGCTCGACGCAACGTTGGCAACGTTGGCGTAGTTGTGCAGTGACACCATTTTCCATAGCATCGACTGCTCAAAAGCTGCTAGTGTGGGGGCAGTTGGGGAGTAGTGTGGGGGGGAGGGGGGATGAACCAGGTAATTAAATAAACTCTTGAAAAAAGTTTAGATACCAGATTCAGTGAAAAGTGAGACATTAAGTTTTTTTTCGAAAAGCTACTCGTAACTACTTGCCGCCTACTGCCGAAAATGCCCGTCTACCTCTTTTTAAGTTCAACAATCCCTGCCTTTTTTAACTGTAATGCATTTTTCAGACATGCAAGACTTCGGTACACTATCCAGCAAGACGGTCACCGAGGTCCTGATGCTGGAGATGAAAATGGCCCCAACAGCCAAAACTTATCTGGTCTCCGGCTATCCAAGGTCGATGAGGGACGTCGCAGAGTACTCAGACAAGGTAAGATATGTACACTATCCAGCAAGACGGTCACTGAGGTCCTGATGCTGGAGATGAAGATGGCATCCACAGCCAAGACTTATCTGGTCTCCGGCTACCCAAGGTCGATGAGGGACGTTGCAGAGTACTCAGACAAGGTAAGATATGTACACTATCCAGCAAAACGGTCACCGAGGTTCTAATGCTGGAGATGAAGATGGCATCCACAGCCAAGACTTATCTGGTCTCCGGCTACCCAAGGTCGATGAGGGACGTTCCAGAGTACTCAGACAAGGTAAAATATGAAAATACACTATCCAGCAAGACGTTCACCGAGGTTCTGATGCTGGAGATGAAGATGGCATCCACAGCCAAGACTTATCTGGTCTCCGGCTACCCAAGGTCGATGAGGGACGTTGCAGAGTACTCAGACAAGGTAAGATATGTACACTATCCAGCAAGACGGTCACCGAGGTTCTAATGCTGGAGATAAAGATGGCATCCACAGCCAAGACTTATCTGGTATCCGGCTACCCAAGGTCGATGAGGGACGTTGCAGAGTACTCAGACAAACTAAATATGAAAATACACTATCCAGCAAGACGTTCACCGAGGTTCTGATGCTGGAGATGAAGATGGGACCCACAGCCAAGATTTGTCTGGTCTCCGGCTACCCAAAGTCAATGATAGCCGTCGCAGAGAAATCAGATAAGGTAAAAAAATAATGAAATCAGGCACATAGATAAATATCTTAGACCTAGCACAGGGAAATGTGGAGTTCACTAGAAATGGCAAGAATGTAAACTCCACTTTAATATAGGCAGAGTATAGGTATATATGTATACTTATCATACAATTATAGCTCGAAAGTCGAAACTATTCATCCTCTCACTCTAAAACCTAAATGGTCGCGCACTGTAAGAGGAATTTTCTCCCGCGGACGCTCCGGCTGTGGAATAAGCTCCCTTCCGAGGTTTTCCCGAGGGTCTACAGTATGGGGTTCTTCATAAAAGAAGTGTGCAGGTTTTTAAAGCGGTGACTGCTTAGATCAGGCGGGCTGTATGCTTGTTTGCCACCGTTATGGTATAAAAAAAGTAGAAACAAGTATTTTTTATGACAGGCACTTTTATTGGTAACTGTATTGCTTCTCATTTTACTTGTCTATCAAGTACTTCTCGAGACTTTTCAATTCCTGAACCTAAATTCAATGTGTCTATGTTTTCCGGTATGTAGCACAAACGACAATGTGTTGTGAGATTAATGCTGAATGGGTCAAATAAGTTCAATTGAAAGCTTACTATAGCCTCATAATTCCCAAAGTGATTTTTGCAAGTTTAAATTTGGAACCTTTTGAATATTCCATTATAGTTCAAAATTCGATTTAATTGTGTCCTTTTAAAAGGACAGCGGGACTTAGGAGGATAGAAGAGAAAATACTAATTGAAATTGTACACCTGTTACTTTCCGATTTTCCCGCCGGCATACGTAGCGATGTGTCAGACTTATAAATTGTTGTTTAATTCGTCGCGACCTTAACACGTTCGATTTTTGTAGCGATGGGCCCAGCACGCATGTCCGAATATTAATGCCTTCCCGTAATTCTAGTCTTTTGTACTTGAGTTCAATGTTGGGTACATTATCTGTTCTGAACTTTTGATGTGATTAGAAAGTCGGAACCAAGCTAATTTTTCAGTGACTGAGTCTGAAAGTGCCATCATAAACGTTAAACGGAGACTGCTTACCATCAGGAGGGCCAGCTTGTTTGTCACCGACGTAGTACAAAAATCCAAAGAAAGAATGCCGTTTATTAGGGGCATACCGTAGTACGAGTCTCACAGAGTCGAGCCGTTTCGGAGCGCATTTTCAATACATTACGTATGGCAGACGAGATGGAGTCCGGAGCCGTCCGCGTTCGCGAGGAGCCGACTGGCTTGCGGACGTACAAATTTGATATGCCCTCCGATGCGGCCCGAGTCGCCCGTTCGGTGGGAATCGGACTTTTGTCACTTCCAAGACAGCGCAGAGTTAGCCTCGTCGAAATCTAGTTACCTACATAAAATTGTACATTTACTTACTTTGTAAATTGGTTGTATAAGAATTCCCGAACCTCTCCCTTTTATACTCGTAAGTTAGTTAAAAGTTCAACGATATCAGCAATTTTATTATTATCCTTTATTTCTCTTCCTTCTTAGGTTATGTTTTTTACAATATGGATATAAAAGTAAAATATAAAAATACATCAAAAAATACTATACAAAACACATATAAACACATTGTAAAAAACTTAACCTAGTGTGCCGCCAGCAGCGGGGCAGGGCCCAAGCTGCCGGTGGTCAGGGCCGCAGAGAGAGGAACCGCCGCACTATCCGCGCCGTGTCCAAGATCACCGCCTTCTGCATCTGACCCTTGATCCAACCACCTAGCGAGAGTCTCTCAAGGTGTTGGTCGAGACTCTTCGCTATGAGACCGTTCGCTGAAACGACTATTGGGACAATGATCGTCGAATCAACATCCCACATGGCGGTTATCTCATGAGCCAAGTCTAGGTATTTGCTGGACTTGTCCTTCTCGGCTTTCACGAGATTCTCATCATGGGGGATGGTGATATCGACGAGCACGGCCCGGCGTTGCGATCGATCTATTATCACGATGTCAGGCTTATTGGCTACAATAGTCCTGTCAGTGATAATAGATCGATCCCAATTATTATTATTATTATTTAAACTTTATTGCACAAGTACAAGTATAACGTACAATAGGCGGACTTAATGCCTTGAGGCATTCTCTACCAGTCAACCACTGGGCCAAACAGAAATTTGCTAAGGTGGGTGCAGTGTGAAAAAAAATATTCCAAAATTAAATACTAAGTCTAATACTACTAAGCCAGTATACAAACTAATAGGTAATATATATAATACTTTTATAAACTACACAAATTATCATTATAAATACATATACAAATTAATGACACTCATATAGGTATTTTTATATACATGTTTATCTGTAAAGTATTACCGATTTAATTTATTTTACAGTACATGTGGTGCTACTTTACCGCACTAATGCGAAAATTAGCATATTACGTTACTGTGTCGAACATTTAAAGGCCCATATGTACTGTAAAACGTTGTACGATACATGTGCAAATAGGTAATTCGCAACTCGTGCCGATTTAAAACACTCCCTTCGGTCGTGTTTTAATTTATCGCCACTCGTTTCCGATGAAGCTGTAAATTTGCATACATATGTAAGTAGGATGATAATGCAATATTATGGTACCATGGAGCTGATCTGGCCGCGTAGCCAACGTTACAATCGTTAACGCTCCGTAGCGTATCGCAGTCATCTCTCTCTATCACCCTTCCATATTAGTGCGACTGTGACAGACGCAGACGCGGGCTGATGATGGAGACAGGAGGTCGCCATGGGAACTCTCTGTGAGAAAACAACGCAACCTAATTGTGGTTGGGGTTTTAGAATTATCTCGAAGGGTATTAGTTGCCTGTGGAAAGAAAAGTACAGTCAACGATAAAAGCTTGTACCAATTTTTTTTGCCAAAAACTTATTATTAACTTGCAATTTGCAATGTACCTGTGTATGTATGGGTCAAATCTTGCAAGTTAAATTTGACGTACTTCCCGGTTTCCGGTGATACTGAAAATTTGCATATACATGTAAGTCGGGGGACAATGCAATATTATGGCACCATCAAGCTGATCTGATGATGGAGACAGGAGGTGGTCATAGGAACTCTGTGATAAAACAACGCAACCTAATTGTGTTCGTGGTTTTTAGAATTGTCTCTATATCTAATCTAAAGAAAAAAGCTTCTACCAAAAATTAATTTATTGGCCAAAACTATTTTCTTAAAAATTATTTAGATTGTTACCCCCCTATTCATAAACGTCTACTAAAGTTGACAAGCCGCTAATAATCGTTTGTCCCTTTCCGACGTATAAGTATGATGGAAAGGGACAAACGATTACTAGCTGCTTGTCAACTTTAGTAGACGTTTATGAATAAGGGTTTGTCTTTATTTAGATTTCTGTACATATATGAATCATATATTCATTGCACCAACCATAAGGCATTTTTGCAACATCATACCATGAATCACAGGTAAGTACGTATAGAATGCCTAGCGTTTGTTTGGGTTAGTCACTATTTCGATACTTGCTGTCCATTATTTGCAATACGTGGAGAAAAGAATAGATTCGAGGAATCATAGCTGATGTGTAGTGGAATCTATTAACATTATGAATGCGTCGGATCTAGTTATTGTTAGTGAGTCAAACACATTGAAATACTTGTTTGTTCACGAGTATAAGTGTTAATAATAATAATAATAATTTAGCCTATATACGTCCCACTGCTGGGCACAGGCCTCCTCTCATGAGCGAGAGGGCTGGGGCTATAGTCCCCACGCTAGCCCAATGCGGATTGGGGTCTTCACATACACCTTTGAATTTATTCGCAGATGTATGCAGGTTTCCTCACGATGTTTTCCTTCACCGAAAAGCTAGTGGTCAATATCAAATGACATTTCGTACATAAGTTCCGAAAAACTCATTGGTACGACCCAGGATTTGAACCCACGACCTCCGGATTGAAAGTCGGACGTCATATCCACTCGGCTACCACCGCTTAAAACCGCTAAGTGTTAAAATAGACTTATATCTTTATAAACTTTTGATTTTCCTAAAGGTGTACAGTCGCCGTCAGATATATCGGAGCGGCCGAAGTGCTAAAAATATCTGAACACGCACCCTAACGCCTCGACAATAGAGGTGTGTTCAGATATATGTGAGCACCTTGGCCGCTCCGATGTCTGATACATAATACATAGCGACTGAACCTATCAAACCTAGGCTATAACAGCGTAACGATTTGTTTACTATTTGCCTTTATATCGCTCAAATAATTAAAATAGACGAACGAACAACGAGCTTGACGGTGGATTCCCTGTTCGGAGAGTTTTGGTTTTCATTAAGGCTAGAGCTTTCATTCAAGGTTCATCAATTCACCTAATAATAACCCATTCGTATGGAAGCGAGGTGAGGCAGAGTTTTACTGATTTTAGGGTTCCGTACCCAAAGGGTCAAACGGGAGCCTATTACTGAGACTCCGCTGTCCGTCCGTCCGTCCGTCTGTCTCCAGGCTGTATCTCATGAACTGTGATAGTTAGCCAGTTGAAATTTCTACAGATTATGTATTTCTGTTGCCACTATAACAACAAATACTAAAAACAAAAAAAAATCTTTCCAGTCTCGAGGTTCTCATCCAATCACCGAAGTCAAGCAACGTCGGGCGGGGTCGGTACTTGGATGGGTGACCGTTTTTATAGATAATGGTACGGAACCCTTCCTGTGCGAGTCCGACTTGCACTTGGCCGATTTTTTTGTATTATAAGACATTGTTACAGAAATTTACTAAGCCCCACAGTAAGTTCAATAAGGGTTGTGTTGTGGGTACTTAGACAACGATATATATTATAACATATATATATTTATAAATACTTAAATACATAGAAAACACTCATGACTCAGGAACAAATATCTGTGCTCATCACACGAATAAATGCCCTTACCAGGATTTGAACCCGGGACCAATCGGCTTCATAGACAGGGTCACTACCCACTAGGCCAGACCGGTTGTCAAAATATATTTGATGTATGTTTGTGACTGTTTTGATTGTTTAATTTAGTTTGAAATCTGTACAAATGTCTTGTTTGACATTCATGGGTACATTATGATAATGTCTAAATTGGATATAAAGAAATTGAAATTGATGGGGCTCACCATTGACCTTATTTTTATTTCAGATCCAGACAATAAGCGGCGTAGTGCTAGTCAGTTGGCGCCAGCGGGTCCTGGAGCGCCAAATCGAGTATGGCGCCCGTCTCGGACACGTAGTGCTCAGCTTGGCGCGCATGGAGCTCAATAACTTCTATAGAAACGTCATGCCCGTGGCCGAGTACTTTGATCAGAGCGGGATGCTTATAGCGGTAAGTGAGACAAAATATTTACAGATTGCGCCGTGTGCGTTGGAGGGTCTGCCATCTTGTGGCCTGAATCGGAAACAAAAACTATACATTGACACTTCACGCCAATGCAAAGCATCTACAGTTCACGTACGTTTTCGTGTGCATTGTAGGTTCTGCCATCTTGTGGGCTACATTGGAAGCTTAAACTTGACATTTACAGCTCGCGCCAATAAACAGGCGGCTCCTGTGCTGCCCCCTATAGTTTATGCACGCTCCCTATGCCATAGTACGGCGTGTAGTAAGTTGGTGACATTAGTCCGTGAGCGCTGGAGCGCCAAATTGAATATTAAAAATTAAATTAACGTCGTCTTCTTTAGTACATACATCTAGTACATAATGTTAGTTATGTACAATAAAACTAAAAACTGTGTTAGTAACAATAAATATCTTAACTAAAATCACAACAAATCACCGTTACTGGGCTTATGAAGCCCACAATAGTGCATAAAGTACGGACAGTCAATTCTGTCCGCAATCATAGAGAGGATGGTTTTAGGGCTGGCGCGCATGCGCCGTACAAATTGAGTATTGCTCGCCTCGGCCATGTAGTTGTACATTGTATTCATTATGTCTCAGATACTGAAATAACAGTTCAATTGTTCAGTTCAAACCAGGTCTATAATGTAGCGTAGTCTATAGCGTATATATAGTAATTTTGGTGACATTAGAGAGCGGGTTTGGGAGCGCCAAATCGAGTATGGCGCGAAAACAACCTTTTGGGTTAGTCCCATTATTTTGTTCGGACGGCCAAGCTATCGTAGGTGAAATAAGTCGCTTTCGAAATTTAAAAATCTTTTATTTATTTGCTTGTAAAAATGCTGACGAAATGATATGTGAAGTTTGTTGTATTGTATGTTGGAGATGTCCAACGTACAAATTAACTTCACATATAATTTCGTAATTCGTTAGTTTTAAGGTCAAATCCCACTCCAGAAAAATCTCTATTACGTCGTGCAATAACCCTAAACCTAATTGTAACGTATTTTGGCATATAAATATTTCAAATTCTAATTCTAATAACGGCGATATGGTTAAGTCAGTTACTCTCTAAGGAATAAAATGTAGCATTACTCCCGCTAAACCTGTGTGGACCAAGCTTCATGACATGAATAAGTTAACGCATTCAACGCTAATTACAAAACGTTGTCGTTTTACCTCTACGAAACATTGTCTACATACCGGGAAATCCATGTTATCAGCTACGACGTATCGCTTCGACCGTAGCTCAACGGTGAATGTGTTAAAAACAACACTGCCTGCGCTACGGCGTAGGCCTCTACGCCTCGTAGCCATTGTCTACGCGATGCGCTACGCGGTGATGTCACGCACATATTGAGTATAGGCAATTAATACGCGTGGGCGGTAAACGCTCGATTGTCGGTAGCTTTGTTGATTAACCATATTTCAAACTATTACAATAAGGGGTCACTTTAGTGCAATGCCCTAAGAAATGGAACAAAATACACTACAAGAATAATTAGCCGAAATCTTGATTAAACAAATAATTGAACTTAAGTAACAAATAATAGTACATTGTGTATTAAGGGCGGTAAACTAGAATTTATGAACAAGTATTATGAAAAAATAAACTATTACGCCCGTGGGCATAATAGCACATAATGCGGTCATCATCTCAGTATGCGGGCATACAATAACACCATTTACAATCAAGTGCGATGAAAATAAATTTAGTAAGCAAGTCTGATTTAGTATGAAAGTAAATAGTAAAAAAATATATTTTTTTTATACTACGTCAGTGGCAAACAAGCATACGGCCCGCCTGATGGTAAGCAGTCTCTGTAGCCTATGTACGCCTGCAACTCCAGAGGAGTAACATGCGCGTTCCCGACCCTAAAAACCCACCCCCCGCCCCCTCGTTGAGCTCTGGCAACCTTACTCACCGGCAGGAACACAACACTGTGAGTATCTAGTGTTATTTGGCTGCTGTTTTCTGTAAGATGGAGGTACTTCCCCAGTTGGGCTCTGCTCTAGATCTGGAATGACATCCACTGGCTGTGCCCTACCACACAAAGCGAGATGACATTCACAATGCCCATACCTCTCTTTTGGACGTAGTTTAACGACGTACCCCCGGGCCCGGGTCCAAACAATAAAAAATAGTAACAAATTTTGTTACTGTTACTTATGCAACCTTTTCTTGCAGTATAATACAGCGTGACCTCGCTATCATTGACCTAATAGAAACATAAACAAGTTCGTATAAAATAATAATACATGTGTTTTCTCTTTAAAATATCATCTAGTTTTTTTTAAAGACAAGGCACCTCAAAGTGTTCTCAAAAAGCTAACTTAACGTAACTTTGTGGCTGACGACGTGCGTCCTTGTCCCTACCCTTGTTCGATCGGACCGGCAGCAGTGTAAACAAATATATTCAATAGCTTTATTTAACGTTCATAACATAAGCGCTTTGTACCTAATGTGCCTACTTGAACAATAAACTATCTTTGTCTTTATCTAAAATAATATCAGTTCAACCGCTATACTTACCAAACTGTGTACAGTCACGTCTGAAAATATCGATACGAATAAATTGTCAAAAATATGTATACACTACCTTAATTTATGGGGCAGTAAGGTCGTGTATACATATTGGCACTTTGTCCGTATCGATATTTTCAGACTTGACTGTAAGTAGTAATTTCATCGGTATTTAAAAATCAACCTTAATACCATTGCAATAAGTGTGTTCGGAAATGCTATTATTATCTTAACATCAATCGATATCAGTCTCAGACCCAAGATAAACTGAAGACGTATTTCGCGCGATTACTCATCGGCCCATTAGCTCAGTTGGTTAGAGCGTCGTGCTAATAACGCGAAGGTCGCGGGTTCGATCCCCTCATGGGCCACTTCTCTTTTTGTATTTTTTAAATTATAAATACAACTCTTACAATGAAGGTACAAGTTTACTTTAATTCTGATTTATATGTATTGTATTCAAAGTTCCTGCCTAGAATCCGTTTAAACTAAGCTAAGTAAAGTAGGGATAAGAAAAACGGACAAGTGCGAGTCAGACTCGCCCATCGAGGGTTCTGTACTTTTTAGTATTTGTTGTTCTAGCGGCAACAGAAATGCATCATCTGCAAAAAATTCAACTATCTAACCATCACGGTTGAGATACAGCCTGGTCACAGACGGACAGGCAGACAGACGGACGGACGGACAGCGGAGTCTTAGTAATAGGGTCCCGTTTTACCCTTTGGGTACGGAACCCTAATATATATCAAATGAGCAATTTATCATAATAATGTGGATATTAAAATAATATATGGAAATGATAAAAAATACAGGACTTGAGTTTCAAAAATAAAGTTTTTTTTTTAAGTTTTAAAAAGGAATAAACTAAGTAAACCCTTCAAAATATTACATATAATACGATGATACAGATAACTTACTAACATTTATAATTATAATTTACGGCCCAATTCGAACAATGAAATACGATAACGATAAGTTCTGGTTTAGATAGGTTCTCATTTAGCATAGCAGTTCGATTCGGGCAACCAATGTCACTTTGACGTTAGAAATATCGTAGATCGATCTTATTGGGATCACAGCGACTCGAAATAAACGTCAAATTTGGCATGTCGTTTAGTTTTCGATCTTTTAAAGATCTTTCCCAGATCTTAAACGCGCCTTAATCATTCTTCGAATCGGGCCGTAAGTGAATAAATATTATTTAATTAATATTGTCCTTTTCTGCCTGAAACACAGGAACTCTTAGTTCAGGCGTTTGTAAACTTTTCCTTATTCTTAATCCTTAGTCTTTAAGATCCACCACTGTCCAGTCAAGGTATTAAATATCGACACGTACAAAGTGCCAAAAATATGTATACACGACCTTATTTCCCATACATTAACGCATTCACTGCCAACGTTTTCGTAGCGCTACACGCGTAGCCGATTCTAGCGTTTTCCCGCTTTGTAGAGGAAAGCGACTACGAACAGAGCGCCCGCCAAGCGGGTTCCCGGCACTCAATGTGTTAAAGTGGTATGTACATATTTTTGGCACTTTGTCCGTGTCTATATTTAGTACCTTGACTGTACAATACATTTTCAATAAATTATTTGTATTTGTATCTTGTTAGGAGCGTTGAGCGAGTGTAGTTCGATTGACATTTCTAACTTTTTGTATTGCATTAATGCAATGAGTCCCATACACACATTTGATCCTAAAAACAAACCTGATCGAATGATATCATAAAAAATGGCATCTAGCCTATTGGAAAATAACATTGACGTCATAGTTCCATAGAAATTTGACATTAATGATGACGCCACACTATCATTGCATAGTTAGCATGGTCCGACAATGAGTTCTAAATATTAAAACCGTGGCTATTAAAGACCGCGATAGTACTAATAAGCTTTGGAGGTGTAAAAGCTCTATAAGTCAAAATTAAATTATCAAATGAATTACAGATGTATAAAATCTATTGTCTTTGGCTAGATTCCATTTACCCTTGAACGTGACCACCCACGTACTGAGAATGACCCGAACGACAGGTAAACAAAATTAAGTTGAATATCTTATAAGTAAACGGTCTGTCATCATGACCGTACAGAATAACAGATTGTATGTCTGCGTATTTAACTTATAATAATTGTATAATTGTATATCTTATACCTTTAAACGAGCAATTCTTGTATATATATATATATATATATATATATATATATATATATATATATATATATATGTATATATATATATTTCCGGGATCTCGGAAACGGCTCTAACGATTTCGCTGAAATTTGGTATATGGGGGTTTATGGGGGTATACAATCGATCTAGATTAGTCTTATGTTTGGGAAAACGCGTGTTTTCGAGTTTTCATGCGTTTTTCTTTCGACGCAGAATATGGTCGCTAATTTCGTGTTGCCGGACACTGTCCGTCTGGTCCAACGGGTTAAGACGCGGACTGCTAAACGAGTGTTACGCGTTCGAATCTCGCCCAGTGACTAACTTTTGTTTTTTTTTATATGTTCATGTTATATATATTTTTTTAATTTTTATTGTTTTAGACAAGCTTAATTTAGTAAAAAAATGTAGTTAAGATTATCACCTATACACCACCATAGTACAATAAATAGTTGTAACCGAGCAAAGCTCGGTCGCCCAGGTACTATATATATATATATATATATATATAGCATACCTAACAATTATTATCTGTTTATATGCTATGTTGTTTAGTTAAACCGATTTTAATGACATCTACATGTTACATAAAGTTAAGTTAAAAAAAAACATATTCTAGGTATAACAACCCATATGACAAAACAAGCAAACAAACAATTCAGCCTATATGCGTCCCACTGCTGGGCACAGGCTTTCTCTCATGCCCAAGAGGGTTTGGGCTATAGTTCCCACGCTGGCTCAATGCGAGTTGGAGACTTCACATACACCTTTGAATTTCTTCACGAATGTATGCTGGTTTCCAATATGACACATTACAAAATAAAACTAAAATATAAAAATTATAAAATATACATTAAATAATTCAAACACTACACAATTACAAAGCTACAAACATAATTAATTATAATACAAATAAATTAAATAATGATTAACTGCACTAGGTAGAAATCGTTACTTAGTGATAATTTCTACCCAGTGTTTTGTCATGGGGCAGTCCAAGCGCTCAGCGAACATGATCAGGATGGTGTTGGAGCTGCTCCGTACTCTGCAGCGACGCTACTTTCTTCCTTCTGACGGCATGAAAGCCATCAGTGCGCGCTTCTACAGCTTCATCAGCATCCTTAATATAGAAAAATATAGGCTATATTTTAAAAGATAATCCAGAGTAGGGTATGTTTAGAAAAACGAACTAAGCTTTAGGACGTAAGTAAAGAAAACTCTCAAATTTCTACTCTCCATTTTTAATCCCTCAGCTAAGGGAATATCTTACAGTATATAAAATATCATAATTATAATGATATAATTAATCCTATCTATATTCGTTCAACCGTTTTTGCGTGAGACGATGACAACAATATTTTAATAATCAATCAAATATTTCGTTGCTGTAAGTATTTAAGCCCAGTTGCATGCATGCAAATATATTTTAATACACTAATAATAGATCACAACTATAGATATACAACAGATAAAACTAGATAAAATAACTCAAATAAAACAAACAGAGAGGAAAAAATACAGTATACAATTTAAATATTAATACAAAAATGACAAGTTAATTCAATATATCAGCAAAGTCTACTAACAATCTTTAATAATCAATTCTTTAACAAAGTACTACTAACATAAACTTCAACAATTAATAAAGGATTAAAACTTGAAATTCTTGTAATAATTAAAATGAGTTTTCTCTCCATCAAAAGCAAATGTAAACGTGACATGTACGGTTAAATTAAGAGCAATTCCTAGCCGAGCAAATTTTCAAATCTCGAATTTTTGAAGCTATGTTTCTGTCGCGCTGCGGTGGGCGGGAGCCGGAGCTATCTAAGTGTGAGTGCGCGCACACAGACGCGAGACTCGTGCGCTCGCTCATTGCGCGCCGTTCCGTCGACATCGCCCGCGAGCCAGACGGAATTTATTCTGCGCTGCCCGACGCAAGTTGTTTTTGTTGTTACCACGTAATATTGTTTTTCATTTTTATATTATACTGTATCTATTACACCCTAATACCAAACACCCTATCACCTGTACTAAATGTATTTTACACCTATGATGACAAAATAATAAATGATTGATTGATATTAATTACCATATAGGTAAAAACTGCAAAAAAGAATGATGTCTCAGCTTCGGTTGTCGTCGTACAGTCAAGTGCAAAAATATATATCGAAAGAATCGTCTCATAAATATGGTACTACGCTCTTATTACACTGGAATAAGATGCTATGGGACATATTTTTGAGTAAGATGTGTACACCCATATTTTTACACTTGACTGTACCTATCCGTATCAGTAAGTTGGGAGTGATCATGGTGTGTTGTGAAATTTTGTAAGTAGGTATAAATATACCTATGGTTAAACTACAATCTATTTAACTTGTAGTACGATGGGGCTAAACTTGGGCCGCCTTATTGAAGAACGTATCGCAATGACAATCTGGGTAAAGTATGTTGGGATAATGCCGGATAATTTTGGGACTAATTGAGAGAACTCGAGAAAAAATGTTTTTTCGAGATCACAACACGTGACAGATTCTTGAAGTACGTAGCGAATCGTTAAATAATAACCGTAGATTCGGCCTGAATTTTGGTATTCTTCAATATAGAACGGTTTTAGTTTTGTACCTGTGTAAAGATGAGACATACTTTTTTTTAGGGTAACGAGTGTTTTGCCATCAAGGGAGAACATTGGATGGTGAAAAAAAGTTGCTTCTAATGGAAAGAGAATAAGGTATCACAAAGAAATAGGTCCGGTGTCTACCCTTTTGTATCCGATCTTAACCCTGATACAAAAATTGATAAAATTGTGGCTCTCAAACTTTGATACCTATGTCATAAGGCAATTTGATAAGTAAACAATGTGCTAAGAAACCTCTTATTGTAAGGTTTACCCGAAGTAATAAAAAAAACCACTAAAATAATAGATACGTTGCGAAGTTTTGACAATTTAAGATTTCGTGAACTGTACAGGTTTAGGGAAAGTGTAAATGTACTCGTATTGTTTATTGAATGGAATGTACTGGAAGATATTAAGTACTTAAGTAGGAGGGACAAAAATCAAAATAAAAAATAATCGTGCCCAGTCATTTTTAATGAAGGTCGCCAAAAAAATAAGAATCAAACTTAGAAATCAAAAAGACTAAGTAGTTCTTTAAAAAGGTCAAGGTCACTGAGAGCCCATCTTGAAGTATGGAAAATAATTAAAATTGCGATTTTGTTGGTTTAATTTTGCAATTATGTATATATATATATATATATATATATATATATAGTTGATATACAATCTTTTTTTTTGTTGATAAAATGTAAGGATCGTATGTAAAGAGTAAAGTAAATATATAGGAAAAGAGAGCCCTCTTGAAGCATTTTAAGGAAACTAATTTCGAAGCCCTACCTCTATTTTGTATCCTAAACTAGCTTTGTATGTATGCGTTAACATCTACATATGCATCCGTATGTGTAGGTACTTTATTGCGAAAAATTGCTCATTTATTTTACTCGATTTTGTTATAACTTTCAACATGTATCATCATCCCTATACAATATAAATACTCTTTATTGCACACTTCAATAAAAGAAAACAATACAAAAGAAAATTTAAAACACATAAGCACAGGTAAACAACATGCGATCTTATCGCTAAAAGGCAACCTTTGGGTTGCGGAAATTTAAAAAAATACATTGTCAGTAACCGTCGCGCTGGTAGTGGTACTGGATAAAAATAATGGTACGAAAGTGTGATCAAGAAAACAATAAATGTGATAATTAAGGTCAGTAGGTAAATTGAAGAAAATTTAAAGTTTGATAATCACTGCTGTTTTTTAAATAGGTAAAGATCTGATTGTTTCTGGTCCGATCTTTCCTGGAAGGGTCAAGATCGGATATCGGTCTACAGCAGTGCTAGGTCTGTTAACACAATTACAAAAACAAACACAGTTTCATCACAATACGCAAAATAAATTACAGAGCGAAAATCGGATAGAAGGAAGAATTCGCGAAATTTACCTTGCTCTCTGTGATTGCACATAGCACAAGCCCGACTCCCTGAGCGACGCGGGGACACTGACAGTCGAGGCGCAATGAAATGGCGTCTTACACAATGTTGCCTACATTAAAAAATAAAGCCAAATTAGGAGGGGAAATGAATGCCCTACGTTCTTCACCCGCATCCGGTATTTACCCAACATACCTTAATCGTTGAACCGCCGCATTTCAAAATGGCCCTTATTTTGATATCGGCTAGCCGTAATGTAATACGGCGGATTATACAATACGACTGCGATACTTATATATAAATCCCCTCGTCAATGTAATTTCATTAAATTTGCTATCTAGTGGCAAACATCAAAGTAGTTATCTTTTACTTGTGACGCACAAGTGTGAGCAATGTAAAATACTATATTTCTAAAAAAAAATTGCCTACTACGTAATAAAAGAAAATGTGATTATTAAATTATAATACGAAAGGTGGTCAAATCTCAAAATGCTGTTGTTTTATTTAAAATAATGAAATAATTAGACCAGTTCCGAAAGTACCGGGAAATCCCGGTTCTTTAAAACAGTACCGGTTCTGCAATCCCTAATAAGGATGTTATGCCCATCACTATTCCTTCTATGTACGTATATTTAGAAACTGTCTCCGCCTCCAATTCGTGCGATAAGGACAACTGCAGCTCGGACCGAAATTCACTCGCAAAAAACTCAAAAATCGAGGTTTTGCTCTCGACTGTTTCCTCCTCCAAAACGCAACTAATCATTATGAAATTTTGGAAATTGCAAGAGGAAGAAATAATCTATGCCGCTATGTTTTGATTTTTTGGATATTTTTTGTCATACTTGTATACTGTGCCTTTTTTTACAGCCAATTCAATTGAGCCGTTTTTGCGATTTTCGAGGCGCTGTATCTTTCTTCAAAATAAAATAATCCAAAAAAGCAAAACATAGAGGCACAGATATTGATGATATTGATCTTATTTGAAAAAATCACTGCTCTAGGTTAAAAATCCAGGGAGGAATCAGTCGAGAGCGTTTGTATGGAAAAATCGCAACTAGGAATTCCTCTTAAGTATAACAAAAATAAAGTAGAGGTTTTTTGCATTATGAAACTATAATATAAAAAAATATAGGTATTAATAGTAAGTAGGTGTTAATTGCATAAAACAAGTAGATAATTACGGTACATAGCAGAGATACTCGTACTTAAGCAATTAAAAAAGCTTATTTTGAAGGATATCTATCTTCCCGGTATCCTATTAGTTCACTCACACGCACATTTTGGGCAGTTATATATTTTTTTCATAGGACTGCTGTTTGGGTTGACATAAAGTCCTGTCTCATGTTCAACTCTTACACGTGTTGTTAAAAAAATTAAAATAATAACCTTGTTAAGCCGATAAAGTCACTAACTTACAAGCAAATAAGTGCATTTAGTATTAAAAAAATAATAAGCGGTTCCAAGGAGGCAAGGGTGGTCATTTTCTCATTTAATATGTATGGACGGAGCCTTCTAGAAATTACTACGTTTATTCACGTTTTCTATTCTATTGATTACTGGTATTGTTTACGTGATTTGTGTTAAAAGACAAGTTGTCATAAAATGTATGTTATAACTACTTAAATGAAAGATAATAAAAATAATTTTACGTTATTTAGAAAGTTTTCTTTCTTGGTAGTAAATATACATTCCATTTAAGAAAGATTTTTTGTGGCACCAAAATACTAATGATTATATGGAGCCTAATGTAAAGGTCCTTATGGACATGAAGCATATAAGGCCTCTTCTCTGATGGAAAGCCACGTATAACATACTATACTAAGAAGATGCCTATTATATTCATATTCATATTCCTTTATTGATAAAATTACAAATTTTACATGTCAAAAGGTAATACAATATATAATTAGGTCGATGTCAATTTAAGTACAATTAAGATAATAAATAATAATAATCAAATTCAATTACAGTAAAATAAAACAGTTTAAAAATAATCAAAACAATTCAAATATCCAATATCCAATCCAATATATATCTAGTTAGTAATGAACACAAGTTTTGCTCATTTTAGTAATTTTAATTTAATAATTATGAGACCTAGCAAACCTTTAACAGACTCATAATAATTAAAAAGGTCTAGCCAGTCTATTTTCTAAGATCAAGTTTGCCATACATTTACTATGGCGTACACTTGGAAGATTTAACAACCGGAGACGCATTGTCTGTAATTTTCTGTACAAAACAGTCTGCCGATTTTTGCGGGAGAGGGGCACGTCAAATGTATGGCTATTTGTACGTCACGTACGGTCATAAAATTTGATTTTACATCAGAATTCAAATTTCGAACGTCAACTTTTGCATACCGCCACGAGACATGCAATTATTTTTACCTTTATCAAGAAGTCGGAAAATGGTCGCTTCCGAGTCATGGGCGGTGACGCGACAGTCGAAGGGCATCAATAAAGCAGCGCGATCGATAGACGGTCAACGTACAATGTCACCGTTGGTCGCTAAACGATGCCGACAACTATTTACATACATACGGTTACATAGGAGCGTTTCAGGCCCAACGGCATGCGTTCGATTTCGTAATCGCCTCTGATATAAACAAATAAATGTCGTAATCATATTAAGGCATCGTTTAATTTCATTAAAAAACTTAAAATTATTCAATAATATGCATGTTATACTGCTGATAAGCTATACGACAGTTAACGATGCTAACAACCATTTACATATGGTTACATGGGAGCGTTTCAGTTCAAAAGGCATGCTTTAGATTTCATAACGTCGTTTGATATACACAAATAAATGTTGTAATGTTGTTTAACCTTTTTAATTTAAATAAAGACGACGACCGGCGACCGCAGAGCTGGCAGCTTCCTCGCTCAAAGAATTAGTCTTGCAATGCAGCGAGGAAATGCTGCCAGTATCTACGGCACCATGCCGCAGGGGGATATTTTTTAGTATTTTATTTTAAGTTTAGTATTATTTATTTTTAGATTTAGGTTTTAAGTTTTATAGTGTATTCTACAAATTGTATAGTAATGTTAATCGAAATAAATATATATATTTAAATAATATATAAAAATAATTAGATTGCAATTATTCGCGAATATATATTTAAGAGCCCTTAATAACAATGAATAAACTGAACCTATGAATAATAATTCGTTACGTATGTGTAAAATTCATTAAGATTTCCATGTTATTAGTTAAGAAAAGACGGTACTCCCTTACTATGAGACAGTTTGTGTGCTCATTTGCGTCCTATACCATAAAAAAAAAAAACAGGGAAAAGTTCAATAGTGTTAGCACTTAAATTGCAGATACTTAAAAGCAATTATCGATACCATCATACCAGTTTTGACACTTATTTAATTGTTTTTATGACTCCTCTTAAATGAAACCTCTTTAGATGTATAGTGTTTTATATCTTCTAATATACTAATTTAAACGCAGTTAACATCCATATTTACCACACATTTACTAAATTATGTACCTTTTTATAATTATAACGAGCGAGCACATCACCAACAAACTGTCTCGCAGTTTGGCAAATATTTTGTTTTGTGGTACACATATTTTATATTTTAATGTTATAATAATAAAAAAAAAATATCATCAAAGTATACTGAAAAATATAAATATGTAGGCAGCAGTGTTTGTCGAATTAACAGCTATAATTCAAAAATATGTAAAAAAGTTTTAAAACATGACAACTGAAACGTCGGGCATCAGACCGTCAACATCTCCAGCATCTCCTGAGATGCCTCGTAGAGAGGCGAAACACGTGTCGAGTTTTGTACTTTTGGTGGTGGGTTGTTGTATTTATTTGCGTATTTATTTTTGCGGTGGGAGGGTGGGAACATTAATTGCATGTAAAAATACGCAAGTAAGTATAGGGGGTTAGCACTAATTGACTAGCACGTTATTTTCTCGCGGATTAGCAAAGTAATATTTCTTGTTTTAATTAGCATGGATTTCCGCAAAGTAACGCCTGATTCTATTAATTAAAAAAAAAACTTTTATTAACGCACATATCATGTCATTACACTGGCATCGAACTATTATCACTACATATAGAAACGATACAGAAAACCTATATTTTGCGCCATGAGTTGTTGTTGTTTTGATAACAAACCATAGAAGTGGAGTGTGAATCTCACGATCTAAACGCGTAAGCGCCATGAATTTTATGGCTATTATATTAGCTTTTATTTTATTGTTTAGTATGGATTCTTCGTAGTAATAATAACTTGTACACTGGTGATCTTCTTGACTATCTATCATCTTAGGTACAATCGCAGTAAATAGAGAGTTAATACAAAAGTCTAAGCCGCCGACCACATTGTTGTGCTTCTAAGAACTTTGACTACCATGAACTAGCAGACTGAAAAACAAACTATTTACGTCGTCTTACTACCATCGAAAATTCATCAGAAATAAACATAACTGCGTGTATCCAAGTCTAACAACTACTTAAATATCCAATAAATTCGACGTTTGCTCTCTCTGTCTACAAAACATTAAGTCATCGATAATCACGTTAACGCCGCTTTGACACTTATTTGTAATGAAATAAAGTCTAATATAACTTGACGTGATCAGCTATCGGACATTCTTATTAATGTTGTACGTGAAAATTGTATGCTTTAAGCGAGGCACGAATTTATGTTTGTTTTCATTTTAACGATGGTTTCGGGTACAGTTTTATTGAATGATAATTTACGCTAAGGATACCTAAATAATGTCACTGGGGGAACATCGGAAGACACAGAGGCCAAGAGAATTAAATAAGTACATTTTTGAACAATGTTACACAAATCTATCTAGCTCCAAATTAAACAGAGATTGTTTTATGAGTATGAAATAGGTAAACATCAATAGATAAATCAAAAGAGAGGTATGGGCACTGAGTATCATCTCGCTGAGTGGGGTAGAGCACAGCACAGCGGATGTCATTTCAGATTTAGAGCAGAGCCCAACTTGGGAAGTACCTCCATGTTACAGAAAATGGCAGCCAAATAACACTAGACCCTACTCATAGTGTTGTGTTCCTGCCGGTGAATAAGATTGCCAGAGCTCGACGAGGGTGCGGAGTGTTAAGGTCAGCAACACGCGTGTAACACCTCTGGAGTTGCAGGCGTCCATAAGCCACGAAGACTGCTTACCATCAGGCGGGCCATATGCTTGTTTATATGTTCGATAGTGTAGCTCAGAAAAGATCGATAACTCATGAACAAATATTTTAAATTTAATTTTAATGAAATGCGTGTACCTGGATGCGAACCCAGGCAATAATGCTACGTAGCTTTGTCCACAAAGAC
This sequence comes from Cydia pomonella, assembly GCF_033807575.1. Lineage (NCBI taxonomy): Eukaryota > Metazoa > Arthropoda > Insecta > Lepidoptera > Tortricidae > Cydia > Cydia pomonella. The sequence goes on along the minus strand of NC_084707.1, from coordinate 3,512,130 downwards.
TGGGTCACCGACTAGACTACAAGGCCGTTGAATCATCTTTGTAAATTGAATTGCAAAATCGCACCCATTCCAATATGATACTTACTGATCTGTCAGTGTCAAAAGTGACACTTTTGGTTGAAGGTTGACATAATGCGCAATTCAGCAGAAGGAGATTGGAATCATCTCATATTAGAATGATGTCAGATCCATGTTAGATCGGTATAACATTATATTGTTGAAATAGGCTTGTTTATCATGTTTGATGTATCGTACCTTTATTAGCGCAAAACTTGGAAAGAAACGAGAAATTACAAGTTTCTGTTTGCTCCAATGGTTGACTGGTAGAGAATGCTTTATATCGTGTAATGTAAATAAATAAATAAAAATTATAACAACCTGTATTTGAAATCGTTGACAATTGTTGATGTGATATAATTTAGAACTTTGACAAGCACTGGGCTATAACCGCGAAAATCGAAGTTCGTCGATTGCGGGCATTTTTCTCTGTCACTCTTTAGTTTATTTATCTAAAAACACTTAAAAACTACTTTCCATTGTATTGGAACCGTGCGAAGTGCGTGGTGGGGGTAAGTAAAGCGATCCCAGCGCATAAGGTGGTAAAAATTTGAACTAACTGCGGATAGCGTCTTTAACATTTCGTACAATTATATGGCTCGAAATGAAACTTTGATTTACGATTACTCCTGAAATATTCATTTAAATTGTATGGTGTAAGGGAACATTGTAATCTGTATGAAATGCTTAATATAACTAACGTATTTATTTTGATAATTGTTAATAATGTATCCATGTAAATAGCTTTGCAAATGCCACATATTACGTGGATTATAAGAATGGATATAGTAAGTTATCCTTAAAAGATAGATATTTCATATCGCGGACTTTTTTGTAGACCTATGAATGAGAAACAACTCCACCATACATTGTGTTGTTATATGTAGCTCAAACGGATTAGGCAGCGTTTTCGATTAAAGCTCTTAGCCAGCGTGATTTTTTCCGACAACATCGTTATATTTCAAACAATTTACACAAAACCTTAACAAGTTATATACTTAAGCCTTCCTCAAGAATCACTCTATTGATAGATGAAAGTCATATGAAAATCCGTTCAGGAGTTTTTAGTTTTGGAGTAGTTTTATAAGATGTAGTGAATTGACGTTTTCCCCTAGAATTGCGGACACTAGGTTGCGTGACAGTCGTGCACGCTCCCAATAAACAGCGAGCGAAAACCGAGTACGGTTTATCTGCCGCCAATGTCGCTCGTTTACACTCCAGTTTCTTAGCTGTCTAAAATGAAGGAAATAATAATAAGTATAAGCTTAGTGAGAGTAAAAGAGAAAGATCCCCGCAATTTACGAATTTCGGTTTTCGCGGTATGCCCTCTGGGAGTCTAGCATTTACGTGCATGGCGTTCACACCGTATTTAAGTAGTTAGAGAAGCCATACCACAAAATGAAATTGTCGTAATCGCAACCTGTACCACACGACCAAAACATCGTAAGCGCCGTAAAATTCATGGCGCTTACGCGTTTAAGTCGCGAAATTCACGCTCCGCTTCTATGGTTTGTTATCAAAACAACAACAACTCATAGCGAAAAATACTGGTTCTCTGTGCCGGTTCTATACGTAGTTATAATAGTTCAATGCTTGTAACAACTGTTTTCCGAAACTCATATTCACAATTGCTCTCGGTGAATGGATTGATATGTCCATTCACCTGTACCCGTGTCACTGACAGTGTCAAAACTGACATATACGCTATCGAGGACGTAATTTACTTTCTATACATCTTGCTCGCACTTATATGCGAGTACGAGTGAGATGCATAGAAAGTACGAGTAAGTTACGTTCTCGATAGCGTTTATGTCAGTGCCGAACTGGTGGTAGCCACACTGTACAACAAAATTTTTTTCGTTGTCTTGTATTTTGCCCCCAAAAAATGTGACGAAGTGTAGCATTTTGTATGTGATGAGATTTTTTTTATTTTTCTCATGTAAATTATAATCTACAGCCAGAAAGACATGCAATAGCACTCGATTTTTTTTATTTATTTCATAGAAAACACAAATACAGGCGTGACAGAGTGGACAGAAACAAGTAAACAGAAAGAATTTTACCCCATTTCTTGCCTGAAAATAATAATAATAAATATCGGACACGGCGAGTATAGTCGGTAACTCTCTCTCTGCGGCCCTGACCACCGGCAGCTTGGGCCTCGCCCTACTGCCGGCGGCACCCTAGGTTAGGTTTTTTATCATATGTTTATATGTATTTTGTATACATTTTTATATTTTACTTTTAGATCCATATTATAAAAACCTAGCCTAAGATGAAAGATAAATAAAGAGAATAAATATTATAGGACATCTGTACACAAATTCACCAAGTCCCACAGTAAGCTCAAAAAGGCTTTTGTGTTGTGGGTACTCAGACAACGATATATATAATATATCAATACTTAAATACATAAAAAGCACACATGACTCAGGATAACCTGTATTCATCACACAAATAAATGCCCTTAACGGGATTCGGACCCAGGACCATCGGCGTCAGACCGGTATTTATTTGTATTTATTAATAATAATTAAAGCGTGCTTTTACTCAATGCATTAAGTCCAGTCGTGTCATAGTTGTTTACCCAATTATGGCGTCATTTCCTGAGTAAGCCGTGTTGTCGGAATGGTCGGCCGATAACACTAGTCATACGTCACGCGATTGCTTCTGTCAACGTTGATAGATAGATAGATAAATCATTTATTTGGCAGCTGCAAAAACACACAATATAAAGTTTAAATCATCATAAAGAACACAAATTATTACAGGAACAAAATAAAAATAGCACAAAAGAAAATTGAGACAACAAAAAAGGCATAATTAATAAACAATAAAATAAAATAAAAGTACCTACCTACATACTGTGTGCGTTGCAGCAGGACAAAAGGGTCACGGCTCAGTGATACTCTTCACTCTTTCGAGGAAATGCACTGGTTTTCTGCCGGAACCCAGGTCACAGCAGATGTATAAAATGAGGGTATGTGTGTGTTACATGTTTATAATATATAAGTCGTATGTGATAATAAATAAGTCAGCAAGGGTGTGAACAGTGTGTCTGCCTGCCATCTCCACCATGTTAGATTCTGAAATCTGCGACCAAAAAGCCGTATGGAATACCAGCGGTTTGTTTATCGAGGAGAATCTTTTTAAAACTATGTTTAAATGATTTTTTGGACTTCAGCTCTCTCAAAGGCGGGGGTATATCATTCCAGCATTTGGTCGCAAGATAACGGAAACAACCGGTAAAGGCAATTGTCCTATGAGGATGTACTTCTAAAAGGCAACGTCGAGTAGATCTTGTGCCGTGTCGAGTGTGAAAAGAAGAAATATTAATTTTCGAGTGAAGATACATGGGTGACTTGCAATTTATAACACCGAAGAGAAGACAGGCAAGGTGTAAATGTCTGCGTGATACCATATTCAAAGTCGAAGACTTGTTCAAAAACGGCGTGATATGGCTCCTTGGAGGAATTGTGTAGCAATATCGATGACACGCATTTTAAACTCGCTGTATTAGTCGACGAGTTTTTTGTTGCAGACGAGGCCGTTGTTCGCGTGGATTTCAATAAAACAGTGCTAAAAATATATCTTAATAAAACGAACTTCACATTATAATATTCCCACAGTCTTAAAAACGTGGTACGACGTGCTCTAAATGCTTGACTATGGTTTTTTTCTAATCCTCTATTGTTATCAGTCATTTATGCATTCATGAACTCTAATATAAGAACATACATAATAGGTTTGGAGAAAAGTCTATATTGTCTATTCCTCATAACAGCCCTTGTGCTTTAAAATCGCTAAGACGATACTGCGATTAATGGCTACCAACCTAACAAAATCAAAATTAATATAGTTTTCATACTAAGTGCATTACTGCCAACATTTAAAACTATTTTTAATGTCATCGCCGTCTCGTGAACGTCAATTAAAAATAATAGACAATATTTTTCATTTTGACGTATCCCGCGCATATATTATTTTTAATTAATTTTGCAGTCGTAGAAAAAGTATTGTATGCAACGTTGTATAAATAGGTAAAAAATGCACGTGGCTTATTCCTTTACAATGTTTACCTATGCCCTGGCTGCGGCTCATATTGTAACCCACGCCACTCGCCTTTTTGACTCTTCTTATGCAACGGTTGCATAAAATACTATAGTGTCCTTTGAGTCATAACTACTACTACTACTAGTACTTAATGGCGCAGCGACCTAAAATGAGTCTTGGCCTCCGACACGAGTACACGCCAGTTGTCTCGATCCTGTGCCATCTCCCGCCAGTTATCGGCCTGGAGATCGCGCAAGTCCGCTTCAACAGCATCGCCCCAGCGATATCTGGGACGTCCGATAGGCCTCCGCCCTACCGGGCGTCCCAGGTATGCCCTTTAGTGCCGCGATCCTCCTCCATTCTCAAAACGTGGCCAAGCCAGCGGAGACGGTGAGCTTTTGTTTCGCCGACAATATTGGGTGTAGCCACAAGATCTTCAATCTCGACGTTTTTGCGGAGTCTAAGGCTGCCATCCTCTCTTCTCACAGGGCCCAGGATCTTTCGAAGTATTCTCCTTTCTGTCACCAGGAGTTTATTTTCTTCTTTAAGTTTTAGTAGTGTAACTTATGCCTATTTCCTGTGTTTGAATGTTTAAACGGAAACAAACTTACTTAGAAACATGAAACAGGTTTAATTTTAGCATATTAAAACCAGAATAAATAATATCCCAACAAAATAACAAAAGCTACCTACTAATTTAAGCGACCGACATACACAAAGCAGGTAAAACCAGCCGTGGGACCCAGCATGTGCTCAAGATTATGTCTCGTAAATTCTTGATGTCCGGCACAGTATACGTGTCTTCATAAAATATTAGTTTCTTTACAGGGTAATGGTGGGCTGCATTTCTTCGACATTTGTTTTTCACGATGATAGCTATCGTTGCATTGTGAATGCATGAGCCCGATGAAGACGTTTGCCTTTGTGACGCAAATGCTCAACATTATTCGGAAACCAAAATTCAATGGCTTTGGATAAGGATTAGTTTTTAGACCAAAAGGTATTCTTTTGTTTTCATACAGTCCTTTGGTAGATGAGAAGGTGTTGTTATATATGACCTTGACCGTATGTTACAGATAAAAAAGAATATCTGTTATAACTCAGATAATTATTACATACTCGTATATACACTACCACTTATTCGTGTTGTTTATTACGAAATAAAATACTGTAAAACTCGCTTAAAATAGTAGATTGTGTCACAAGGGAGCAACATGACATATTTACGGCAAGGGTGTATATTAAATCTTAAATAGTAATGTAATGGAATCCCGAGAGTAGCGAAGGATTCTAAAATTGAATCCTGAGCGTAGTGAAGGATTCAAGCGTGTTCCGCTCAAGATGAAAATAATTTTGCTACCAAGTGACACATACTGCTTTCCACATCACATATGAGAATATTGTTTTGTTTCAAAATATTATTAAAGCAAAAAATATACGTATAGTGTCCTAGAACAGAAAAGTATTACTTTGATCCCATGTAGCAGGGACACCTATGGACCTTATCCTATGAGGGCTTTATTTTAACTTACTTTTGAGTGGTTGAGAGATAATAAAGGTATTATTTTGATACGTATACCTACAAATGCACGATCGAGAATATGGTTCCGGTTAGGTAACTTGAAGAATACTTAAATATACTTTTTGCCTTTGTAATAAGGGTTCGTGAGGTAGATGATAATACTAATATATGACCTATGTCTTTCGAAGAACTTGTTATTACAGTTTTCCGTAAACGAGATAATAGTAGCAGTTAGCTAGGCAATGTCAAGATTATTTGTGATTCTCTTTTATTTTCTTTATTTTAAGCAAGCCGATGTAATAACCGTTCTTTTGCATTGTAGATTTATTCAAATAATCTATGCGTGTGTAATACTATTACTATGACAGTTTGTGACTAGGTACCTAATAATAAATGAAAATATACCGCAGGGCAGCTTGCGGCGAGCTGTTGGGGAGTAATGACCCCACCGACGTAAGTAGGTACTCCCGATAGTCAACATAATATTTTGCAAAAGATATATGATCTAGAGATATCTTGACCCCATTGTCCGTGTATGGGTTCATTTATATCAAATAGCCTTATTTGACGTTCATAAGCGCATTGTAATTTGCCTACTTGGAAAATGAACTATCTTTATCTTTAAATAAAGAAAAGTAATCATGCAACATACATCTACCATTTAATTTTATGCTTAACTTTTTAACATAAGTATATAAAGGATATTGATTATTTCTTACATTTCATACAAGCTAACATTCAATGCTGCACTAATAATATACATTTTCTTTCAATTCCACAATCCAATTCCTATAATTATGTACTCATGTATATAATCTAATAAAGAATGTATAATCCAACCCCATAATAGCAGCCATTTTCTTTGTAGAATTGTCAGAGTTAAAATTTCTGAGTAAAAAATAATTACAATGCTAAGTTTCATATGACACATCGATATCGGATATTCAGAGGCGTGGTATTGGCCAGGCGCTTATGAATTTTTCGTTAGTCGGGTTGAACGTGCTGGGTGACCTAAATATGATGATCAGTTATGCTGCAATTAGGGCTTACGTTTTGTGCTCACTAGTTGGCGCCACTGTAGAGTGAGGTCCAGAAAAACAGACCTCAAAAATTAAAACGTTCTAATATAAACAAATAGTACCTGGGCGACCGAGCTTTGCTCGGTTATAACTATTTATTGTAATATGGTGGTGTATAGGTGATAATCTTAACTACATTTTTTTACTAAATTAAACTTGTCTAAAACAATAAAAATTAAAAAATGATATATAAACTTGAACATATAAAAAAAAACAAAAGTTAGTAATAACCAGGCGAGATTCGAACCCGTAACACTCGTTTAGCAGTCCGCGTCTTAACCCGCTGGACCAGACGGACAGTGGCTAGCAACACGAAATTAGCGACCATATTCTGCGTCGAAAGAAAAACGCATAAAAACTCGAAAACACGCGTTTTCCCAAACATAAGACTAATCTAGATAGATTGTATACCCCCAAAAACCCCCATAAACCAAATTTCAAAATGCGAAATCGTTAGAGCCGTTTCCGAGATCCCGGAAATATATATATTTATATATATACAAGAATTGCTCGTTTAAAGGTATAAGATTTTAGATGGTTTAATTTTACATATATTTTAGATGGCACTTTTTTTAAACAACTAACATTTATTGAACAATATCTAATGTTTGCCATTATTAATCAAAAATGGAAACATATTTATCACGATTATGAATAAAGAGTGAAAATTCACGATACTCTAGCTTCCAACCCCCCAAAAATTCTATGAATTTGAGATTTTGGAAGACCTTCGTCTACACTAGTGCCCCTAGCGGCGATTTTATTATTCTTGGGTTATTGATTTGTGACTTCGGTAAAAGGTAAGTAATTGGAGCAATTAAGAAACTTTCAATAATAATTATTCATTGGGAAAGTTCTGCCGGCCCGAAATAAGTTTGGACAACGCAACGCAATAACAATGGAATAGTCTAGAAAGAAGACGTGGTAATAATAGCACATGTTGTAATTTATAGGCGTTTATGTAATGTAAAGATAAAGACTTGACATCACAAAAACATCTGTGTAGTGTGCGAGCACATCCCACTAATAAACCGATTTTATTCTTATCGGCCGTAGTTCCTGTCTCAAATCATATTATGAAATCGTCAGTAAGTAACACTCTGAATTGGTTTTTGCTTACAAATTAAACCAAAGCGCCTTTTATGATCCCGATAGAAATGTCCACAGCTTTAGTACAATTCATAACTACGTTAGTTTACATCAACCACCACCTCTTTGGTTAACACTGTAGGTGAAACTGCAGTGACCTTAATTTTCGATTTCTGAAGAAGCAATTTTCGTTCTGGGTATGGGTGACCCTAGCAGACATATCTGCTTAAAAAAAAATATAGTCATTCGAGATATTCTCAACCCTCAGGTAAACGGCGAGCGGAACCCTGAGGAGGTCTACAAGGACTTCCGCGCTGCCGTGCTCCAGATCCTCGGCTCTGTCGAAGACCAGTCAACCATGAACGGCGTAAGTGGCGTCGGCGTCGGCGCCGGCGGGATTCCTGGCGAGATCGTCGGCGTGGAGCCCGCGCCGCAGACGGGCATGCGGGAGCGGGTGAGGGCGGAGGTGTTGCCCGTGATGCCGGTCAATGGTGATGCGAGGATCACCAGTCCGAAGGTTTGTACTTACAATGGTCGACAGTATTGATTGTCGTATATTATGAACATTAAAACCAAACACTTTTCTTCATTGTGAAGTTTTCTCTGAATTTTATGTTATTTCTACTCGAAACCACGAACTCTTTTCATCCCACAGGAAAAAAGTGTCCACATATATCCATATTTTGAAAACCGTACACATTATGTAAAAACACATTTTTTTCTATATGAATCTGAAGAGCTCGTAATTCTGAGTAGAAAAAAATATGATACTGACAGAAAATTCCACAAATCTCCACACAATTCCACAAGACGTGATATTTTTTATGCTTATATTTTAGATCAGGTTCCTACCTCTGATAAATCTAGATAAGCTCTATTTAGAGTCCTTGTATACAAATTCGTCGGCGACATCTGTCGTTTATGATGGTGCTTCCATATTATGACGCTTGCGAAGTCAGTAAGTAGTTTCGACAGAATAGACTCTAAATATATTTCATTTGACACATCTAATCCCCAAGTTCGATTGTTTTTTGCTCTGAAAAGTTCAAAGAAATAAAATCTGGAAACCTGTCAGTTCCTTATCTTATACGTTTAATTCTTGTATGTATATATTTATATATTTCGGAGATCTCCAAAATGGCTCTAACGATTTCGATAAAATTTTCTATATGGGGGTTATCGGGGACAAAATATCGATCAAGATAGGTCTTATCTCTGGGAAAACGCGCATTTTTGAGTTTTTATATGTTTACCGAGCAAAGCTCGGTCTGCCAGATATTAACACATTAGATCAGAAATTTGGACTCTTTTGTTACCACCATCATGTTGGTATAAATATCAATCAAATTAGAGCCAAAATAAGTATTTTGTGGAATTAATTCCCAGCAAGGTTGTATTAACACCTACATTTGGTTCTACATGCGTGTAATTCGAGTGTGCGCATTCCCAGGAGGTGTGCATTAATTTTGGGACCAATGGGAGATACATTTTTCCTTGGATTGCCAAACCACTCGATGTAGAAGGAACCCGCCAATAATCGCAATGGCTCTATCAGCAAGGTTTGGTGTATCAGACAGTGGTGAAAAGGCATTTTCGAATTTTAATATGATCATAACAAAAATTCAAAATGGCGGCCTTTGACAACGATTTTATGTTAAGGTACCTTTCGGATCCTCTGACATCCATTTTCATATTGATTAGAGCTAATTTTCAGTAGAACGTACCTGTTGTAAATTTTTTGCACACCTCCTAAGATGACGGAAACTCGGATTACACGTATTTAGAACCAAATTAAGGTGTTATGATGATTTCCAGCTCGCTGGGAACTAATTTTTCGAAAATGTAATTTGATTGGTCTAATATGACAGAGGCGAAATTCAAAAATCATGATTTCTCATTCTGATTGGTATCCCTGGCTAGATGGGTACGCAACACGCACCAATGCCCGCCCAGAGAGAGGAGCCCAGGCCTGAAGTTTTGCCCATAACCCATATGGGAAACGGAGATATACCAAGAATGGTTAGCCCTAAGGTTAGTTTTGTGTTATTTATTGACGTCTCTTCTCCATCTTCTCTTTCCTATCTTGTACCTTTCTTTTTGACGTTTCGGCACTACAATGTGTGTGTTTTCTTGTTCTACCAATACTAAACATGCTTCTTTTTTTTTTAATAAGGTCACTGACTTTTGTAACACAGGTTTTTACCTAGCTCAGAATTCAGGGACTTCAACACCTAAATGTACTTGCCCTTTGGCGATAAAACTTATTTTATTTTATTTTTATTATTTTTTATAATGAACCTAGATCACATGATTAATTCTTAAAAACATAATTGAATAAGAAACATTTAAAAGGGCAAGTTTACACCATTATCCTGCTGGAAATCTGCGAGATCTTTTAATCAGCTTATTAGGCCATAAGGTCCTTTCCTGTGTTTGATATCTGAATATAATGTTAACAAATCATAGAAAAATATACTGTAAAGATCAACATAAGTACATATATTTAAAAAAATTACAAGTAAAATTAAATATATTCATGAAAGAAAGGAGTTAATATATCTACATTTATGTCGGACAATTTCTGCTGAAAGGGACCGAGAAAGGTATATATCAGTTCATAGTTTCTTTCAGAGCGTTTTCACATCGTCGGGTCGGATGACCTTTGGAGATAAACATCAGATATATAGAGAGTGCGTTATGGTAGACTTTTTGCATTTTATTATCAAGCAATAATGAAATGATAAAATTAGTATAAAAACGTACTTTTTTTTTCTTTGTTGTCGAATTCGATATCCTATATCGCATCGGACAATGTGAATTTTCACTCCCGGCAGAAAGTGTCCGACGAAAATGTAGACGAAATAAGCCTGCCAATACCTGGAATCCTTGTAGGTCAGACAATGTTCGAAAAGAGGCCAGCCCTTGACCCACTCACGGTTTACACCTGGCGCTCCCAACTGTCTAAGTTATCGATGTTTATCGTCGGCATTGTCTCTTAGGGGTAGTTAACATTTACTTACATAGATAGTTGTACAGTCAAGATATTATATATACACGGACAAAGTGTCAATAATATGTACTATACTCGTACTAAAAAGTACGGAACCCTCGGTGGGCGAGTCCAACTCGCACTTGTCCGGTTTTTTTATCTTAAATTATATTCCACGTGTGTAACATCTGAGTCAAATTTGTGTTTTGAATTCGACAGATAATGTAGATGGCGCTGCATGCGGTAACTCTTTGACATTTAACATATCAGTTGCTTGACATTCAATCACAAAACGTAAGGTAGTATCGATCGCCGCAAATTCGGAGGCATTTCTTTCTAAGAGTTTAATCTTTACGACTGTACATAAGTTTTTTCTTGTAATAAGTACCAATGTTTAAATAAAATTAAATCCCTGTTAGCATAATTGATGCTTATTGCATGTAGGCCGTCTTTTTTGTATTCTTCGCTGTCCTAATTTTGTAACAATAGCTCAAGTTGCTCTATTTCTGTAAAAAAAGTCTTCAAACAGAACAACAAAAGGGATCATTTATCACTTCTCATAGTCGCGACAGAAGGTTATTGGGTACGATTTTTATAGTTAAATCCAGTCGTATTAGATTGGCTTTAGTTTATGATACGAGTATGTATTGCATAAATGGGGTACGTCTTGTTTCTACTGTTAACCTTTCAATGACACAAATCATATTTTTATACGGTTAATATTAATTTAAATTCATTTTGACAGTACTTGATATATTTAAAATCTTTGTACATTTAGTTGCAATCTGGTGTATAATCAGAAATTAATAGACGTGTGTTCTTGTTCTTCTATCAAATTACATTATTGTATTGTCTTATATCTATCGTTTTAGCTTACTGTTTATATTGTCTCTTTTCTCTGTCTCTCTTTCTCTTCAAAGCTTGCCCTTCTCTATCTAACAAATATATTTATTTTGGTTTATCTTTAAATCATTTGTCACTCCTTATTGAATATTTGTCTATAATTTGTTTCTATCATTCCAGGCTGAAGTGATAAGAGTGAAAGGCGCGTCAACGACACCAGCTGTTTTGTGGGTGGTGGGTGGACCAGGGAGTAACAAAGCAGCGTTGTGCCAGCGATGTGTGACACTGCGGCCAGGATGGACGCACTTCAGGTATGTCCAGGCAAAATGACACCAGCCATCTTGTGGGTGGACCGGGGAGTAACAAGGCAGCGCTGTGTCAGCGGTGTGTAACGGCCGGAATGGACGCACTTCAGGTAAAGTAGACGAAATATAATTTGCACCAATATCTCAATCAACTTGTATGGTAACTCGATGTAAGCTTTCATTTCTTCGTTGATGTTGTACATTTACAATTTGGTGCTTTTATCAGGATAGTATTAAATATATTCTACTTTGCATTTCTCACATAAATATATAAACATTTATAACAACTTGTATGATAACTCGATGTAAGCTTTCATTTCTTCTTTGAGGTTGCACATTTACAATTTGGTGCTTTTATCAGGATAGTATTAAATATATTTTACTTTGCATTTCTCACATAAATATATAAACATTTATAAAGAAGAAATGAATGGAAAATAATAAGGGATGTTTAGAAAGATACACAAGAAAAACGCGAAATCTGTTTCCTAGTAATAACTTAGAAATTGAAAAATATTTTTTTTTTCAAGAAATATTGATGGTTTAACTTTATTATGTAAACATAAGACTATACTGTTGATAATTCTAGTCAAATGACCTACCATTGTAGTATTTATGTTAGGAAAACAATAAACCCATGAGTGGTTACAACTCTCAAAAAATCGCCCTTGAAAGCATTTGTTTTGACCTTTCTATAGCTTTGGCCAACATTTTCTAATCGTAGGACAGCGATCAACTCCTTAACGTTTCAAATGCTCAAAAGCCCATCCTTGAAAGCATTTATTTGACCTTCACAGCCTGGGCCAACGTCTCCGATCCCTCGCCGACGCCGGCGGTGGACCAGCGTCCGACGGTGCACTAGCCCGCACCGCCATCAGCGGCGGTGAGCTGGCTCCACGGGACCTGGTGACGCAGCTGGTCCGAACAGCTGTAGTAGAGGCTGGAAGAGGAACAGGGCTACTGCTGGATGGTTATCCAAGGGACTTAGAGCAGATGGAGCAGTTTCAGAAGGAGGTGGGTAAATCAACCATAGCCTCCTAAGTCAAATCGATTTTTGAACTATAATGGAGTAAAAGATGGTTCCAAATTCATAATTGAAAATCGTCAATGGACTGATTGACTAAAGGAAGTCGATATTTCTTTTAAAAAATGCACAATTACCCAGTAATTTGCAAAGAGTGGCATTACATCGTGAAGCAGGCTACTAAAGTCGACGTGATGTCTACGACTGGACGACGCTAGTAAAGAGCGAGCTACGAGCTGGTTTATCGCCAGGAATTAAACTAACCTAAACATTAAACAGGTGGAAACAATTGGCAGCCCTTGATATAACACATTTTGCATGTTTCCATGTCCATCGCATTTACCTTTACCTTCTTTCGCCAGTTCCGGGTGTCACCACGCATGGTTCTCCTGGACTGCTCGAAGCTGCAGCTCGGGCGCGGGAGACGAGACGACTCCGTGGCGGCCTTCCGGCGGCGGCTGGAGGTGTTCAGGGAGCTCAGTCTGCCCATGTTGAAGACCCTGGATCAACATCATCGGCTTGTTATCGTGAGTTTTGAATACTTTATTCAACGCCAAGTCAGTGGTTATGAATCGGTAATTAGCGATTGAATTGTTACCTAAACAAAGGCAAATATTAATTTGAGCGTTTTAAAATCGGACATCAATGCCCAAGAGAAAAATGCCATTTTATTTAATATATTTACTGGCAAAACTACATTTCAATGTCTGTAGCAATAGTATGTTGGCTGTGTATGGAAGTAATCAGAATCTGAAATTGAGGGAAAATTCTTTTCAAAAATATTTAATGCTGTTTCTAAATATAACTGTGATGTTATTGATTCGATTCCTGTTTATAGGTGGATGGTGACACAGACTCGCCTGACGTACAAGCCGAGTTCACGAAAGTAGTTCATGAAGAGATGGAGAAAGCAGAGGTCATAGCGACCATGCCGCCGGAGCCGACGGAGATGCCGCCTACGCCTAAATCAGGTATAGTCTAGACTTACAACTTTAAGAACCGGTCTGGTCTGGACTATTCGGTGCGGCCCTGCCTATGAGGCTGATGGTCCTGGGTTCGAATCCCGATAAGGGCATTTATTTGTTCACATAAATAAATGCCCTTATCGAGATTCGATCTGATCACTCACTGATCGGCTGATCACTCAGACGCCCATGACTTAGGAACAAATTTAATATCTATTTGTATCTGAGTCATGCGTGTCGTCTATGTATTTAAGTATTTGTATATTATATATATCGTTGTCTGAAAACCTTCAATACAAGCCTTCTTAAGCTTACTGTACAACCGTACATGGGGAGATGAATAAATCAACCAACACATAATTTGGTTACTATGGGTTTGTTATTTTCTTTAGAATTGATGGAAACGCCGTCTACTCCTAAATCAGATAATACAGCTTAGTAGACTATACCAAACTACTATTACCCTTACTTAATGTGCTGATCCAACATCAGTATAAAAGTATATTATATTATACATATGATATATATATGATACCTATTTCAATCTCTTTGCTTTCCTTTCACAGACATGTCATCAATGCAACAGTTCACCCACGCCATGTCACGAATGGGCGGAGGCCTAGCCAATGGCCTCGCTAACGGAGGCCTACGCAACGGGAACGTGGGCAACGGGACCATTCCCAATGGGAACGTGGGCAATGGGTTCATCGGGATGGCCAATAATAAGGTATGTTTATCAATGGTCTTTTTTCCGTAAAATTTTCCCTAAGAATTATGTAGGTAGGTGTTGATCTTATTTTTAATCTAGACCTGATGTTATGAGGCTATAAATTAAAAAGGTACAAGTATAAAACGATTAAAATGCAGCTGTTCCATGTTGGAGGTGATGGCGACCAAATGAAAGCAGAGAAATACAATACTGGGTTTAATGTTAACAGAAGGCTGGTTGGAAAAAGTGCACGAATAGCACGTAGAAGCTTATATAGTAACGTACAGCGCCACACTACGGATTGGTTATGAACTATTACATACACTGATATGGCTAACTAAGCTTAAAGAGTACTTATGCTAGTACACAAGAGTTTCGGTAGATGTCACCTTAATGAGGTTAATGGAACTGTGGAGCCACCTACCGACGATAGAGAGACTTAATCTATCTAGATTAGGTATTTAGGTATGCTAATACCTACTTACTTGTTAAGATAGGTCTTTCATTGTTCAAGCTAGTCTCAATTGCATATTAATATCAGTTCAATATCAATACATCAGTAAAATTGTACGATATACTGTCTTGATTGGGTAGGGGTAGCCAACGGAAGCCCACGTATCGGGAAAGTAGGCAACGGGACTATTCCCAACGGGAACGTTGGCAATGGGTTTATTCGGATGGCCGATGACAAGGTATGTTTACGAGTCATGTGTCAGAGCTCCGTAGAAAAATGTACCCGCTGTCATCAGCATTATTATTGGCATAGTATATTTGCTTGATTTATCTTGAATGAGTATAAGCCTAGGTGATGCCGCAATGGCTATGTGGGCGATGTGAAGGTGGGCAACAGGTTCATTGGGATAGCCAGTAATAAGGTATGTCTGGCAGTCAGGTGTATCTTTCCTTAAATTACATACAATAAAGGTGCAGAACTTTGTTTAATCTGGTCTGGTCTGGTCTGATTAATTTGCCTATATTTCTATTGTACAGTTGCTTTATATTTATCTTCTTTCAAATTTTTTGTATATTTTCCCCATTCCTCTTAGTGTAATACATATTTTATCCTATAAATTATGTATGTATTTATATCTTTTGTCTTTCTGGTACCTTGTGCATTTTGCTGCATTTGTCACCCTGTTTTCACTCTCACCTCTCATGTGCTCAAAGGTTAACTGGACGA